>NC_038244.2:4226782-4568846 GCF_000004515.6 Glycine max | reverse complement strand
GGGGTAAAAAATTGGGGGAATCAATTTTTCCCCCCCCCCCCCCCCCCCCGCCCCCTAAAAGTGGTCATTGTCACTTGAAAATAGAGAAATTCAAAACAAGTCACACTTTGTATGTAAATTACAATTGTACATTACACTTTGCATGCCTTAGGCATGTTTATTTTTTATTTGTAATCCCTCAAGTCTTCATGAAGCAGGATAAAGAAACACTTTCAATTATTTTTAACCTCCACAGCAATAATTGCATATGCAACTACATAAATCACACTATTGGCATCTTAGTCAAATGCACAAGCAATTGCCTACCATAATATATCTCTTCGAGAAACAAGCTTTGAATTATTTTTTTTTCATTTCTCAAGATTGATTTTGTGATTGAACATCTTATTTTGTTGCCAGACTTAGCAATATGGTCCAATTTTTAAAAATACACTAAAACTAAAACTAATATTATTTGTAATTTTTAAAAACTGCAAAAAATAAAATTTAAATACAACTTAAACTAAAAATGCTATTTTTTAAAATATTTAAAAATATACAAAAGCATTTAAATCTTCAGGAAATAAGCATAAATATTTTTTTTAAAAGAAGGAAATAGAAAGAGAATAATGCAGATAATCGATATTGAAGAAATGTACTATATAGAAAACTCAAAGAAAAATTTATATGAAGTAACCAAAAACAAATGAATAGAAATCAAATGCAAATTGTTCTACATCCAAAATTCAATTAATTAACTCTTAATAACTTTTACTTAATTTATTAGTGGGTCGACCTCATGGATCAATTGTTGACTAGAAAAGGTAAATTGAGCTAAGCTTTTGTTAGCTCCTTTGATATGATGTGGTCCATTCCATCAAACCTTATCTAATATGGGCTATATAGTACATATAAGCAAGACTGGCCCTTTTCATATTCTAAACAAGACCTACACCCCAACCCTATCAAGGGTAGCAGTTTCTTTTTTTGAATATATCTCATTTCATATTTCTGTATACTATTTTTGTATTGCTCTGTGACTGCACACCTCCAATAACAATAAAGAAAGAAAATGAAGTCTCTGGGGTATGATGATAATTTAGCTTTGATCTCAGTTTTGGTGCAGTAGATGGAGACATTTCTTTCTGGCTCTCAGCAGCAAAAGTCACAAATGCAAATAATATTAGGCAATTGCTTTGTGCATCCAACAAATTGTTTGTGCACTAGTGCTTTTTTCATTATTTGGGATCCGTAATCCGTATGGACCCATTAAGGATTCAAATCTGTGACTTTTAGATTATTAACACAACACATTAACCAACTGAGATAATTGACCAATTATGTTATAAAATAATTAATGTCGCTATATATAACACTAAGATTTCTAATGCATATTTAATGTACATGTAAATTTACATCATAAATTTTGTGAAAATTAATTTTGGTGTATTAATTTCTAATATTATATTTGATGCACATGTAAATTTACATAATAAATTTTGTAACAATTAATTTTAGAACAAAATTAATTGTCACAAAATTTATGATGTAAATTTACATGTACATTAAATATACATTAGAAATTGTAGTGTTATATATAATAACATTAATTATTTTATAATATAATTGATCTATTAGCTCAGTTGGTTAATAACCTGAAATTCCCAATCCTGCATGAGATATTAATTTTAAATTAGTTTATAAAACATTTTAAAAAAATTGTAATATATACGTACATACGGATTGACAATTCGTATGTTCATACGAATCGACAATTCAAATGAACATATGAATCGACAATCCATAAGCTTGTGGATTAGGAATACGTAAGCTTATGGATTACGAATCCGTAAATTTGCCAGAGATAATTTTGAAAAAGAAAATGAAAAGGTGTTGAGTGCACAAGCAATTTGGTAGTTGCACAAAGCAATTTCATTAATATTATAACCCGTGTGAAACTAAAACCTTTGCGAAGAGGGTCCACTTCGTTCCTTTTGTATTAAGGATAAATAATTTTTATTTCAAAAATGTTTAAATTTTGGTTTTTGATATGATAACACTATATGATTCTTCTTTTTTAAAGCATATAAGCAAGGATATAAAAAATCATCTTTGTACGTTTGGTGTAACCACAAGAAAATCTTCTTTTATTATTCAATTGTTATAATCCTTTCAAGGAAAGTCATATTGACATTTTCACCGAAAAATAATGATCAATGTGAAAAAGAACCTCCATTGTATGCAGCTAGCAGTTTAACTTCAACGTACAACAATTTGCAACCGTCATAATCCAACCGTTTAACTAAAATGACTTTTCCCCGTAATTGACATTGGTCCCTTGGTAGCATTTAGAACAAGTCAAAGTCTATAACGCTAAAAGTAACAAAATATTCACACCAGTCATGAGCGTAGTTAAGAGGAGAGCCCTACCACAATGCACTACTCTTCACCCATAAGATGTTTAATGGCATACATGGTTTTAAATGGCGCATTTTCCCACAATTACCTGCAATATAAAGATTTTCTAACTCACCGCAAGGTAATCGCGACCGCAATTTACAATCATGTGTCATACTGTAAACCAAGTTCTTAATTTTGAAGGCTTGAATTAGCAAAATTATCCAGCTGGGAAACATGGACATCGGAAGAATAGTGAGTTTCATGTGCTTTCCTTCCTTGCTTCAATTAACACCTCCCAATATCAGACTAATTGATTTTGCATACTAACATTACATGTTTCCCATTCTATAGTGATGTAGCATTAGTTGGCACGCACGCAACAACATGAGAACAAGAGCCAACACAGCACTTTGCAACCACCACACAACCCAGATGATATATGATAGATTTTCCACTCATTCACGGAACCTAAGTGCATAAACCTTTTACCCAGATTTAGGAACTTGCACTTTCAGCATGTTAGTATAGTATTTTACATCTTGAAACCTTTTAAAACAGAAGAATAATTTTTGGGGCAACATGATATCAACAATTGCCACGTGCACACATTCTTCATTAACAACTAGGAACTAAGAAGTAGTAGCTATAGCCAAATGGCAGTGCTTAGTACAAGACAAAGCAATACAGATGGAAACTTCATCTATCGCTATCTTCTTTATATATAATGTTGGATAGAGAAAAAAGCAAGTCTTACACTACTCACATGCTTGCCAAGGATTGACGTCATCAACATGTGGTACCACAACACAAATGCATATACACTATAATATTATTGGAACACTGCCAAATAAAACTAAGGTAGGTAGGTGAATGAGAAATTAAGAAATAAGAATAACTGTATGTAAGTAGTAATTACATTCTTCTTCTTTTTTTGATATATAATATAATATAATTCTTTACTTCTTTGGTACAATCTGCCATGGCTAAAGGCCTAACATCAATGGCAGAGTATCCTAAAGAAAACCTACAACAAGGCTTTTATGGTATATCACTTATCACTACACCTGGTTACAATAATCTCTCAACATAAAGCTGTGCTACTCTTGTGGTAAGTAAGCAAGGCCAATGAAATAGTAAAACAGAAAGCATATCGAGAATGTGAACACAAATTAGCAAAACTTGTAAGACACTTATGTAAATATACAGTTAAAAAAAGGGTGAAGAAAAGAAGAAAAAAAAAGAATTACATTCACGAGCGCCAGATTCCACTCAACATGCTGCGGAACCGGTTTGTGGATAGCTTCTTGACAAGTCTCTTGGCATCAGAAGAAACTTCAGCATCCGCAAGCTTTTCTATGTTTTTGGCATATCCTGAACTAACAATCTTTTTCCTCCCACTAGTACAATTAGTTAAGGACATTAATATAGAGATCAAGAACTTTTTATTACCTGAATTCCCCTCCTCTGGATCAAGCAACTGCAGAATAAGGGCTATGTTATGATCATCCTGCACAAACCTCTTTCTATTTCTAGGCACCATAACCATGCCAGAGAGTGCCTCCGCCGCCATTTCCCGAACCTCAAATGACTTTGCATTGAGAAACTTAACAAACTCCGGCATAAACCTGGCATCCCCCATTGCTTTCTTGGCCTCCTCCGATGTTCCACACAACCTAAACGCCACCTTCAATGCCAATTCCTGAATCGAAACCTCGCCATTTCGAACATAATATATCAATTGATCCACAAAGCCATAACTCATCAAAACACCAACAGAACTAGGTGAGCAAAAACACAAATCCTCAATAGCCCTCATTGCCACCTCCCTTGTTTTACAAGAATAAGACCACTTAGGATCCAAAACGCGCAACAAAGCGTGAATCGCTCCCTCTTTGATCACCATCTGCCTAACAACCTCATCACCAGATGCAATACTCACAATAAACGCTATCGAATTCACCTGAATCGATTCCTCCTTAGACCTCACAAGCCTAATGAATGTTACCGCAGCACCCTCATCAACCATAAACCTCTTAATCTCCTCGACACCAACGAGATTCCTCAACACCCCACAAGCAGGTCCAACCAAATCACCACCACAATCACCACCACAAATCTTCAACAACACACTAACCCCTCCATGAGCAGAAACACACCAAGCATTATCCGAATTCTCAGTTAACTTCACCAAACACCTTGCAGCCGCAACCTTACCTAACACACTCCCACAATCCAAAACCTTAACCAAAGGAGCAATTACACCCGCGCCAATCAAAACCCCTTTGTAAGAATCAAACCCCGCAACAACAGAAACAACCTTAGCACTCTCCTCCTGAATCTCAACCTCATTTGACCCCAAAAACCCCACCAACAAATGAACCACGTCACCAACATCAACAATCACCTTCACGTACTTCTCATCCTCCACCACAACTTCCAGAAGATTCTTCAGCGCTTGTCGCTTCATACCCAAATCCCCAACCTTCATCCTCGTCGTTAAGTCCCTCACGTAGAACCTCATGTCCTCTTTGGAAGCGGCAAGACTCGGTTTTGAAACCACCAACGCGAACCCATTAGTTAAAATTCCAGTCTTGTATATCTCGTTGAGCTTCTTCGCGTGTGCATCGAGCTTCGCGAACGCCACGTCCAAATCGCTCTGCAACAGAAGCTTTCCGCTGTATGAGAAAACCACGCAACGCCGGCACAGATCGTGGCACTCCGTCGCGGTGGCCACCACCGCCGCAGCCAGCCGCGAGAGGGACGGGCTCTCGCCGGAGTCGCATTTCTCGGCGGCGATTAGGCCGGCGTGAAGCTCCTCCAACTTGGCCCGAATCAGCTGCCATTTTCCGGAGAAGACGCGAATCGGGTACGAGAGAGAGAGCACTGAAAAGATTAGCTCCACCGCTCGCCGGAGACCCGAAGCTTCGGCGAATGCTTCTTCATCGCTCATTTTTGTTGATTCTCAGTAGTTTTTCAGAAACCCCATTTCCCGGAGGAATATTCCGGCGAGATTCTTTGGCTGCGGCGAGTTCAGAATCTAAGTAAAACAACGATCTTTATGAAATATCTAAACAAAGAGAGAGAAAGAAAGAAAGAAAGAGAAAGAGGGTGTTTTCTTTTCTGTTTCTTGTTTCAGTGTTTCTTTCACTGTTTCTGCAGATCTATGCTTATCCGTAGATTGCAGTTGATACAGATACACAAACTGGTCCAAAATTGGACTTTAGCACGTGAAATTACCGAAATGTCCTTCTGGGATTTATCTGTGGAATGCGGTGCCAATGTACAATTGTGTAATTGCAATTGGTGCAGTGATCGGAAGTTAGAGGGGTGTGTTGAAGGGAGACAAGAGAGGCCAAGAGAGGTTGGTTGAGTCTAGGAGTGGCTATTTAGACGGAATCATGTGTAGGTGGTAGTTCGTGTTTTGTTCGTATATACAATAAGAAAATAATAATTACAATTTATAATTTATAATACTTCAACATAGGACAAACAAAAGGTGAGGTAGAAGCAAGGCATGAATTACAAAACTTTGTAATATTTTAATTAGAATTGGTCATACTTATTAGTTAACTGTTACTTTTGAGTAAGCAGAAACCATAGGTTGCAGGTAGTTTCCTTTAGTTTAATGATCCTTAATTTTTTTTTACTTTCTTTAATTAAAAGTTTGACATAATTAAAGCGGTGTAAATTATGCCATTATGGCATCACTGGCATGGAAACTGAAACTTCACGAGTTTGTATTTGGTGTAACATGCAACATTAATCTTTTGATCTCAATTTTAGACCTGGTCAGGGTGGAGGGGTCATGAAATTGATTTTGAAGTCTTAAATAATTGGACTAATAAATTAAAGTCTTGAATAATAAGAAGGAAATTGCTAATTAGCAATAATGAACGAAAGTCTTAATGGTATATTCAGGCTCATAAGGTTCGTTAACCATTATAATAAAGTATCCCTTATCTTTTTCAATTCGTGGACCCGGTCGTATAATAAACATGATGCCTTTTCAACTTTGGGTACACTAAATTAATTAAACACAACGTCACCAATATAAATTAATCAACCAACTTTTCAGTTTAGCTTACGAGTCCAATTAATAAGATTTTGGAGGCGGGCCCTAGCGTTATCTAGCAATCGACCTATGTAATAGTCATTTTTTAATAATTTGAAAACTACTAAAAAAGCACATAATATTTTTTAAAATTTTTATAAGACATTGTTTTTTAATTCGCATACGATTCATACACTTCTTATTTTGTGATTTGTGTTCATTTTTCTTAAAAGAGTTTAATTGTCATGCAATTGACTTTAAATTATGGATAATGTTTTAGCTGCCTGCTTTTTTAAGCATATAAGGAAAAAGGTTTTTTATATTTCTTTCTCACTTTACAGTTCATACCACAATTCAACACCATCTTCAAATTTCTTCAACTGTATTTTTTCAACAAAATTGATGAGGGAATACAAAGGATAATATACATGTATATTTCCTGTCGTTTTTAATGCTAGCAACTGGCCAACTGCAAATAAATTCGAGGCCCCAAGAAAATAAGCAATGAGACGGCTACAAGAATCTTGGTTAAGTTCTAGTTGATACTAGTAAACGAGCAAAAGCATAGTAAAGAGTTGTAAATTAGTACTCAGAGAGTAGATGAAAGTGATGATGAACCACGCCTTAATGAGGATACAGAGCTTTAATTTCGTGAACAAAATAAAAAGTTGATAGCTTTCAATGCCCCTTGGAATGGAAATGACACGGCCACACTTGGCACACCCCACCATGTGAAACCCTTTGTTGGATGCCTTGAGCAAGCAGTGACCTTTTGAATAGGAATTGTGTAGCGGGGAGTGAATCACATAACTAATTGAGAGAAAGTTGCTTTCTTTTCCATCACTTTTTGTGGGTTGTAAACGTATATAGTAAAGAAGAGTCCAACAAAAGTTTGGGTTTGGGAGAGAATAAATCCCAATCAATTGATTTTAATTGATTCAACTTTTAGATTTAATTTTTGTCTAATTCGAAGCCATCTCAATCGATGTTGAACAGGTTGGTTTGTCGTATCATTGGATATTGAATAAAAATAAATAAACCTATTTAAAAAAATATAAAATAACAGTTTTATTTCAAAATTAATGAATAATCCCACGACATAAATCAAATTGGTCAAATCCATCGTGAGGAGGTTTGAAGATCAAAGTTATACTACAAATGCCGACTGAGTATAGGTCTAGAGGAGGCTCGACGGTGTCATCGACCATCATGAGGTGGCAAAATGACAAGTGGAGAAGGCTATGTGTGGTTGTGTGTGTTGCTCTTTTGGGGTTATGTGAAAAAAAAAGGAAAGTGTCAAAGTGAATTGTATGTGATGAGTATAAAACACTAAGGAGATATACAAAACAACATAACAATATCAGTAACTTCAACATTTAAAAAATGACAAAAATTAATAATATATATTCAACTTGGTTCAAATTTCAAAATTCTCAATTCGATACTCGAGCCAATTGTCATCAACTCTAATTGATTTGATTCAGGTTTGACTCAAATTAGAAAAAATCTGAACCAATTTAATTGATTTAGTTTAAATCGTCATGTTTTTCGGGTTGATCTGGACCAATGAACACCCCTAAATAAAAGCCAATAGGAGGAACCACTATCATACATGCAATTCCACATTGCAATCAAATCCTAGTCACATTATCGACTCCAAATCAATTTTAATTTTGTTAGTATGATATCAATACAAAATATCCATCATCGAAAACATTGATGAATCTCTTTCATAAACCATGAGCACACACAAGGTATATATTATTCTTCCAACATAGTTGATTTTATCTATAAGACTAAGATTCAAATACTAAATAACTTAATTAAGGAACACAAGTTACTACCACTTATGTTAACTCTATTGTTAGTTATGGAAATATAAGGTGGACTTTATGATTAAATTAAAAAGCTTAAGAGAAAAGAGGAGAGAAAGAGATTGTAAATTCAAACTACTCTTAATAATATATTTTTTTCAAAACTTACAAATTAATATTGATAAAAAAATATGGTTGATTCATGTCACCAAATCAAATGGTGCATATATATATCTCAAAAAGTGTGCACGGTTTCGAGACACAAAAGGAAGGTTCACGAGAAATCATGAATAGAAGGTCCGCATGGTAATAGCTAGAGAGCTCAAGCTTTTCAAAGCAAAAGAGTAAAGCTGTCCCATGTCATGACAATCCCGACTAAAAAAGCATTAAAATATTGACCATCCAGACCTAGAAGATGAACTTTCGCAGAATTTATGGGGTCGGGAAATCAAGAGGGGTAAAGAGAATCAAGGTGAATTTTTTAAACCTTAATACTAGACAAATCAGACACTAGTACTAAGGCAAAACGAAATTCAATGACCCATCATGTCATTTAGTGTCTAATTTTTTACACTGTTAGATTAAAGGTCAAAATACCATTATTCTGCTGGTCACGGATTCTTATCATATGTAATGTGACCACAAATAGTAACTAAAATAGTTCAGCTTGGTTGTTTTACAAAGCTAAGTAATTACTATATTTCTGATCATATGACCAACCTGCTTGTTGAGCCAAAACAATACATTGCATAGTATGAGTTAATTATATACAATTGCAATTTGTAATCTGGAATCAGCACATGCCTCAATTCCGGGGTCAGCGACCCGAATTTTGCATGTATGTCACTTCATTAATGAAAGCATGTGACATCTTTTGCTCTAATTTTGTTGTTTTGCTGATATGTGCACTCCTAATTAAGTTACTTTTTTTTTATCAAACTAAATGCATCTAGATTGTAATTCAATTTTAGTTCCCCACGTTCACTTTAAGTTGTAAGTTTAAGATATGTAATCATGATAACTTTCATTAATTCGGTCTCTAATTTACTGTGGAGTGAAAAGGGGTTACTGCCTACCTTCTCCATATGGGTCAAAAAGCACTGTGCAATTTTTTTTTATTTGATCTTTATAGATATGTTAGGTGTAAAATGCCGCCATTCATATGCTAGAGCCATACCATGGTGCCTTTGAGTGGAGAAGAAGCGAAAATCAAGACAGTAGAAAAGTATGAAAATGTCTTAGCTTTCAAGAGAAAGGTAGATATAAAAAAATAATGTCTTCATGTTCCTAACATAACAAGAAATTGAGAAACAACAATGCTACAGAAGATTGCTTGATATGTGGTTACTACAAATTCTTTATAATACGAACAATATGTCAGCAATCATTCCACGTATCATGGAACATGGATTGTACAGAAATACGTAAATTTATATCATTATGTATTTGTTTTAGGGCCCAAGTAATCAAATTTGGTTTAAAGAAAACGCCAATGATTTGTAATAAAAATAAAAATGCCTTTTCTTAAGCATGTTGCTCAAAGTTTTATAATTTGAGCACAATTCCTTATTTTCTTTTTGTACCAATACGATTGTTGAAACTTGAAACTATGGTAGCGTAAGTCTCTTATCTCTTCGGCATTACAGTTTCTGTACCCCATCACTTTCGAGTATTAAATATTTTAGGGATTGGAGAAGAATTATGAAGGACTGAAGCATACAACTTTGTTGATACTAACATTCTTTAAATACAATAAAACTCGGAACTGAAAATTGTTAAATTCTCTCTGAAAAATACTAAATAGAGACAATAACAACCTCATCATTTCTCTTCTTTATTTCATACAGAAAGCCTACAGTTGTAACTTATAAGCTTTAATAGTAGATACTGATGCATTTCTCTAAAAAAAAAAATAGTAGATACTGATGCATACTCTAAACAAAATAACACGCCTTTTAACATTCAATTGAAGTACCAAAAATACGTCAGTTATGTACTTTAATCCCCAAATTAATCAATATAAATGTTCATATTTTACCTGCACAAAGTTTGTGTCATCTCCTAATTACATTGCACAAAGCATTAGAGACTAAAATTGACTCAACTAGTTCAAGAATTTTGCTCTCTACACTTCTGAATTGTACATGGATAGTAATAGATTATTGTTTTAAGTCTAAAATTGAGACGATTGTCATGTATGATAGCAATTTTAAAGATTTTGACAGTTTCTGTATTCTATCACTTTCACATGCGCCATTTATAAATAACACACTTTTAATATTTCAATTAGAAAAAAAAAATGTCTAGTGTCTACTTCAACCCCCAAATTATCAAAATACATATTCATATTTAAATTGCTCAAAGTTTGTCACCGCCTAATTAATCAGTACTAACATCGATGAGACAAAAATGTTAACCCAGCTGATTTAATAATTTTGGCTCCATATTCCTATCTATAGTGACAGGGTTCGAATTCTTTATGTCAATAACATCAGTGGTATTTGAATAATTTATCATCACTGTCATTTTATCTAAAAGAACAAAGAAAAAATACAAAGCATCATAATATATATTTTCTTTTTCTATTCTTCTAACCTTGTGGATTAACTTGCCCTATTTTGGCATATGCGTGAAGCAAGCATGACGTCCAACCACTAAAAGATGAAAAACAAATAGTGACTCGATTGGAGTAATGTGCATGAGACCCCTATTTCGTTTTACTATCTTGACCAATTAGCTTGATAATGGCTATAGAGTATGGACTAGCTTGATTGAGTGCTTTTATTTTACGACTTATACTTCAAGAAAACGTTGTGTGTAGTCTTGGCGATCATGCATGGGTCCTGGATAACCCAAAGGCTGATATGGTTGATTATTTGTTCGAAATTTTGAACAGGATGGCTTACCAGAACTTTTCACACCATGTCATCATTCACAGAACCGGAAAGTTGTTTGCACCAAAATTTAACTTGTTAAACATGTTACAGAAAAAAAAAATTCGTTCATTTGAGCGAATGTAAAAAAAAATAGTGTATAATAGATTAAAAAAAATCAGCCACACACATTTTGACATTTGTAAAGAAATAAAAGGTGCATATGTACCTCTAATTTAAAATATATCATAATTTTAATTCATTAATTTTTTTTAAAAATGCTTCATTAATTATATATATATATATATATATATATATATATATATATATATATATATATATATATATAAGTACTACCGTCATGATTAATTGCAGCATGATCAAATACCAATATGAACAGAAAACAAAAAATAGACCTCTTACCAAATTAAACTTCACTTTTTATGTTATTATAGTCTTATATTGGAGTTGGAGAATGGGACTTGTGAAGTGATAAATATGGGGCCAGATCATAGAATCAGACCCAGCATGTATTAAGTATCGCAAGTAATCATTGTATAAAAAGTGCTTGATATATCAAAACAGTGATTATTTAGTATGTATTTGTATGCATACATGCATTTGACACGGGCATATATATGAGTTTTCGGTACGAGTAAGAAACTGATATCATGTAACTGTGTAGTAATCAACGACATCCTGTTGCTGCTCAACTTGGGAAGGATTGAAAACAAAAGACCATAACTGACAAAAGGCTAACATGGTAATTATATTATCTGGATTTCCTCCTATTTGTGGAGAAAAAATAATCTCACTTCTTAGGTGATATTTGTGAACATCTATATGACCATAAATAAAGCAATAGGGTCACAGATTCATATATGATCATAAAGCAATAGGCACATTAGTGACATTACCAAACATTTATCTTATTTATGCGTTTCCTTTTTTCTCGAATTTATATTTGTAGTAGGATAATGTTTATATATATATATATTATTTGATGGTCAATATTTTAAGTTTCATAATACTACTTGTGTAGTAAGCGTAGAACGTGGATATTTTGTATGATTGATGCTGAGACACTCGTAGTAAATTAAATGGCCCAGTACCATCAAAAATAAATTTTAGTTTAAGAATCATTGTGCTTCGTGTTCCCGGGCTACCCTGCTGTTAGGTATTATCACTTTATTTGTCGGAGAATCTCTCACTTCTCCCAGAATGAAATTAATTAATGGACCTAGGGTATTCCCTCTAAGATAATTTCATTTTGGTGTTATATTATCTAGGGTAATCTTACTCAACCCCTCTAGCGTGAATACACATTAACAAAAGCAACTTCCAACTTATAGCTCAATTCTGGCAACATAAACACTGTAGGCCGAGTTTGGTCTCAGCATGCCTGCTTTCGTACATTGGCCACCATCAATTTTTTTGGCAACTTTATTTACACCTTTTCTAATTATTAAACATACCCCTTCCTTTATTTTATATTTTATACTATAAAAATATCATTTGATATAAAATAATATAAATCTTATTTTCACAACGCCATCTTAATTATTCTTTTAACCCTAACTTTTCATATGTTTATATTATTAAAATATATTTTCCATCCTTATAAAATTTTAGTAAAATTTAAATTTAGTTTCTATAAAGTTTTTCTTCTATTTTTGTTAATGTTTTATTTTGTTGTCGAGAAATAGATTCAGTTATAATTGAACTCAGTTGACATTTTTTATTTTAAAGTTTAAAATATAATTTATGGGAATTAGAAAACCTACACAATTTATAAAGAAAAACAAATAAAATATAAGAATACAATTTTTGGAGGTCAATAACCGCCACTAATTGTATAAAATAAAAAATCAATAAGAGCCACGCCAAATCCCAAACACCCAAATCTTTTCTTTGAAGAAAGCAAAACAGTTTTATTAATAAGAATGAAACAAGGCACAAAAATGACAAGATATACCAATCTGATCAAGAAACAACACCTCCAAAATAACAACAAATAAAAACATGTGCTCATCTCTTCCTATATTAAGAGAACACGTAAAGCAAAAAAAAAAATATTAACAGGACACAACTTATAACTCTATGAATCTGTCGTCAGCCATCGGAGTAACAGGACACAACTCCACTCCGACATGAAGATATACTGAAACCAGAATGGGAGTAAAAGCTACAAAACCTAACTCCCAAATGAATTAAATTGAAGCAAACAGATATGCCAAATTTGCTTGAGAAGAGAGACGCATGAGATCTGGAAGTGACACGATCCTCTCGACAATCGCGAGAAGCATGTTATCGTCGTCATTGACGACAGCGTTTTGGGCGCCTAGAGGAAGGGAATCTGCTTAGAAGAGAAAGACTCAAGATAACTACACACAGACATAAGACACAATATACCTAGGATATAACCGGATCTCATACTTTAAATTTTTTTTAATGACTAAAGATTTTACTGTGACTAAATCCGAACTTTATTATTTTTATAGAAATAAATCATATTTAATCTTCTTTAAATCCTATTTTTGTATCTCCCATTTTTATTATTCCTTAAACCCTTTACATCTATTTTTTCCTTTCTCTTTTATGAAAAATAATAATTAATTTTTTCCATAATCAAACAGATCATGTTTTTCATTGGCATATGTAAATAAATCTTTCACTCCTTCATCAAGCATTCACATTGTAATTGAGAAGAATAGGTAGGAAAAGTCATCATGTTTGTTTTCATCATATTTATGTGATACATGATAGATTCTTTCATGTGAAAGTAAAATATTTTTCATATGGTACGAAAGTAAAATAAATCATTGGATGAGTTCATTTTAAAAATCAAGGATTCCTATTTTTTATATATTTTTTTCTTTTTTATCTATTTTTCCCCTCTTCTCTCATCTATCTCAAACCCCTTAGGGCCTTACCTTACCTCCTCCGCTACCCCACCCATTCTTTCATTCTCACACATGAACCCAACAAACACTAATTTTACAAAATCACACCCATCAAAGCATGTAAAAGACCAAAATTTGAATTGAAGTAACTATAACTATTAAATTTATGAATTGTTCATGTTCCGTATGAAATAAAGTAAGGTTACAATCAAAATTATAATTGAGAATTAATGGGAATTGGCTCTGTAACATAGTGCGCACCAAAGAGAAAAGGGGAATGTTTCCAGAAGCAAGAAATAGAATACCTCCACAAGATAAATAAATAATTTGAAAAGGGTAAATTTGGAAGGGTATTTAAGAAAAATATTAAAGAAAGGAGGGAAAGAGAGTGTATTTAGTAATAAGGAAGTATAAATAGTAATTTCCTTTTTTCTTTCTTGTGTTTCCAATTCATTTTTGGCAGACAAAATATATCCATTTTTTACCTTTAAGCATGTCAAGATCATGCCTTTAGATCTCTTAGGCCCGTTAGTTTGAAGAGAGAAGGCAGAAAAGAAAAGAACAATAAAATGAGATCTAACCCACACTTATACACTCTATTATTCAAAACTTTCATCTCTTTTTATTATTTTTTTCATTTCTTTCCACTCAATCGATGGTTACCTTAATGGCATAACCATAATGTTAAAACTGAAATGAAACTTTAGTCTTATTAGAAGGGGATCTGCTATGCAGATGGGAAATTGGGAAGTGTATTGGGGGAATTTCGGTAACCAAAACCCATACCATCACATTTTGTGCAATACGGGCAAGTCTTTTAGCTTTCTTCTCACTAAATGCATCAACTAAATTAAAAATCTTCAATAGTTTATCCACGGCGACAGTTCATGCACAATTCCCAAAAAAAACTAACGTATTTGAATGAAATGGTACCTAATGAAATAAATCAAGCTATTGTTGTATTGACACGAGGAAGATCCACCTTAAGTTGTTCGAGAATTCCCCTACTGTAAATATATACTCATGATGGAGGACAAAAAGATTACCTATTGCCCAGTAAATGATTTTCATTTCATGAAATCATTTTTAATTATCAAAACCCAAAAATTTGATCTGCATATGGATAAAAATTGCTGCTACACAATGCTTCCAATCAAGCATGAACCACTTTTATTTAATCTCATTCATTGACATGATTTCCGCCATTTTCAGAAGGGAACGTTGCATTCTCTTGAATAGAGATTTCAATCAGAACAACATATTGTCTTCAGTAAGCAGCAAAAGACCACAGATAAGTACAAACTTCTGCCATGATCCTCTTGAATTATAGAACTTTCTGTCTGTAATCAATGCACTATTTTTCATGCATATGGATATTGTTCACAATAATTGCTTAGGAACCCATTAATTTAGCTCACATTTGCTGTGACTTCCTGGATAGTTTACATTATTTCTCTTGGTGGGTCCAGCTATAATCTCAATAAGGCAAGTATTGCAATTATAGGATGTCAAAAAAGCTTGCTTTATGATGTACCAAGAGAAAAATCAAGCATTGGCAACATTATTGTAGGTTGAATCATGCAGAATCCCCCTTTCTTCCTCCCACCTGCCATATTATTGAGTCTTGAATATCAGTATGGATTTTTGCCATCTGTGGAGGCAACCAAAGGCTGCACAACAAAATGATTTTAACACAGATATTAGTAGAAAATACAAACTTCAAAGGACTGAATCATGAAGGATAAATCTGTCGAAGGTTCGACATTCCAATGTAAGCCAGCACAGAAATTTTAGGAGCAAAAGCTACTACTTTTGGATAGACTAGCTTGGTGTGATCATACAAAACTATTAAGTAATGCAATTGGGAAAGCTATAATGCGTCACGGACACTAGCAATTAAGTAATAGAAGCATACATCTATACACCAAATCAGTTGACAAAAAAAAAATGGTAGTGCAATTAGAAAGCAAGGACAATCTTTTAATCATATTCTAGACAGCTCATGTCAATTCTGATTCTTATCAACGGGGGTAGTTGTGTCAGATGCAATGCATGTTTGAATGTGAGTGCAAGGCTGTGTATCTGTGAGAGAGATTACCAAGGGCATTTCTTGAGCCTCAATGTAGGAGTAGAGATAGCATTTCAGAGAGTGAGAACAAAAGGAGGGGCATCCCTTCTTGGCCCAGCAACAGAACGATAAACGTAAACTTTTTTAGCCTGATGAGTCTCATAGGTTTCTTCCTTTATGACTTCAACATTCAACCTAGGCATTTCTTTGGCCAACAATCTAACGCCGTTCATTGTCAAATTGCAGTCTGACATCCACAGCGATCTCATTGACTCATACTTGCCCAAGCCTGACAGAAGAGCCCCATTGCCAAATGGACAGTCCCTTACCTCGAGTTTTCTCAGCTTCGGACAGCCATCCAGCACACAGCGCATGCCCCAATCACTGCTTCCAGCAAAAGCCACCGAAAGAGTTTCCAAGTTTTTTGCATACTTGCCTATATACTCAAAAGTTAGGTCAGTCAGATAACCTGATACTGCAAGCCTCTGGAGTTTAGTGCAAGTCTTAACAACAGCTCCGAAGGCCTCATCCATTGATTCTTGCGTCAAGTAATCTGGCTGACCAGGGTGCATGATGCAAAGTCGGAAATGAGTAAAGTCAGGACAGTTTTGCACAACAGTAGCAACAGCAGCATTGGTCATTTGACGGCAAAAGTATAGAACATAGTGAAGTCTTGGACATCCTTGAGAGACTGCAATAAACCCTGATTCAGTAACCCCATGAACAATGCCCTCATCAAAGGGATCTGCAGGAAAAACACGCAGTTCCTCAAGCAATGGACAGTGTGATCCAACAGCTTCTAGCCCCTTGTCTTCAACAGTGTCCACAACCTGAGTCAGTTATTTAATTAGTAAGGTACATGTTCCAATACATTTTCATTAGCGGCCACAGGAAACTTGATAAATATTTGACACCCCATGCCCCATCAACTTCGATAATCACAACCACACTAAATTCAACATGCATATTGCATAATCTTTTGGTTGTGCTTGTGTGTGAGAGAGAAAGCAGATAGAAAAGGACAAACATTAAATTTTAGCTGGCAAAAACAGGAGAAAATATCAAATCTGAAAGATAGAACTTAGAACTATCAACGACAATTTGTTTTCAGAAGTGAAATGGTTAATAAAATATTATCATAAATTTAGGGAGAGAAACTGGACATTCTTTCCAAGTATTTATCAGTCTAGATTTTGTTCACAGATGGTAACCATGTGGGACAATTGAAACTTTAAACATGTGTGGTTTAGTTTGTGGAAACTTCAACATCAATGAATCCATGCGATGAAGAACAAAATAAATAGTCATACCCAGATGCGCTGAAGCTTAGGACAGTGAACAAGAAGCTTAGCAAGACCATCACTGTCAAGAGGAGCATAACTAAAATTCAAGAAAGTTAGATTTGTGCAAGCAGAGTACAGAACTGGGAGATATTGTGCTGTAGCTACCCATAACCCTGAAAGGGTGTGAAGATTTCTACAATTTTTGAACGCACTTTCAAGATCTGAGCACTGCTGTGCTGTCAACTCTTGTGAAAATGAGCCAGTACCAAGTTCACCTAACTGAGGAACATGAACAAGAAGCCTTTGTAACTGTTCTAGTGTCACACTTTTGTTAACCTTCAAAGTCTTTAATGATTTGCACCTACAGACGAGTTTCTCGAGTGCATCAAAATTTACATCGTTGTGCAGATTGGCAAAGTTCAATACTTCCAATGATGTGAAGCTGTCTGGGAAACAACCCAACCAATTGCCACTCTTATCCTCAATACCATTCTCTTGTATGTCAAGTTCAGTTAAATTCCTACATTCAAGTGGAATGAAGAAGATTATGAATTGGTCAAATGAAAGATTAAGCAAGGAACGCCATCATAATGAAAATAATAACTATTTTGCAGTTACTCATTATGGTAGTACCATGAGTTGAGATATTGAAATCCATAAGAAAGATTATAAATATAATCAACAATTTTCAGTGTTTATGATTTCAGCCATAAATATGTTGTACTTATGAAAGATCCCTTGCCAACATATATATTCATGGTTAAACAACTGAACACAGAATTTGAAGCCTACCCTATTAGATCATAATATATGTATGTAACTGTGAGCAAACTCAAATTCTACAGAATGTTTATAAATGCACTGTATTTTAGTGAATTCCAAAAAATCAATCTATGAATTAATGGGAAATTATCATTCTTTAACAAGCATTATAGAATTTTCTCATAGTGAAATAGTCATATCAACTTTTCTCCGGCTAGAGAATAAATAGCATCTCAGGCATGCAATTACAACCAATCTTAGCTAAAGTCTATCCTGATACGGGGCAGCACAAGTAAGAAGGCCACCTTCTAGAGAAATAAAAGTCCATCGATTCCCTGTGTCTTAGCTGCTTTTATTTGGTATAAATAAGGAATATTACCATGTTCCCACTCAATTGATGCTCAAATGTTAATTTCGTCATACAGAAAAGAAGTGGCCCTCATAAAAAACAGTTCTGTAGCAGATTCTGTTTACACTCGCAACAAAATTCACAAACATCTCACCACTAATATATCATAACAAAGAACAGCAAGTGAAAATGTCAAACAAGAAGGCACTTAAGAAAGAAAGAAAATCTAAGAAAAAATTAATCAATTAAAGAGTAGATAAAACTTGAAAGCCAAAACTGGGAGTGAATAGCTTCAACAGCATAACCTATTAATAGAATTGGTTAAAAGAGGCAATCTAAACTGGAGAATCAAATCAATTTTTTAAAACTTTTAACTGTATTACATCATCATCCAAAAGTTAAAAGCAAAGATCTCATACCAAAACAGTAACATCACCATATGGACAGAAAGTGTTAAGAAAAGCAAACCAATGATGAACAGAAAAACAAGCTAACACCACCAGTAATTCATCACAAGAACCCCATTCTCTCTGTCAGACCAATCACTTGCATTATTTTTTATCAGCAAATGTTAATTGCTAGTTTGTTAGTTTTTGTTAACCACCCTTTTTCCCCTCTTTCTTAAACAGGAGAGATCGAACTTGCAACCTTTCCCTCCTTCTCCTCTTTCTTAACCACCCAACCAACCTTATATCTCCACAAATCACACCATGTATATTACAAACAAAAGTAAAACTAAAATCCTTAATGAATCACAAATTCATTGTATTTTATGGACTAAAACAAAACACAAGCTTGTTTAAAGGCAAAAAATGATCCTTACTTGCAATTAGTGGCAATTGAAGCCAGTCCATCAGTGCTGAATCCATCACAACTGAGAAGGGAAAGTGCTTTGAAATTGGGGAATTGGAGAGCCAGAAACTCCAAGCTCTCATCAGTAACAGTCATCCTCTTGAGCCTCAACTCCTCAAGCCAAGGGTACTTGCCAGCAAACACCACAAGCCATGAATGAATATCAGCACCCCAATTGGCAGGAACCAAGTTGAAGTCAGAGAAACGAGGCTTCCCTTTCAGTGTAACACTTCTAATGTTTGGGAACCTGCGAGTTAAGATCTCAGGAGACACAGAGTAGCAGTTACCTATGAACACACTCCTCCTTGACCATCTCTCTGCGTTGTACCACTCTTTGCAAACCAAAGAAACCGTGCTTTTGTCCTTGCGGGACTTTAACATCCCTGAAATTCGCTCCAACACCTCATCAGGGAAAGTGGAGTTGGGATTTTGATTCTCCTTCTTTCTCCTACACTCCATCATCCTCAGCTCAAAAATAGAAAGTCTAAAAAAAAAAAAAAAGAGACACACTTTCAAGTAACCTTTTGGATCAACTATGAGAATTGAAAGCAACCACCATGTTAAACATCATGGTAAAAAGTGACCAAGGAAAAAAGGAACACTCAAACAAAGTGAAATTAGGATGCAGGAAAAAAAAAAAAAAAAAACAGGTACGAGAAAAAAGAGCTTGGAGAGAAAAGTAAATTGTCAATGACAAAAAAAAATGTAAAGCAGTGAAAGGAGAAAAAAAAAATAAAACAATTTGCCAAGTGAATTTTCCAAAGCTGAAAACCTGCTGCTATGCACCCTTCACTCTTTGACTACAGAGTTACATGCTTTCACTCATTTCTTTTTCTTTGAACACCAAAAAAAAACACAGAATTTAAGGAGATTCAGAACTGAAATAAAAATTTGGAGAGCCAAAAGGAGATAGATGTTGGAATCTGAGATCCGTTAAGAGGTGGAAGAAGATCCAGAAGCTATATATATATATATATATAAAAATATATTTATAAGTGTGTGTAAGAGGAAGAAGGAAGGAGTGAGGGACAGAGAAGATAAAAGATTAGAAGGGTCACTGAAAGTTGGTATCTTTCCACCTGAACCAAAGCTCTCAAATCACTTTTACCTTATGAATGATGATGATGAGTGCTGAGGCTAAAATTAACAAATGCACTGATCACGCACGGCGTATTATAGCAAAAGAAGAGGATCATAAAAAAATAAAAAAGACGGAAGAGAAGATAATAAACTTTTCATTTTGGAACAAGATTGGTGTGAGGTAGTAAGTACAGTGATTAAGGTAGTTAGGGATACAGTTACTGATATAGTATGAAAAAGATAAAAATAGAAAGAGATTAAGGATGCTCTTACCGCGGGTGCAGGAAGTTATTTATATTTATAGTAGTAAATAATAGATGGATATTTGGTGTGTTTTTCTTATTCACCTCTCTCCTAAAATCATGTCGAATTTACTGATTTATGTGAAAGTTAGTATTTACCAATTTTACATAACATGGAGAGTGTGTGGAGAGAGTGTATATACATAAGTGGGATGATGTTAATCAAACACGTACTTGGTTCATTTAGACTTAAGAGTGTTTACTTTATTTATTTATAGAAATTGAACTTACATAACTAAATTTATAGTAATTATGTACTCTACTTAATTAATTAAGCTAAATTATTTTAGTATTTTTTGTGTGTACTCTCGAAAGTTAATTTTTCAATTAATAATTATGAAAGTATTTTAGCCATTTTTATTTATAAATCATGATTCTTTTATTTTGTTCTTCTGCTTATTTTCTTTATTTATTTTTTGAGAAATTAATATATTTAAAGAAATTAATTAATCATATCAACTAAAGCTAACCTCTATTTTCTTTTAGGCAACAAAAATGTATATAATTAAATAGATCATTACTTTCATGGTAGTTATATTTAATTATACTTTTTACACTCTTTATTAATTTATGTTTATCCATGAACTATTAAATCTAATTTTGTGATTTAAAGACTAAGTCTCTTCCCTATAAATCCAACGTTAAGGTCCACATTTTAGTTCTTCTCCAAGCATCTAAGGTCATGAAAAATGAAGGCATATTGTTCCGCATGAAGAAATACAATATAGAAAGAATAAGAGGGTGGAGATACTAAAAGAACATCAAGATAATTTAATTAACATTAATAGTTGTCAAGGGTTAAATCATAGTCTTAGAATAAAGATAACTACTTGCACATAGTTATAGAAACAAAATCAAAGAAATAAAAGGAGAACATGAACTCTGTATATATGAAGATTGAGAAAGATAGAGTGTCTATCTTCAATCTCTACTTGTCATTAGTTATAAGGTTCAAACTGTCTAAAACATAACCTAAAGATCAAATTTAAACTATTAGGCTGGCAAGAGCTTGGGTCTAAACAAAATAAAAATGCAAAAAAATTATAAAATGGTTGTAAGTGATGTTTCACGAGTTGTTTATGATCCTTGTTGCCATGTCTTTGGGCACACCAAACAAACTAGTTCATGGGTAACAAGGTGTTTCATGGGTTGTTAGTGATCTTTGATGCCCAAAAGTTCATTTTCTTAACTCTTTTGAAAAGTCAAAGTCCATACTTCACACACTATTAATAGATGTCTCTTCCATAGAGCAAAGTGCACCAAACACAAAAAAAATGTTCAACAAAAGTTTTAGTATCAAAGTCAAGAAAAATAAAAAAATTAGGTGTGAATAACTTGAATAATTGGTGCGCATCTAAAAAGAGAAAGTGTTAGGTTCTTAAGTGAGTAGTTATTCCCATTATTAAGAATGATTGTTAGCCAATTGTTACTCAAACCATTAGATCTTAAGAGATTGTCATCTAAAAAGAAGTAAGGGTGTTCCTCAAAAGTTGTCATGGTGCAAACATAATTAACTTGCTGCTTATTTGTCAAAGTCACTGGGTGTGTGATCCTTAGGGCATAGGTTTAGGATTCAAAGAAGGGTGTCATTTAAAGCTTGTCATGGTGTAGACATAAGCATCTCAATCTTTGTACTTGTTAAGCTCAAGTGCTAGGTGTAGAATTTAGAGAAGGATGTCCTTTAGAGTTTGTTGTGTTGCATACATAAACAATTTTATCCTTATAATTGTTATACTCAATGGAAATTCTCAAGTTGTAGCTTGAGTAGTGGATACAGGTCGGATTGTAACTAGTGTGTTGGTATATCCTAGCATGCAAACCAAAAGGGTTGGTGTAATGGTGTAAAATTTATTATGTTCACACAGTGAAAAAAATCTGTTTAACGGGAAAATTCTTATTCAATTTTTATCTCATGCAAAAATTTCTTAGGCCAATAATAGTCACACACATCACAAACAAATTTAGTCTATCATCTTGTGAGTTAATGGACACTTGTGATCTCTGACCTAGACAATATATATATATATATATATATATATATATATATATATATATATATATATATATATATATAAAGAGATCAAATTAGATCGGTATAACTTTAACAACTATTTTATTGTTACAATTTATTTTGATATAAAATGTGAATTTTATTGATACAATCGTTAAAATATATTTATATATAACCAAGATCGTTTGTGTCAAATTTTAATAAAATTGAACAAAAATTTAAAAATAATTAAATGATTTATATTTTAATATAGTTTGAAATATTTATAATACATCGATTTTAATATATATGAATCAGATAACAAATTTATAAGTTAACTTCTAATAGTCAAATGATTTTAACGGTTTAACTTAACTTCTTATTTTTTAATTTATTATTTTTAATATCTTTAGTTTTAATTTAGATTTGAACATTTTTTAATTTGTTTTTATCAATAATTAAGACTAGTAATATATCATAATATAAAATTGTTTATCATAATTATAAAATATAATTTATAAGTTAAATATTTTTATTACCAATTTTAATTATAATATAATTTTATGTATTTTTAGTATAAATTATAGTTATATAAAATAAATTTATCCTATACAATTCACATAACGGTCAACGACATAGACGGGACAGTCCACATAGGCGGAAAAATTTTCAACCAGTCATTATGGCATCATCGAACCATTTCTTAACCCGTTTGAACTTTTTTTTTTCCTGATGATTTTACCTGTCATTACATTATATTTAGGAAATTTTTCCATATAAAAATAAAATAAACAGTTAAATAATTTATGTGTTAAATAATTTATGTGAATATAACCAGATTTTATATTATTAAATCAATCCTTTGAGGGGAAAGATAATGTATTTAATATTAAAGCAAAACATGTATTTTTATTTAATAATTGATAAAGATTTTATTAAAAATAATTTAAAAAAACACAATCTATCTATATATAATGTTATAAATTTTAGGCTTAATTATAAATTTTGTATTTTTTTATAATTCATTATTTGAATTTTTTTATATTTTAAAATTTATTATCTTAGTCCCTAATTCTTTAAAGTAAGAAACACACTCTTATATCATTACATACAATTTAAAATTCAATTTTTTTAATTTATTATATTTTTATAATCTTATATAGTATTTTTTAAAATATAACATATAATATTAAATCATATTTTCACATAAATTAGAATAATTATATTTATATAAATTTTATTTTTATTTTATATATTATATTTATCTTTTAAAATAATACTTGTAATTTAGTGACAATAATATATTTTTACTATATAATTTAATTCTGTAAAAACATTACGTACCTGATTGAATAAAGTTAAATATAAATTAAAAAATACTATTACAATAAATAATAATAATATCTTAATATAAGTAAAAAAAATACTATCATTAAATCACATGTATAGATATTTTAAAAGATAATAAAATACTATTATTTTATAAAATTATAATTTATGTAAAAAAATATATATTAAAGATAAAATTTATATTATATATTTTTTCTATAAAATAAGTTTTAAATAATGTTATAAAAATACATATGATTATAAAAATATAATATATAAAATAAAAATAAAGCTTATATAAGTATATATATTTTAATTTATATCAAATTTGATCTTACATATTATATTTTAAATATATATATATATATAATTATAAAAATATAATAAATTAAAAAAAGAATAAAGTGTGAATTTTGAATTGTTTTTTGCATAAAATTTATATTAATATTATATTTTGTACCAAATATTTAAATGGTCATGTGAGTATAATGATAAAGGAGATATGTCATTTATTTTAAGGACCATAATTTTAGTTTTTGCTTAAGTATTTGTTTAAATTCCTATCTTTTAAGAAAATATTATTTAACTTTATAGTCTAATCAATGTTTAAAATTTAACTTTCAACCATTAGTCAATGGTTAAAATAAATTTGGAACCCGATAGTAGATTAAAAAAATAAGAAGACTAATTTGATAAAATAAACAAAATAGAGGAATGGGATTTACGATTAAACCTAAATTTTATGGTTAAACCCATCACATTTGTTAAATATGTTTATTGAAATATTATAATGTCATTAATAAATATTAAAGTAATTATTAGGGCTATGATAGATCATGTTATTTAGTTTAGGGGTTTCCTTAATTTTAATGTAATTTGTGTTTTTCTCTCTTAATTAGGTTTTTTTAGAGATCTTTAATTAGGTTTATTCTATTGCCTTTTAGTCTTTTACAACATTGTTACCGAAAAAAGTATTTTACTACATGTTAGGGGATTGATTACTCTTAATATGATATATGTTAATTAATTGATTGGCGACGAATGACGACCATCCATAACTAATTAACAGACTCGTAGGATAAATTGAATTTAATTTAGGATTGTTGCATTATTAAACCTCATTTATTTTCAAATACAAGCTATTCAATTTACAAGTCTTTCGATCGTTCAGCTAAAAAATTTACAAGTCTCTCGGCTCTTTTATGCTTTTCTTGTTTTGTTTACATAATAATCAGAATGGGTATCCTTGAATAAGAAAAAACATCAGCAACTTATGATCATTGATTGCTAATAGCATTAGAAGATATGATAAATTAAGAAAAAAAATATATTAGCAACTCAATTTTATATTCATTTATTTTTCTTGTCTGTGACTACCTCTGTAATTTATTTTCTAAATAGTATAAAAGTCTTATAATATTAATAGTTATTAATTTATCTCCATTGGAAAATATTTAGAAGTTAGAACTTTATCCCTATAGTACTTAATTATATGGTAAGTACACCTGTCCGCTTTATTCTACACCTATTATAATCTCTATCTCAAAGTTTTGACTAAAGCAAATGTTAAGTTGAAATTTTATCTTAATACATGTAATGTAATGTAGTCACTATAATGTTTTTTAAATGTATTTTCAACGTGCTTTTTTATACAAGTTATTTTAATTGGCTTTACTGATTAGTAACACCTTATTTTTAACATTTTTTTTAAATTGAAAAAAAAAGCTTTTCCAAAATGTTATTCTTTCTCTCGTTATTTGTACTTTGTTAACGGGCATTTTGAGCTTTGAAGTTAGCCGAGGACTCGATAGTGGAGTAAAGTCATCGTTATTGCTTATTTTGCTCATGCTTCTGCCAGTTGACTTTTTATATTGTATTTTCTTCCTTTTTCAATAAATTGCAATATATATATATGAAATCATTAATCGGTACAGCTAATAGCCTCGAATATCTATGATTAAGGATTAAGGATAGAAATGATATAACTCTAAATATACATCGTATTATGAACTTTTTATAGCATTACTTTTTTCTTTTTTTTATCGAATAATTTGTTACCACTTACCAGTGACCTCTGCTTGTTATATATACACAGCAGCTAGCTACTAGTAGTGTGTACTTTCTTATTGTTTAGCTGGAGACACGTGGTGTTTATAAAATACAAAAAGCTGGAAACACGTGATGCTCATCTGAATTTTATTTTTCTTATTATATTTATAACAAAAAAATATTTTATCTGGATATTTGTATAAAATAGATATTTATTTTTATATAATCATAATGTATAATGGATGGATATTTTTAATGTATATATATAATATAATCAAAATTTTTTGTAAATAAATATTTATTTAAATCGTGATAAAATGTTATTTTTAAGTATTCACGATTTCTTTTAAAAATTTATTAAAATTCAATTAGAAATAGAAATAAAAAAAAAGAAAAAGGATCATTAATTAATAAAATCAACTGTATAGCCGTGAGATAAAATATTTAATTTGTCTAATTGAGAGAAAGAAGAGAGTAAGAGTCTTATTTTCTAAATTGAGTATTTAAATTTTTTATTTATTTTATAATATATGAATATAGTAAGATTGATTAACACTACAACAGTCTTAAAATTTATTTTATCCAAACAAAAAAATATTTTCAATTTGATTCAATATAATAATATTTAAAATCCAATAACTACTATTTGGCGATGGTCTAATTTTCATTAGGGCTTGAGAATCTTTCCATCTTGCATTAGGATTTGTATAAGTACGAAACATAAGATCATAAGTACAATTTGTTAGAGATGGATATAGCAAATCATCAGCTCAAAGGTACCTTTAATTTCATACATCAGCATGTAAGAAACACTATACCTTGACCCAAGGAGAGGATCGAGAGCAAGCCTTACGAGTCTTAAGTAATATTTTCTCTAATTTTAAACATTTCATTTTTTCTTGCAAATACTAATTTGAGTGTTAAAGTATTTGTAGATATATATCGCCGGAGTTTAAGTTGTGCAAACTATTGAAGACTGCATCTCAAATATTCAACCTGTACGTTAGGCTAGTGCTCAACAAAAATTCTAATGCATTTGACATAGTTTTAACACTATTTGAGTTCCAATAAAAAAAAAATCAGTCTTTGTTTTTTTGTGTGAGGGATGCGTAAAGTTGCTAAAACCTTTATTTTCTTAATTTCTAATATATGCAATATATCTTATAAATACATTCTTTCAAATGCACATTATTATTTATAGTTAATTAAACTTTATAAAAAATTTCAAAAAAAAATATACAAGTCTTACTCCCTATTTAATATATATCATTCATGCTTTAATAAATTTTGATCAATAATAATAATAAAATCGGAAAGAAGTATTATGATGCTACTCTTCTTCTTTATCTGAGAGAGGCAGAGAGCAACCAGAAATGATGGTATAGGTGTTCATAGGACAAGTTTAATTTAAACATTATTTTATTTAAAATTTTAATACGGTAATTTATTTAAAATCATACTATGCTCAATTAAAAAATATAAACTAAATTTAAGGAATGTTTTATATTATATATTTCAAAAGAAATAAACTAATATAAATATATTAACTTGTTATATAAAATGTTATATTAAGAAATCTTATTATTAATACATAATTATAAAAAACTAAAAAGAATATGAGAGGTTAGATTAAGATCTAAAATGTAATGTGAACTTGTTGGCACCAAATAAAACATTCGGTTGCAGCCAACTACTGAAAGCATAATCGTTATCGTTACGATTGTTTTTGGCTGACAAGGGCCATAAAGCATAAAAGTGTAAGAAAGTTGGATCAAGCCCATTATCTCAAAGGAGAAATAGCTTAAGGAGATGTGAAGACAATTAAAATCAAATAAATCATGATCTCCTGTAATCTAGGGATAGTTGTAAGGAACTGAGGGTGTTTTTATTCATATAAATATGTGAAGACATTATGTACCATAAAACAGGTCTACGATCATCATCAATAAAAAGTTATCTTCTTTTGTTCAGATTTACAATTATTTTACTGCTTTCATTGCCTTATGCTTTTATTTACTTTTCGTGCACTTTATATTTATCCGATTACAACTTCTCTTTATAGCAAATTCATATAGGAATAGTTTAGCATAAAAACTTTAAATTGACAACTGCTGAAAAATTCTTTACCATGCATCAGAAATTTAATAAAAAACAAAATTTCTTTCTTGAGTGAATCACTTAAGTAAAAATCGACATTGTGCCTAATCATATTTTGCACCAACAGGACTTAATTGTTTCTAGAACACGTTAGATCTGATTTTTTTTTCTTCTAAAATTTGAACACATCGAAATTTGTTTCAAACCAAATGAGTGTGATGAGATGGATCTCAAATATTAAACGACATTGATGTTGTGTCAATATAAATGTAGTTGTGTTGAAGATGCCAAAAAAAAAAAAGAAAAAGGAATTTCGTTAGTATAGTCTCCATATATCCACTTCAATCTGAGAAGAAGAAAAATAATAAAGTTTAGAAACTTGGCCAGCTGAACTACTGAAGTTTCACGTCGTCGGTCGAAATATAAAATATTAGGGCACTGAAAGTTGAATATTCCATATCAAAGAAAAATAAATAAATAAAGGTACTGGGAACTGTGGCATATGCAATGTGAGTTCATGTGAGTGTGGTGGGGGCTTCCCTCTCAATTGGATCCCCATTGAATTAGGTAGGGTTATGTTAAAGAAAGCACATGCACCCAACCCGTCTTTGGAATATATTCTAGGTTCTTTCCCTATAAGATGAAAAGATCCATATCATAATTCACATATCTATTACTTTAGGGTAAATTTTTAGTGCTATCAGTGATCTTGCGGCTAAAATCATTAGCACTTACTCGCTTAACCAAATGCTATCCCTTGCCCGTTTGCAAGTTGGAGCTCCACTATAATGGTGGTCTCGATATATTGGCATCCTTGCTATCAAATCATTCTTGTGACTTGTTTTAAAGATTATTTAATTAATTAAAGCACTATAGGCAATGCAATGCAAGTGGTGACAAAAAATCCTGTGTTCTCTCCATTGACTGATTGGAATTGGCATCATTTTTTGTTGTTATATGTAAGCTTTCAGTGAGAGTTAGGTAACAATAGAATAACATCTTCAACACTATGGGATAAGGTTGAAAGCTAGCTAATTGAATTGCAATTGCAAGTCTAATTTCCAACTCACTAATGCTAGCTTGCAATCTTGGTGCTTATAGATATTAATAGGCCCAGCCTTTGGTTGAGTCTCCAATGTTTTTTCAGTTTGGTGTAAAAGATAAGATATGAGAGGGTTTATATTGGATCAATTTCTTGACCTTGGCCATAATAAACACCAATAAGCTTTCTAAACAGTACCACATACAAATTATTGAAAAGTAAAGGTTATGGTTCACTTTCAATTTAATGGACCCCTACCCATTTGTTCCCCAAAGCTTAAGAACCCCATGTTCTTCTACTTCTGCCCAACTATCCTGTTTTCTTTCAATCCATATCATATCCAATCTATTAATTTGTTGCCTTGAATGTGATTTAGTTTCAGGGTTAACACGTGGCCATTTTGACTATTGGATAAACAAGACCCCGCCAATATATATTAGCACATTCATCCGTCTCCAGCTTTTAATTGCTATTCATTCACACGTCTCTTTTCTATGCTCTTTTTGGAATTCTAAAAGGGTATTTTTTTAAACTATATATTAAACAAATGTTTTATGTAAATTATCCGACAGTTCACATAAGAACAATATCTTAATTATTATGAGTAACTTAAGGGAATGAATAATAAAGTAGTACTTGTTTGGTGAACCTCGTGACAGTAATTGCTTGAGGTTAATTTGATGTCATCTCAAGGAAAATAGTTAAATATTTAGGAAGTGTTGTATGAAAATATTTTGTGTATGGTTCAACTTTGTGAATATGGATCACGTTCAATTTGAAGCCGGTATACGTAACTTCTGCGTTTTTATATTGATTTTGACGTGAAAGTTCAAAATTACCCGCGTTAGAGACTCAATCCAAACAAGTGTTGTTTTCAAAGTTGTTCAATTTATCTTTAGTTTTGACAGATATACTAAATAATTACTCCTTTCATCTGGTTTATTTGTCGTAGAAAGTAACATAAACTTTTGGTCTTTGGTCGGAGAAGACGGATGTCAATTACTATTGGGTAAGACAGTAATATATACTGATATACATTCTAAAAGACTATTAATTTTATCAATTACTATAATAAAATAATATTATCAGATTAAAATATGATTAGATGGATGGTAAATAAAAAGGACTCGTCAATATTTAATAAATTGAAATATTGATAAATAAGGATTTTATTAGAAAAAGGTAATTAATATTTTTTTGATATTTTAAAATTACAAATTACAAATATATTGAAATAGAATGGTGGTAATCACCAAAAATTTATAATAAATTTTTATTTTCTGTATGATTAGTTTACACTAAAAAAATGTTGAGATGGAAAAATATTCAAAAATAATAAATAAAATGAGATAAAAAAGAGTATCTTTTTATTTGAGATAACCATTAGCCTTGCGTTTGACTGCACACCGTGGGCCATGAGCTGGGTAATGCACTAATGTTTCATGTCAACTAGTTGATTTGCTTCTATGTCAAATATCAAATAATACTACTAAACTTGTTCATGCCCCCAAGAAAAACAGAAAAAAATGTTTATATCGTTTTCTGGATGGGTCAAATAAATTGTCTTATTGGTAATTTCATTGCACATGGGATGTTCAATATCATTGTTGTGCATCCAGTCTCTCTGACAAAAATATCTATAAATTAATGTAAATATGCATCCTAATCAATGACTTTTGCGGGTCATTTAAGGCCATCAAATTTTGGTACATTACAATGTGACTCATGCAACCTGCTTTAATTTCTATTAAATGATACTTTTTTTTTTGTTCTGAATTCCTTAATCTTTCAGTATGTTTGGTTAACACATGACCACTCTAGGGAGACTATTTAAGTGAGCTTCAACTTCTGAGTAATTAGATGTCCTTCTTATTAAAGAAGAGCACACGATTACAATAGTAGGTATGCAAGTGAAAGAATGTACTTGAAGAGGATAAAGTGTATATATAATTGTTGATTAAAAAATTATTTGTTGAAGATTGTGATAAAATCACAAAATGAAGTATGTTGTAATATGTTTTAATGAGTCGAGGACAAATTGTATGGAGAAGACAATTTGGGCTGATCCGTTGCATCACTGGCCTGCATGGATCCGCAGCATTGGGCTGCTGCACCATTATCCATTGACAATGTTCGTCTCCAAAGACAACCATACACCTCCTTTTATCACTAATATATCATCTCGCTACTAAAAAATCTAATATGCACAGAGTGCATTATATATATTTGATCGATGAAACTATGACGCAGAAAAAAAAAATGTGAATTGTCACATTCATTTTTAGAAAGAAATATGTCGGGTGAGACAAACTTGCTGCACCTAAGAAGGCTAGGGATTTTTTTAGCTTTCTTCGTTGAGTAAACTTTCATTTTAATCCTTAAATATCTGAGATGTTGTCATGTCATAATAATTCTTATAATTAGAAAGTGTCAAATAAACCCCTATAACTTGTTGTCACTATATTCTCTAACATAACTAATGCAGGGACTAAAATGACTAATGAGTTCCAATTTCAAAGATTTATCTGATCTTTTTTTATTTATTTCAAGAACTATTATAACCACATCTCACAAAATTTAAGGACAAAAAATAGAAGTTTACTCTTTACTTATTTATTTATTTGCATAAATTCATGAAATGGTTGAATAATTTGCATAAGTTATGATAACCACCTTTCAAAATAATTTCCTACAGACATGATTCTATGTCAAACAGTGGTCCAACACCAGTTGCAACAGCCTCTAATGTCTCTACACCATCAATATTCTCTAAGAGCATTGACCAGCCAATGCAGAAGGCTAGCTTCTTCATGGTTCCTCTCATCACCATCCATGCTTAAATATCCCACTATTTGTGATTGACAAGACCCCATTTATCAACGTCAATTGTGTTTTAGTTCCTTTAATTTCCTCTTTTGAAAATTGGCCTTACATTTACAAGTGGACAAGCTCTACATATGAACATAGAAGAACATATTTCATGGTTTACGGGGGATGTATCCTTTGTCGGCAACGCCAGAGTTTCTTTCTTTGGCACCTTTAAGGAGGAGAGAACTATATAGTATATTGTATCCTATCATTGATCATTGATGCACGAAGCATAAAGAAACACACCAATCTAGCTGTACTACCCACTCTAGAATGTAGGAACAAACTTTTTTTAATTATTTGCCAAAACCACCTGATAAATTAATTAACTATTCATGTATGGTTGTGATGTTACGAATGAAGCTACTCGACCATGTTTACATGACCCATTGCACACATATGTGACAGGTTTTGTGCCTTTTAATATGGAGAATTTTCAATACCAATGGATCGCCTCACCTGTGCCTTAATCGTTGGGTAGTAGTGATTTTAACTGTTAGATTGAATCTGTATGAAAATTTAATCGAAACTCTACTAACTAGCTAGGCATGGTTTATTATGGATATCAAACAATCGCTTTTAGATGCATACAATTAATTCATCATGGAGATAAGCTAAGAATCCCCGGATATAATGCATTTATTTCTGGATAAAGATAAAAAAAAAAAAACTTCGTACCCCATTGCCCGGAGGCTCTTCGCTATGCGAAGGTATATGGGAGGGATGTTGAGATCATATTTCTGGATAAAGATAATTAATATAAAAGATAATTTAAAAAGAGTCTTACATAAATATGGTAAACAAAATTAAAAAAAAGTCTTATATTTAAGAATAAATGATATAATCTTTTTCGGTATAGATTACAAATATTTTTTATTAGAGATAATTTTATTTGAACTTAATAAAATCATTATGAATGACAAAGTTTTCTATCTGAATATTTAGTAGACTTAGAATTTTGAGATCTTTAATTAAACTAGAAGAACCTTGTGATTGAATGAATTATTAACATTGAATCAACATTATATTGGACACAACTATCAAAATATGAAATTATTTTTTAAAAACTCAATAAAAATATAAAGCTGTGCAAAATTCTCGAGCTTATTGTTTCAAGAAAATTTTATGAGCAAAAATATTAGGTTGATTGGGTGGTTAAGAAAGAAAAAAAAAAGATAATAAGTTCAATCTTTTTTATTAATAAATTAATAATTAACACTTATCTTGAAAAAAAAATCTCTGTAAGCATAATGGAGAAGGTACCTTCAAGAGTTAGTGGCAAAAAATGTAATTAACGCTAATAACAGTTAGACATCTTGAGAACTTAGCAAATAAAAGCTAATATGAACTTATGAAGGGGAGATGTCGGTGAAGAAAAGCACCAACCCAAATACAAACCTAGTAGTGTTCTCCAACGCTTAAGCTTAGAATCCATTAAAGCACCCCAATTGCTGTATATTAGCTTCCTTGCATGTTGCATCCCATCCTTTAAAATATGGATATAAGTAAGACAAACATGTTATACATTAAACAAATGTCGCTATCACTGGTTTGAGAAATTATCACTTTTAAATAGTATCAAATTATCCAACTAAAACCAATTGCTTGTGTAGGAGTCAGTCGCGAACTCTACAGCAAATAGCAAGAATTGCAGAAGAATAATCATGGAGGTCAAAGACACTCGCTTAATTATTCGTGAATTAGCATCATGCCCCCCCCCCCCCCCCCGAAGCAAAAAAAGCCACCCCTTACGCGCTATTGGTACTCAAACAGAAACAATTTTCTAATTTTCAATCACCTATCTACTAGTTTTGTTGTTTTACCAACACAAACAATAAGGTTCCAACATGACCTACATAATACGTAGATGTTTACAGTACAAAAACACTCTTCAACTGATAGTGCACAGTATATGACTTATATTAAAAAAATCTCCCTACTTTGCGTAGAGACTGAACATTATAACCTATGTTAATATATGAATTATGTTCAAAAATCTCCTCTAGATAAACCAAGTCTAACAAGAATGCCATAAATGCAGAAACAAATAACTAATTAACAATACAAATTGAATATGCATTAAAGACTAAGGTGCAAATCTTTTGAGAATTTGTACTTAAAACCCAACTGAATAAAAAAAGAAGATGAACTGCAGATGAGATCCAAGTCAAATGACTTCTAAGCGGAATCCATGTAAGAGTAGAAAAACGAAGGGTATTGCAAGAAATTTGATGAAATTTCAAGGAGTGTTAGTCTATTAAGTCTTTGATTACGTGCTTAAACGACATCCTTATCTTCCATTCATGTCATACTGTATTGACAAATTACAATTATTTCCTTGAGCAGAAATTATAAAAAGTATTCAACATATATAACTTGAATGATTAGGCGCGAGAAGCTAACATCACCAAGCATCTCCGAAATGAATCTGCAAAACTCCGGGATTCACTAATGCCGCAATTCCAATACCAGAAGCATGAAAGAAAAGGGGAAGGGGTATGTAAAAAATTCATACATAAAGTTGAATCTAGCAAGAGCATGATAACAAATCCCATCTTGGACAACCCCGCTAGGAGTCTGCTTGTGTTATTCAAAGAATCAGGAATCAGTAACAAAATTCCCTACATCAGTATAAATTCAAGATTGACGAGCTCTGCAAGACTTTGAAAAATGTTGAAACTCTTTCAGATTTGACTTGAATCCCTCCCAAAAATAAAGCGTCTTGTCCAGTCTGATACTACTAATGCCCTTGTGCGCCAGCTGACTTGCTTGCTGTTCAAAGCATTTGATGAAAAGCTTTAGTAACTTGATTAATCAGAATGCCTTATGAGTCTTGTAGTTTAAATTTTTTTATAATATTAAGCAAAGGGAAACTGACTACCTTGCATAGACAGAATACCACAACCATTGAGAGCTGTGTCCAATTGAAACCCAATCCCCAGGAAGCTGTGCAGCTGTTTGCTCTCCTCCTAGAGGAGCGAATTGACCTAAATGCTTGTACCTTGAGGAACAATCAACCATGTAGTTATGAGAAATTAGAAAACATTGACCAACCAATGAAAAACATTGAATCATTGATCATTTCATCATCATGTGAAAGTAAAGAGCACATAAAAGCAAAGCTAGTAAACTAATATGATCATGCTACCTAAAGGGTTTGAAGCGATGGCGCCCTTCTCCCCTGAACCTGATAGGACCCTCTGGATTTTTCTCACACTCTTCCATCCGGTTAAAGCACTTGGCCAGGTAGGTGCCTTGCTGAGATGCAACCTGATATGCAGTTTAAGAAGCCTGAAGTCATATTACTGAAGAGACAAAATCAGACAATAGAATGCCACATGCAATTAACATGATATGCACCTGCGCTGTAGCAGGAAGAAATTTCATCTGGGAATCCACTTTAGAGAGTATGGTTTTGAGTTCTTCGATATTCAGTTCAATAGATTCTTTTTCAACATCTTCCTTGGATCCTTTCAACAAATCAGCAATGTTGTGCATCTGTTGACTCTTTAGATATAGCTCCACCTGAGGGTATCTCTCACAGATATCAGCCAATACCTCCTGAAATTCTTTGACAGTAAGAGTTCCTGAATTGTCTTTGTCAGCCTTCTTAAATATTGCCGCGATATCTTCCTGAAATGCCAAAACCCAAATAATAATCAACACAGGAAGAAAGATAACATCTGAAATTCCAATAAATGGGACACATCATGCAAGTCCCAGAATATCAATAGATTTTAGCTTTATGAAACATTCAGCTAGCTTGGCAAGGCAATAAGTACTGGTGAGCACATAGTTATTAACCAAGATGTGTGCTTAGTGTATAAATAATATGATAAAGATTTTACTATTTCATCAAAGTTAAATAGATATATTACTCAATGAAGAACAATAAAGAAACAAAACCCAAGTGTAATGTTATAAACTTAACAGTATTGATACCAATAAGTCTCCATAAGAATGGAATATAGCCGGTGTGTTGCACATGTGTGAGAACATGCACTAGCAACAACGTCCAATATTAATTAAATAAATGATGAAGAAATACCATGACTTTTCGCTGGTTTATTGTGGCACAATCACCAAGTGCATACACGTTGTTTGTTGCTTCAACTCTCAACCATTCATCAGTAGCTATGGCTCGTCTGTTAGTCTGTTCAGAATAACTTTTGTCGAGTAAATAATAAAAGAATATAAAATTGATTTGCTGAAAAATAAAAAAGACTTAAATATATTTTCATTCTTATATATATCCGAATTTTGTATTTGATTTTTAATAAATTTTAAAATAATTTGTTTAGACTTTGTGTCCATTACATATTTGATAATTTATAGTCACTCAAAACGGCCACTATTTGTTTTAAAATCCAGTAGTTCTTCACCAAACTTCTTCTTCTTCCTTCAATCTTCATCTTCCAAAACAGATCTCAATTTTTTTTTTTAAAAGGAAACAGATCTCTGTTCACTCATTAACATTTAACACCACACCTCAATGGTACCCGAAAACCCGAAGCCGTTCTGATTGTTGAGCCACATATCCTGAATCGCAGATCTAGCGAAGGATTTGGGTAAGCCACCGGTGAGGTTGTTGTAAGAGAGACGAAGCTCCTGCAAACTCACGAACTTGTCGAATACATCAGGCAAGGTACCGATGAGGTTTGCGTTTCCAAGTTCGAGTTTGACAAGGTTGTTGTTATCATTCAACTCGACGGGAATCGTCCATGGAGCGAGGTTGATCCTATCGGTCATGCTGAGGGTTTGTAAGCTGGTGAGTCCCTGGAAGCAACCATCGGGGGCGGAGGTGAAGTTGTTGCTGCTAAGGAACACGCTTTCGAGCATGGAGAGGTTGGCAAGTGAAGGCAATGCGCCGGAGAGCGCGTTGTTCTGGAGAGTGAGTTCAGATCCGGAGGAAGCGTTCCGCCGAGTGATTGCGAAGCGATGTTGATTGTGGTGATGCGGTTGGCGTTGCACTTCACGCCCTTCCAGTCGCAGAAGCTGCTCCCAGTCCACCCCGACGATGTCGGCCTTAGCGCCTTCGCGAGCTTCGACATGAACTCGCCATCGTCAACAATGGCGGTGCACAAGATACACAAGAAGAGAAGAAAGAGCTTACACGGAGAAAGTAGGGTTTTAATTTGGAGGTAGCCATTCAGATTTGAGAGAACAGTATTTATTTTTTACTTTGAATTTAATTTTAAAATAAATACTCTTATTATCAAATATTTGGTAGACAAAGAGTATATTATGTAAAGGAAAAATTTATTAGAGATGGAATATAAAATTTGGATATATATTAAATATGAAAATTATATTTAAGCCAAAAATAAATACAAACTATACCAGAAACATGATTTGGAATATTGAATCGGGACAACTATAATGGTAAATTTCCCAAAGACATACCTGACCAATTTGTGACATAAAATCTCTTATAAATGGACGAGTGCCAATACCAGTTGACCAGACAGCCATTCCATATGGAATTGTAGTAATTGCTCCTCCATTTTTCATTTCTTTAGTAGAAATTTCTTTCTGAGAAACCTTCACAACCATGGATCCGGTTTTCACATCAATACCATCTCTTCCGAACTTCTCTTCAGCAAAAGCAGTGATTCTTTTGTCAAACCTGAAAAGTGAGCATAAGAATGAAAACTTATAAGCTCATAGTATGCTCTATTTTAAACCACCCAACCACACGTATAAAATCCATGACTGAATCAAATACTTTCAAATGTGGAAATGGCTACTCGTAAACACACATAAGGGACAGCAAAGCATCATTAAACAACTTGCTAATAAGGAGAAAGGTGTAATGAGAGTTTCATGCTCACATGCTCAAAATATGATCTCCAGCCTCCAGAAGTGTAATTTTAACTAGATCTTTTATCCCAGGATATATGTTGACCAAATCCTCAGTGACATAGTCATGTAGTGAGGCTGCAAACTCCACTCCAGTTGGACCACCTCCAACAATAGCAAAATGAAGAATTCTCTTCTTTTCTTCTTCACTTACACTAGGCAAACTTGCTCTCTCAAAGCAGTCAATAACGGTTCTTCTAATCTTCTGTGCATCTTCAACTTCCTGCACAGTACGCACACATGTCTATGAGATAACTAAAAACCACAAATACGTGTATAAACAATATCCAATCACACCTAAGAATTAAGATATCATTGGCCCCTTCTTCTCCTGGCCTGACTATTTCTTAACAGGGCGAAGAACACTGCTTTTTGAAATAAAAAATAAAAAAAGGTACACCTTAAATACATGATGATAGTATGATGAAAGAAGATACCTTCAAGAAATGACAATTCTCCATCACTCCAGGAGTATTAAATGTGTTGACATTTGCTCCCACGGCTATGATTAGGTAGTCATAGTCCACCACAAACTCTTCTTTCTCGTTCAAATTATTACTTATATTAGATCGACAGTAAACTTTCCTGTTTGTTGCATCAATCTTGAGACATTCTGCTTCACTAAATTGCATGTCCATCTTTTTCTGTGTGGAGGATAACAATTAACAAGGAAAACGTTTAATTGCATTGCCTCCACCTCCACCAGTAAAGAACATTTTTTTTTTTATCAGCACCACCAGTAAAGAACATAGCATTAAGCAAATATCAATGCTGGCAATCTATTTACCAGAATATGTATTTCCTAGTGGCTACTAGCAATTCTTCATCCACCGAAATATCTTATTCATTTTATCACGTGGCACAATCTCATAAATGTGTGCTCTGTTGTTTCAGGGAAAATATAGCATATTGGCGTGACAAAATCACCAGCGAAAATACATGCACCCACCTGCCCATATGTTTTCTCTGTACTCATTGTACATGTAAGATAAGTTTGGTCAACCCAACACTTTATGGTTAACTGTTAACACTGATCAATCTCGGTAGATAAAGATATAGGGGAATGGCTTGAAATTGAAATTGAAACTAATCTGTGTGCATATTTTTTTCTCATTAAATACTTTACAGGAGAAAAAAATTAAAAAAAAGGAAAATTAATTGGATTTTGAAAAAGTTAAATGAAACTCGCTTCCCTCCTCTCCAATTTTTTTTAAAAATTCCCTAAATATCCGAAATACACATCTTATTTAGAAGGGCATAGGTTAATAAATAAAAAATAATGTTTTTCAATATAACATATATAAATATTATTTCTGTAGTTTTAATGTAATATTTTTCTAGAAATAAACTTTTTCTAAATTGATAAAATGAATCATAAAAAGTAAAGGGTTTAAGAGGAGCTGTCTTATCAAGCATCACTGAAACAGGACAAGTACTGATAAAAAATAAAATAAAAAACTGACAGGACAGCTAAAAACCGATCAATTAAATTTAAGCAAGGTAGAGCACAATTATAGTGGCTCTCCTATCAAATTCAAAAAGCAACTAGTTAACAGTTCAGTGTTCGGGTTTGGTGGTATTCTTTTAAAATTAATCAACAATTTCATAAAAAAAATGTAAAATACAATCTCATAATGCAGAAGTATGAAACAGGGGCCAAATGAGTATTTTGTTGTGATATCACCTTCCTGAAAATGTTGCGGACGGGTTCGACAATGCTGCGAGCTTCGACGGTGCCACAGGTAACACTAGGCAGCAAAGGAGTGAATGCAAAGTAATTGCGAGGGGACACCACGTGAACCTCATATTTGGGGTTGTCCAGATTCCTCAAGAAACTCGTGCCAGCCCACCCTGTTCCCAGTACCACCACCTTCTTCTTCTCCGTGGTCGTCGCCGCTGCTTCAGATGCGGCTACAGCCTCTCCGTAAGCCAGAACCCCTCCACCACTGCATCAACCGAACCATTCACTCACACATCACCAAATATATCACAGTATTTAACTTATATACATTGTTATTTTTAAAATATTTTTGAAAATCAAATAAAATTCATTATGTTGTAACTTTCCTTAAATTGTGGATTGTATATTAGCATTATTGATTTTATGTGATAATCATTTTAAAATCATTTTCGCCGAATTTATCAAAACTAAGAAATTATTGCATGATTTCAGACAGCTATCCAAGAAATTACTACATGATTTTAGACCAATGTATGCCCATAGTGTTCAGTAATCTTTACGCCACATATAATCATGATTTACAATTTATAAAAAAGAGTTGGTAACAGTCAATCATGTGTCATGTGAAGATTAATCGGATCATAATAATTCTAGACCGTGTACTAATTTTTTTTTATCAAAATTAATCACAGCTTTCCATATTACCGCGTCAGAACACAAGATACATTTCTCTTATACGGGTTGAATTCTGTAAGATATGTGTGTCAATTCTACAATTTTGCGTAAGTCTTCGTAGATCTATTCACTCATAACTCATGTAATGTCAATGTACCTAATCTATAAATTCAATTTAAGTTGTAACTTGAATACAGAACAGAGCACAGTTTGATGCAGAGGATCGGAGAATAATTAAGAATGTATTTCTGGAAAAAAAAATGGCTTTAAAAGTTTGCTTTTATTGCAATGTGGATGGATCTACCTTGAATGAAAAATTCAGCGAACTAGATGCGAAAATATGATAAAGGAAGCACGATGGAAAAGTGAAAACAGAGAAGGAAAAACAAGTTGTGTTTGTGGAAAAGAAAGAAAAAAGTGAAATGAAGTTGATTGTACCTTACGGTGGTGCAGAGAAGTACAAGCTTGAAGTTGGACCCATGATCACGGAAAGCTCTAGAAACTCGTTCAAAGAAAGTGAAACTCCACATTTTTTGTTACTGCAAGGTTTCGCGTGAAGTGTCCGAAATTACAGGAAAAGAGAGATATGAGAAAGTTAGAGAGAGAGAGAGAGAGAGAGAGAGAGAGAGAGAGAGAGAGAGGAGGTAGTTGTAGAGAGAGAAAGAGAGGAGTCTGGTATGGTATGTTTGTATGTGAAATGGGGTCAAAGAGAGAATCCAGAGAGGAAGTTACGAAGCAGGAACCGCGTGTGTTCTAGGCTTTTAGCTTTAGGTGATGGCTTTCGTAATCACTTGTACTTTTTTATTCCTTTTCTTTTTCTTAATTTTAAAAAAATAACACTTTCACGAAAATTATGATTTTGCACGTAAAAAGGAAAGAATAATTTATTAAAACTTATTTTTTAATTAAAAAAATAGTTGGTGAGGAGTAAAGTAGCAGCCACCAGGTTAATAATATATAAATACACGTATTATTGTAAATTCTCGAATTATATATGATAAGTATTAATGTATTTTATATTGTCAAGATAATAATATATTTAACTTTTCACTTAATGCTTTCTTAGTTTTCTTTATAAAACGATTTATAAAAGCAGTAAAAAAAAGACGATTTATAAAATAAAAAAAAAATTAGAAGAGTAAATGTATGATCTGTTCTTCTTTGATTGATTGTTAGTTTTTACATGTTAGGCTGGCAGCCAAGCGAAGGAAGCAGGTGTCACACGACACAGTATACGGTTTATGCCTCTGCTTCAATCTATCAAGATTACTACAATATTAAAAAATAAACCTACCCAAACATGTAATATAATTTTTTTTATTGTTAATAATCAATAAAAAATTTATGATATCATTAAAAATATTTACCTTTTTGTTATTTATTTTAAAATTTATATTTAAAACATTATCTAACTAGTTAATACTTTCTCTTGTTTATGTATTATTATTATTATTATTATTTTTAAAATAAGGATTAGTAGTTAAGAACAATTAATTTTATATCGACAAATTAACACTTTCAAAATTATATTACTATTTAATACTACCTCAAATATAAAAATGTACCAAATAACATAATATTAATTTACTAAACAATAATATAATTTTTTCACTCAAGTTACATTCAAAATCATTTCAACACAATGACAATCATTTTCACTACCAAAAAATGAAAATAATTTACCGAGGCTTTGGTGGCTTGGCTGCTCTATGAATTGACTGGAATTATTGTGTCATAATTTATAGAAGAATGATAGGTTGTTGTTGGATCGAAAATCTAGAGAGACAGGCTTGCCAAATACCAACAATTTTTTATTGCATACTCCGTTCATTAGACTATGATCACGATCTTGTTGGTAGCAAGTGCAAGCCTTGCCAGCAATTTTGGACACTCTTGAAGATTCAACCAAAACTTTGGGGAGAACTTTGATTACTAGTTACATAAAAAACTCAACAGGATTCTTCATGCCTCGTTGGGCAATTGAAAATGTCAAAAAGTCATGTTACAGTGCATGCTTTTAATTTTGATAGCATATGTGAAGTTTGAACTTTTAATTTTGACCTTTTGCTTGCACCAATTATTAAAACAAAAAATAATTTCAATTAAAGATCACTGCCATAGGCATCTGTAATACTGAAATTAAGTTTGTTTGATTCATCTCATTCTAGAAAAAAAAAATTGTTTATTTTTAACAACTTTTTGAAAGAGTGCTATTTATCTGAAACAATTATTTACCAAATATGGGCCTTACTGATGTCCAGCTTGATGGGTTGGGTATCACATTCTTGGGTTGAGGAGCTTTAGTTGTCAAATTTTAGCCCAAATCTCTTCGATAAACCCAACGTCTTCTTCATGTAGGGTTTTATCTATAGACTTCAGGCGCATCTTATTTTTTTCTTGTTGCACCTCCAAAATTTCTAATTAGTCCTTTCTATCCTTCTTCTTCCTCTCTGCCACTACCTCCTCCATGAATCTTCATCGCCACCATCACTCTCGCCCATGCAACCAAACACAACACCATCAATAATGTAATATAATTATATTTTTCTTTTTCTTCTCCCCTTATTTTAACCAAACAAAATATAATAATTATTTTTTTCTCAAAATATTTTTTTCCTCTCATTTTCTCTCTGCATTCAAATGAAACGAAAGTATAAGGTAATTACCTTGAAGTTTGATTTTTTTTTTCTTCTAAGAAGAAAGGTATGTATATATCTTTTCAAGTATGGAAGGGTGAATTCATTTGCTTGCGCCCTGTTTACGCACGAGTTTTGGTTGCCTGACTACTGACTAGCATACAAAAATTATAGTCAAAAAATTGCACTAGCCTAGATTGAGACTTCAAAGTTCAAAGGATGAAGATGTCTTCCTTGCTTAAGCTTGCAAGTATTTTATAGCAAGAGTGCAAACCAAAGTTAAGGTTAATCCAACACGAATTAGCTAGGAAGGATTTGAGTGGTTGGCTGAACTAGGATTATCGCAGGAAATTCGATCTCCACTCATTTATGCAAAATGGGTTTGGCTTCATGGTGACTAAGGAATTCTTACTCATGTTCCAGTTGACATGAACTTGGACAGTGAATAGCTCTCAATTTCCAAGTTGGAGATTAGATGGAACTTGACAAAGCAACAACTAATATAGAATTTGAGCTTTGATTGAGGTTAACCCAAACGTTACATACCCCCATAAAAATGTAAATTTCTTAGATTACAAAAAAAAAAAAAAAAAAACTATTTCATTATTTTGTCCTTCTTTATCAATCAATTTATTGATTTATATAGGCCTCTAGCGGTAATTCCACATCCTTAGAACATTTTTTTATTTTTTACAAGTTAAACGTAACAAGAAGATAAAAGTTAATTGCATAATAAAAGAGAATATTAGCCATCAAACATTGCCCTTAAATCCTTAATTTGCTATGTACACATGTGTCATGTGTGTGCCTTACTTGTTGTCTATGAACTTTTCTACGACCCGCAGACCACTTCATGGAGGTGGAGTTTCATGCTGGAATAGTTTCATCCTCAATTCACTACTACAAATGCCACGTATACCTGCAACACATTATTATTTTTATTTGGGTATGGAAGGAGGGATCCGGGAAGTGGAACAACCATATACAAGAATAGTACATTATCAATGAAACAGAAACCTTTGAGAGTTTGGGTTTAGTAAATTATTGTACATGCATCATAAATTTAATAAAACGGTAACCACGTCCAAAACAGGCAAGCACCAAAATCCCACTAAATTTTTTTACAATAAGAAATAATAAAAACACAGATTCCTATCATCTGGTTTCCCTTTTCACCAACCTCAAAAAACACAATAATCCACTACGTCAATCTCGAATTAATGTCACATTAGTTGTAGCTGATCTCACCGGAAAACACCTCGTCGTCGCCGGAAAGTTCTCTGTACCTCGACGGAGAAATATCGATCTCAATCAAATTCTCTTCATCAAAGTTAAATTCCAAGTTCCTCTTCCTCTTGCATCCATCGAGAGCTATCTCAATCAACCCTTCTCTGTCTTCTTCTTCTTCATCATCATCATCACCATCATCTTCTTCTTCTTCTTCACCCCAGCGAAACTCAAGGTCCTCCGGCGAGTCCCAATCTCCGATCGCCGGAAACTCACTCTCCGATTCGCTATCGGAATCCGATTCCGGGTAAAAACGCGACAACGAAGGGTACCTCATAATACCCACGTTCTCGTTTGCATCATCCCCTGCTTCTTCACCTTCACCATACTCTTCATATATCACTTCCAACGGTGCTTTCACGTTCCATTCAACAAAACGAGAACTTGATTCAAAACCCATGTCGGAAATGACCTCTGTTTCTGAATGGACCCATTGGTGCACTTGTTCTACGGACTTTGTTTCGTCAGGTTCAATGGTACATGGACTCTGTTTCTCTCCCTTGTATTTACTTCCCTTGTTTTCTTCGTAAACGATGGGTTGTTCTTCGTGTTTCACATGATTCTCCCTTCTTTCATGTTGTAACCTTTGAATTGCACCGAGACGGAGAATAGAGAGAAGGAGAATCGCAGTGAGAATGGGCACTGGAGATAGAATTATTTTCAAGAAAAGGTGTGGCAAATAGAGGAAAACCAAGGTGCAAAACGCCACGATGCAATGAAACAGAGGATCTGAAGAGAACACTGAGAGAAAAGAAATAGTTTCTTCGCATAGAAGGTTGATGAAGCTATGAACACATAAGGACGAAACGGACTTCAACTCTAAGAGAATTTTAGTTTCATCCATTGTTTTTCTCTTCTCGTTAACTACCGTTCCGAGGGGAATGGAAATAACAAGAAAATCAAGGCCATGATGGAAGAGAAAGCATTAAGGTTTAGGCAGCATTTGGATGATGATAAAAAAGGAGAGAAAAATTGATGGGACTGAACGGGCCACCATGCATGAGGGGCTTAAGAAAAGAAAGAGTGTTATTGTGGGGTGTATGGCGTGAGAAGAAGGCATGGAATAAAAAAGCTAAATGGGGTGTGGACCTATAGGGTACAGAGACCTAGACGATGATCTTGTATGCACCAAAAAAAAGTTGTTTTGCTTTTGCCCTTAACTCAAATGCATGATCTTAATGAATGAGACTTTGTTTGATTTAGAGGAAATAAATAAAGTGGAGAGAAATAAATGAGAGATAATTTGAAAAAATAGAAATAAAGTAAAAATGATGATATATGTTTTATTGTTTGGTTTTAAAAAATAGAGAAAAATATTTTTTTATGTCAAAGAAAATCAATTTTTTGTCTGAAAATTCAAAAAAATCATTTTTTTTCCTAGAAAAATGATTTTTTTTCAAAAGAATCGATTTTACTACAAGAAAAAATTAATTTATAATTTTACTCCCTCCAAATTCACACAAAACACACCCCCAAATTTCCATCTTCCTTGATTTATTTCCTTTTTTTAACCAAACACAACCTCAGAATGTATGTGAGAACCTTTGGATACAGTTTAGGCTTTTTATTTATTATTATTCATGGAACCTGTTCACGTTTTACCTTTGAGTTTGATGCAGCGATTCCATGTCCATCCAATCCAAGACATTGATTTAAGGTTCCAAATGGCGTTAAGCTGTTCAACACTTTTAGTTGTATTTTACTTTTCAGAATGTGAAACTTCACCTAGACCACATGAGATGCAGCAGGCTGGACTCTTCTTTTAGGGTAAGTCTATCAATAAGTGCCCACACATGTCACAATTACTTCCTCATTTTTGGTCACTTTTTTTCTTTATTAACTTTTCCCAAAAAGAATATAGTTTGGATAGAAAGAAGCTAAAACTTAATAACCATTGTAAATATCTTTTTTTTAAAAAAAATCTTTTCTTAAAGTTTATTCTTTATTTTTTTCCTCATTACTCATTTCCTAACTCGTTAACCTGATTGATCGAAGGAAATGTGGGATGATGCGCACTAAACTATTTAACTCCCTTGTTCATTTAACCCACTAATTTTTTAAAGACAAAAATAATTATACATAAAAATTTGAACACAGTTATTCAATCATAATATATAATTTTTTTTTTGTTAAACAAACATTATATAATGAAAGCTAATACCAGACATATATGATTTTTTTAGTAAAAACAATGTTTTGTTGATTTTTTGTACATGAAATAAAATGTTCAACTAAATTAATAAAAAAAACGAAGATATAGATAGTATGAGTACTATCATTTTCTTTCCTTTTTCTAAAGAAGCACATGCCGTTTTCTTTCCCTTTCATTCACTAAAATAATCAAGAGTACTATGATTTGTTATATCATGTTTCACTCATTAATATTTTTTATTTTTTATTTTTTTCGTTACTTCAATTCGTGATGTATCCAAATGACTGGACAAGGGGTGGTAGCAAAGTACACTAAACTATTTAATTAAACCTGCCGGTTCCATAGTTCTATATAAATTTAGTTAAAATAATCTATTATAAATTAACTATTTCATTATCAAATATCAAATACTTGTTTATGAATATATATATATTGAATGATAATGTGCTGATAATATAAATATTTTTGTTATATTATCAATTTAATTATCGATTATCTTATATGTTGACTTTTATAATTTTTAAAAGTCATATATATAGGATAATTTTTAACTGTCTGACAATATAATTTTTTACTATTAATACTGTATCAAAATTAAATTCATTGAAATGTGGGATAATTTACCAAATAAATCAAGTATGTAGTTTGATGTTTTGTTTTTCAAAATGAGCTATATTAATAGTTGTTACTTTGTTTGTAGCTTATGCTTGGTACATACGTTATCCAAATGAAATTAACATTTAAACTATTGATATCGACCCTGGCATGCACTCACTACTCTATTCGGTTGGGAAACACTAAAATCCCTTTGATTGCATGGTTTCTTTTTTCTCTGAATAGAATTCAGAATCTAATGGGATACATTCTTTTTCTTTACTATTAGAAAGAGAAACAAGAAAACGCGGTTGAACTCAGAAATTATAGTTGAAATTTTGACGAGATAAAAGCAAAAAAGGCTAAAAAAATCCTATTGAGTGGTGGAGAAAATAGTGGTTTCGTAGTAACAATCAATGTTATCTCTTTGCTAATATGATGTCTCACTTTTCTGTCATACACTTTTGTGTGACAAAGCCTTTTATCAAGTAGCAATGTTCTTTATGGGCATAGCTTCTGTCCCCTTTTTTGCAGTGGGATGGAAATGTCTTTATTAAATTTTTATTAATTAGATTAAGTTAGATAATATGAGGAATTTTTTGTATAATTTTATTGGCACTGGCAGTCCCTCGAGGTGAATAATAATAAATTAAATCCATAAGTTATGGAAAAATTATTAATGATATATATGTTTTATGTTTAAAAGGTTTAAAGGGTATTGTGTGTGTGTGTGTTTATATATATGAATAAAATATCTATTTGATTATATGTCTAACATACAAGATGGTTCACTGTTCCAAGGTAGCGTAAAGATGATTAGGAATTTAATTAGGTAAAGTGGATCACAACTTCACAAGAATAGAGAAAAAAAGCTATATATAATAATTATATAATTGGAGGTTCCACCTAATTCAGGCAAAGGAGAATCGAACAAAATTTTAGGTTCAATAATATTTTTCAAGTGTATATAAGATTCACTTCGTCATTAACTAATAATCACGCTCTATGTAAATTAAATCCATAAGTTATGGAAAAATTATTAATGATATATATGTTTTATGTTTAAAAGGTTTAAAGGGTATTGTGTGTGTGTGTGTTTATATATATGAATAAAATATCTATTTGATTATATGTCTAACATACAAGATGGTTCACTGTTCCAAGGTAGCGTAAAGATGATTAGGAATTTAATTAGGTAAAGTGGATCACAACTTCACAAGAATAGAGAAAAAAAGCTATATATAATAATTATATAATTGGAGGTTCCACCTAATTCAGGCAAAGGAGAATCGAACAAAATTTTAGGTTCAATAATATTTTTCAAGTGTATATAAGATTCACTTCGTCATTAACTAATAATCACGCTCTATGTAAAAGTTTTTGGATTTTTCTAAGGTAATTATAAGCCAAACCTATTCAACTATACATGAGTTTTTGACGTTTTTGGCGCTTGTTTTGAGTTATCACGTCCTCGCATCAATTTTTTGCGTTCAACCTTGTAATTTCAGAATTTTACGTATTTTATACACGTTAGAAACCCAAATTCAAGAATATTCACCTTTACATGATCCTTTTAACGGATTTATACAAAAAAAAAAAAAACAATTTCTGTGTAGTCTCTCTCTCCATATATATTTGAGACCCTCAAAATTACTCTTGACTTGCATTCGTTGTAAATTTAAGATATTGTTTTTCCCACATTTTATCATCATTTAACTAAAAAGAAAATACAAACATGCCCATGCACACAATCAATAAAATATAATTTAATTGAATGAGTAAAATGTATAAATTATTATAAATTTTTTAATTTTTATCTTTTATTCTTACGGATTAAAAAAACAAAATTACAATCTTGAACCCTTCTAGGTTCTTACCATACATTTCTCTCTCCAACTTCACTAAGCTTTCTGTTAATGGATAATGATGGATAAAAAATTGCAGAATGTTGGTGTTAGTAAGGTCTGAAACGCAAGACATTATTAAGGAAGCCGTCATTTCAATATGGCCTTGGACTCTTGGAGCTTATAGGTTATAGCCCACAAAGAATCATCTATCATATTTGTCATCATTTTATGAGATATTTCCCTTGAGAAAATCATTGAATTTCACGCGTTTTCTCCGGATCTCATCTCTTGCATTTTGCAAGGTATAAAAAATTAAGGACTACACAACAAACACAGCAATCACTTGTCCATCCAACCATCCACTTTTTTCAGTTGCAGTAGATAATATCACACACCTATAAGAAATGAAAAAATATATAAGCATGGAATTAAATTGATTATATGGCATGCATATACATACTGTGCGTGATTACCACCCCATGAGGCCCCGACACAAAAATAAAGGGCATTTCAATTTCACCTAATTAATGGGAATGCAAGTTTACACTAGCTCAGCAGTTAGGCATGCATATGCTAAGCTAACTATTGGAAAGAATTGATCCCTCTTTCCATTCTCAGAATTCCCACTTACAAAAACGGGAACATGGGACCACTCTACCCCCAACTTAGCTCACAAGAAAGTAGAGCATCATTGAGTTGATGTCACAATGTTAGCTAGATCTTCATGTGAGTCTAAGAAGGATGGTGAAGGTTGAATCAAAAGGAACCAAGGGGGAGACAAAGTTAACTCATAACTTATCTCCTAATTCATGCCCCTGGTGATCTTTGTTTTCTATCCTCCTAGTTGTATTCCTTCATTGTCTACCCAATAAGAAAAACTTGTACAAGGGAAAGGACCTAGAAGGACACAACAGTTGGTGAGACTAATAATCTACTTGTTGGAAGGAAGCCTTGCCTCAAAGACAGAGTTGATAGATTGGTTGCCACATTAGTTGTGAGAAACAATTTTATCTATCTGTTCAATGCTCAAAGCCATGAAGCTGCCGGAGGGAACTTCACTTTTGCAAAGCTTTAGTCACATGCTTTGGGACCCTTTTGCTTGTCAAAACCAAAGGTGTTAGATCTGACGGCAGATTTAGGACACTGAGTTAGGAGAGACAATTTACTTAAAAATAAAAGATAATAATAATTATCATGAAAACAGAGAAAACTTAGGCATAAAGGTTTAAATATATAAAATTAGAGAAATAAAACACACATATTTAAAATATTTATGTATAATTTTTTAAAAATAAGGTGTATCTATCTCCGGTTCTATGATATAAAGGTATTATTACCTAAATCTTCATATTGGAACAAGCACATGCATGTCAAATCAAAAACCATAGATACGGACCCTCATCAACTTTCATGTATTTTTTTTTTAAGAGTTGTGCATTAATGTGGTTTAAACGTGGCTTACTATGCAATCATGAAGTTCATAATACGCAAAACTACAGGGAAAATGTGATAGGGATGAGAATATTGAAGGTGAGATAAGACATCACCTATTTGGATCGAAAAACAAATGGAGCAAATTATAAAATAAACAAAACAATCTGGTATGTGCCTATATATATACTCACTTTAGTCCGTAACATAAGCAGAAACAGTGGCGAAACTTGACAAAAATATGTGGAAGAACCAAAAATTAAATATAATAATTTTGATAATATCGGTCTTAGGAGTAATTCTATGTATTTAATATTTCCTTCAAGTATTAATATTTTTTTATAATATTAAAATATTTTTCTATTTTATCAGCAACACTTTTTAATTAGAATTCCTTTTTATGTTATGACTTTTATACCTCCTACTATTACCAAATAAAAAAAACTTGAAAAATTTATCTATACTTTTTTTAAACAAATTCACAAGAAACATTAAGTTTTTCACACGCGGAACAAAATTTGTAGGAAAATACACAAAAATAAAACAAAATTTTGGCGTAAATAAGATTTTGGTTCCTTTAATTTAAAGTTTTTTTTTCATTTCTTGTTCCTACCGTTTTCTTCTTCAAAATAGTTTCTGTAGGTTCCAAAGATTCCATTTTTAGTCACTATATGGTTAAAATTCATCAGGTCATTATTTTGTTGACATTAAAAATGTTACATCCTCAAGTCTTACGTGAGCAATAGTACACATAAAAAAATATCAATAAATGTTAATTTATTAAAATTTTAATTTTATTAGTAGAAGAGATTAAATCCAAACATTTTTTTTATTTTCATTTTCCTTAATTATTCAATTGACTTTATATCTCTAATAATACACATTAGTCCTGTCACATCATGTGGAGCAACAAAAATGAACAAAATAAATTTATAGAAGCTAAAAAATTAATTTATAGGAATGGAAAAAAATTACATGTAGAAAAAGAAAAAAAAGTGATAAATTTGCAAGCACGGAAAAAATTAAGCCTAATATAATGTATTTAGAGATTAGTGACAATAGGTGTTGGTTTCATGGATAGGTGTAGCAACTAGATTTATTAGAGATTAGTGGTGTTTAGTTTGGATTCAATTCCCTTGCCAAGGCTCGAATGGGTTTTGCTTTGTAAGGAGATATGTGGGGTTGCAACTTGCAACGAAGATGGATTGTTACGGCAAAAGTAGCCTATATGTTTATATTAGACAATGTTTGATAAAAGTATCTTTTTAATTACATTGACTAAATTACATTTATAAAATCACACAAATATTTTTTTTTGTTTTTTTAACCATTAAGTAACCTCTTTTACAGGGAGTGTTAGAGTGTAATATATAAGAGAGTCTTAGGATAATGTTTTCAAATATTAAGGGACATTAATATAACATATAAGGGGTATGTGTTATATGTAATTTGGAAAAAAAAAAATTAGGGATGCAAGTGTACAATTACATTTTATGTCTTAACCTATATTTGATAAAAGTAACTAAAACACTGATTAAAAACTAAACATTTGGTAGTTGAAAGTTATGAACCTTATTAAATTAATTTATTAAATTATAAATATTTGATAAAATTATTTATTGAAGTAACTAAAAAATATAAAATGAAAAAAATGAACATGTTTATATTCTTATAAAAGCTTAAATTTTATTTTATGCATGGATACAAATATATATTTTTAATTATTTTAGCTTTTAGTTTTATTTAAAGATCAATTATTTTGATTACAAATTTTAGTTTTAATTATTATATTTTTTTCATATATTAGATTGCATTCTACTATTAATCTTATATTATGTCGTAAAATATTCTCATTCAAAGCATTGATAATATGTTTGTCAAACATCTTTAGTTAGTTTCTAAATGTTTTAAATTAATTAATAATACTTAACAATAAATTTATTTAAAACTCCTGATATGTACATTCAAAGATATTGTTGGTTATAAGTATATTAATACTAAATACAATTAATTTCTACATGTTTTATAAATGAAATGTTTTTTTGTTTTTGCTCTTTAAAAAATTAAATACAAGTAATTGTATATTGAATTGTGAAGAATAACGTCAACAAAAGAGTTGAAAATTCCCATGGTTAAATAGTAGTAATTAATGTATATTTCCATCCAAAAAAAGAATACTAGTAATATGTAATGTATGCTGATTCAGTTTTTTTCGTCCCTTAAATTATTAGGGAACACAACTTTTCCATTCATTCAGCTTTCTGGCTTCATTCCTCTCTCTCATATGATTGCACATGAAGAATAGAATTATTAATTTTAGCATTTGTATGTATTTACCATTTCTCTTCTCTTCATCGGTCCACCGGAATTGGAAATTAAATATTATAATGTTATCTTTCATACTGAAGTTAATTTAATCTGCTCTGCTCTGCCTATAAAATTCAAACTCTTAATCTTCATTCTTAATTTCCACTTCCACATTGGTTATTATTATTAGAAAAGTTTAATCGCGGTTGTTATTATTATTACACTTGCACTCACTCATATTGATGTATTTATGTAATTATTTTTTTCCAAAAAATTGTTGTCGAATTCAAATTCTTATGAAGAGGAAATTATTTTTTATTTTAATGTCCCATATTAATTTATGGCTATCACTCATTTGAAGCTTTTAATTGATGGGTAAGAGATGAGTGTAACCTATTTTTTCATTTAAAGATTTTGATCGATGTGGTAATGAATGAAGGAGTATATTGTGTTTTGATTTCAGGAATTTCTCTTGGTGCAATGTTGCACCCTTTCTGCACCAATGAATTAACAAAGGCTTTATCTTCTCTCTGTCGTTGTTCCTCTTGCTTTTTTTTATTTTTCATTCTCTCCCACTAATCAGGTAACGTTTTGTTTCTTTCTTTTCTTTAATTTTAGTTTGTTTTCATACTTTATCTGTAATTTCTTGGGACACCAATTTGATATTTGCTAATTGTTTGAATTTGTTCCAGCTTTTTAAGGAGCAGTAAAAAAAAACACTGCATTTAAAGGAGCTGCCATTTTTTTCTAATTTTAAAATTACAAAATACTTCACTACCCTCTTCTATGCTTTCTCTAAACTGCCCAGTTTTTTAAAATTTTAAAAACCTCACAAGTATTAGTGATGAATTTTTTTTAAGAACCATTTGTAATTTAAAAATTGCCATAAAAAATTGATACATAATTTCCATTTTTAAAATTTTAAAATTACAAACCAAAACCACTGCAATTCTTCTAGGCTTTTTTAAACTACTCTATTTTTTAAATTTTAAAATCTCACAATTATCAGCGATAACAAATATTAGAACTATTGTTAGAATAATAAATTAAGTTATTATTTATTATTTTCAGTTAGTAATGATCAATAACGTAAACCCACTGTTATTTAAAAATTGGCAGTTTTATTTTTTTGAATTATAAAGATCTAAAACTGTTGTTCTTTAAAACTGCTACTTTTTTTTTAATTTTAAATTTCTAAACTGTCGTACTAATTTTAAATTTTCTTTTTATCTCTTCAAAAAGAATCCTTATTATGTTTCAACAAATTTTCAACTGCTATATTTTTAAATTTTAGTTTGTTTTTCCAGTGAAACACTCTTATAATGACTGAATTTTTTTAGTTTTTTAAAGAAATTTATTTAATTATTATTGTCCCCCTTTACAGAAAGTAAATAAATAATGGGGAGAAAAAAAGTAACTAATTTAAATTTTGAAAGCGTACTAATCTCTCATTGATGTTAAAGCTTTTTTTTTGTTCAGTTCTTTTCTAACAAGTAACCAATTTTCATTTAATTTGAAAACTGTCTATTTTTTAATTTAAATTAAATAATCCATTAATTTGTTGATTAAATAGTCCATTTATTTAACAACAAAATTTACCAATTTATAATTAAGTTCTCAGTAATTCTTTTTTTTACTATTTTTTGAAAAAATGTTCTTGTGTGTGTTTAGAAATACCATCAGTAATGTACTTTATTGAAAATTTTCACTTTTTTAAAATAAGAATAATTGTTATTTTCTTATTATCTTTTTATTTTGATATTTTTTCGGTGTGTGATTTGAGATATCAATAATAATGTATTTTATTTTAGGATTATCTTTTTTTTTTTACTTCTTTTATACCGGTGATTTCTATTCATTGATTTTTTCTGCAGTTTTTATAATAGCCTTTTATAATTCTATATTAAATTTGCACCTGAATTAAGTGTCATGTAATAGAGACAGAGATTTAGTTTTCCAGTTAAATTTTTATTTAATTTACACTCTTAAATGTGAGACTCCTATATTTCTCATACCACATGTTTAATTCTTCTTTTCTTTATGCAGTTTCATAGAGACAAATGTATGCATTTTCATTAGGATCATATCCTATTGTTAGGATTCTATTATATATGTTTTCTTGGTTTCATTGAAAATCAATTTAGCTCACTATATACTATCAAGAGGATAGATGCTCATTATATACTATCAAGAGATTTAACATAAAATAGATATTAAAAAAATATTGTTGTGAATAAATTTTTAAGAAAAAAATCAAGAAATTCAATTTTTAGGTTAAATTTGATTCCTTTAATTTAAATTTTTTTAATTACATCCTTATTTTTAAAATATATTTAATTTGATCCTTTTATTTTAAAAGTTCCAATTAAGTTATTTTTTTAAAAAAAAATTAATTCAATCTAGTCATATTTTAATCCAAATTTGACTGTAGTTTAAAAAAATGTTTGAAAATGATGGAATGGAACTTTTTTTTTTATATCTATATATAATAATTACATTTCTTTTTCTTTATACTTTGACCCATTAATAAGTGTTTCCGCTAATGTATATAAGTGAAATTGAAATTCTGTTAGTATTAGATTAAATGTTTTATTTATTATGTAATATATAATTATCTTTAATGTTATTATTAAATGTTATATTAATTAATTATTTGTCAAAAAAATTATCCCAAAAGTGTGTTAATTTTTTAATGTAATATTATTTATTTATTTTCCATTAATATCTATAATAAGTTTACCGGAATTTGTTGGTTTGACAGATGAAGTTTTGTCTTCTCTACTTTGTGAATAGTTTTGGCGTAATTTCGTTAATTCCAAATTAGCTTGCCATTACATTGTAAGGATTAACTTGAGCAAAAGTAATGAACAAGAAAACTCAGACAATTGACTGAATAACGTGAGTGTTTCATTGATAACAGCTACAGGCTTATACAGCCATAAAAAAACTGAAAAGAGAGTAAACAGCTCACTATGTTTCGTGGTCAAGTAACAACTACGAGAAAGAATAAAAACAAACAATCCTTTTAATAGGACTCTTTTTATTAACATTTCTAAAACTCCCTAAACGCAACCACTTCCAACAATTTGATAGTTTCCCAACTCTTTAGCATTGTCAAAAAGATAATGAGATAAGCGTACTAAAAATTGAAAACCATTAGGCGTTTCTCGTGCATTATTTAATTTTCTAAAATATAGAAATAGTGTTCACAAAAAAAAAAAAAAAAAGTAAAAGTTTGCCTGAACCAGAGGTATACGAAACATATAGCTAAAAAATTGATAGTATTATTAAGTCTTGAAATGAACAAAACAGATCAATTCTGAGTTGGTATACTCTGTTCATAACTAAAGAAATTGCTAGGATCAACCCTTGTTTTCACAATCAGTAATCTTTCTACATTTTCCTTAAATAACTTGCTTGCATATTTGAGAGAGTCGACCAAGTTATTTGAAGTGCTTGGATTTTTAGCACCAATATCAATATCTCTATAATTGAGAAACGCTTCCCTTGGAAAGCTTGAAACATAAGGGGTCATGAACTCATAAAACGATCTTGAATAGTTCAAGTAACGATTATTGGCCTCAGCACCATCTTCAGTCCAAAACACAGAGTACTGAATGAGGAACAAGTTCCCTGCCCTGTGAGGAAAAGGGGTTGCTTTTGGAGATATCTCAGCCATTCTCCCTCCATAAGGGTTCCATTGCATCCAAATGTTGTTGTATTTAATCATCAAATCCCAAATGGACTTTAGAGCCTCCTTTGGGATGGGTTTTTTCACATAATCTGACTTGCCCTTCGTGTAGATTGAAGGTGGCTCCTGATTTGTTGGTAGCAAGGCTTCAATAGGAGTCCCAATTGGGAGATCATACCAAAAAAGAGTGGAATTGATCCAAGGCATTTCTGTGCAATCACTTTGCTTCAAACCCAATTCAGGGAATGACTCATTCACCAAACGAAGAAGCCTTTCAATTGGGCCCAAAAACTGGCCTATGAAAGAGACTATAACTGTTCCATTGACCACATCAGGCTGGACTCTTATGAAAAGATCTTTGTCCAAATTTGGTGCCACAAGTTGCCATTGGTATGCAACATCTGTTGCATCTTCTTTTATGGATTTTTTCACTCTAAACACAGTCACTTGTGGAGGCACAGGGACCAATTTTATCTTCCATGCAACAATGACACCAAAACTGGCCCCACCACCTCCTCTTATAGCCCAAAAAAGATCCTCCCCCATTAACTTTCTATCCAGGAGAATACCATTGGCGTCGACCAATATGGCATCAATGATGTTATCCACAGAAAGACCATATTTTCTCATCAAATTCCCATAACCACCCCCTGAGAAGTGGCCACCAGTTCCCAAAGAAGAACACACCCCTGCTGGGAAAGCAAGCACATTGCTTTTGTTTGCTATTTGGTAATAAAGTTCACCAAGTGTTGCACCAGCCTGAACCCATGCCGTGCCACTTTCCATGTCCAAATCAATCTTATGAAGAGGAAACATGTCAAGTACGACATAACTCACGTCTGAGACATATGAAAGGCCTTCATAGTCATGGCCACCACTTCGGATTCTGACTTGAATGCCGTTTGATTTGGCACATTTAACCGTGGCATGCACGTGATTCTCAGATCGGGCAGTTATGATGGCTAGAGGCTTCGATGTGGCTTGTGTTTTGAACCTTTTGTTGTGAATGTGTAAGTTCAAGATGGAGTTGAATGATTTGGGGTTTTGTGGGGTGTATATGATTTCTGAGACTGAAAAGTTTGAGTATCGAGAATAATCTGAAAAGCAAGAGATGAATAGTTTGGTTTCTTGGGGATAATTTTGTGAATTTGCCTGCAAAACAGACAGCATGAGTATTAGGGATGCTAGCAAAAAAGAAAAACTCTCCATTGTTCTCATGGTAGATTAGTAGAATACTAGAATGGGATACCAATGTGGCTTCTTGAGTTAGCATTGGTTCAATATATAATGTTGTGCCCCCCAATGTTAGGAGCTCAAAAATTTAATTCTAGCAAAAAATAATTAATATCATTGTGTTTATTAATTAAATAAAACTCTTACCAATCGGATACTTAGCCAGAAAGAAATATAAGTTACAGTCTCGATTTACTGAAAAGAGATGTTACAATGAAAAAAAATGAGTAATAAAAATATCATCTATGTTATGTAACATCTCTTTTTTTTTTTTTTCTATTTCTTTCTTAAATTATAAAGTTTGTTGTATATATTTAAAATTGAGTATCAAAAAATTTAATTTTATTAAGGAATAAAAGTTAAGAGATCAATTATATATATATTAATAAATATTTCAATTTTCCTGTTTAAAATAATGTTTTATGAACTATTTGTCCTAAACAATTAAAAAAATGAATGCATTAAAAATTTAACATAATGTTAAAGTTATCAAAATTAATAAATGTATTGTATGTAATAAATAATAATTAATATAGTGTTGGAATAGTTGATTGTACCACAATTATATATATATATATATATATATATATATATATATATATATATATATATATATATATATATATATATATATATATATATATATATATATATATATATATATATATATATATCTATATATCTATATATATATATATATATATATATATATATATATATCTCTCTTTTTCTCTATCTATATATATATATATATATATATATAGAGATATATATATATATATTTATATATATATATATATATAGAGATATATATATATATATATATATATATATATATATATATATATATATATATATATATATATATATATATATATATATATATATATATACGACATATATATATATATATATATATATATATATATATATATATATATATATATATATATATATATATATATATATATATATATATATATAAGTTACAGTGGAAACGAGATGTTATAATAAAAAAAAAATGAGTAATAAAAATATCATTTATGTTATGTAAGGTCTCTTTTTTTCTATTTCTCTCTTAAATTATAAAGTTTGTTGTATATATTTAAAATTGAGTATCAAAACATTTAATTTTATTAAGGGATAAAAGTTAATACATAAATTAGTGTATATATATATATATATATATATATATATATATATATATATATATGTTTCAGTTTTCCTGTTTAAAATAATTTTTTATCAACTATTTGTCCTAAAAAATTAAAAAATGAATGTATATTAAAAATTGAAGATGATATTAAAATTATCAAATTTAATAAATATATTGTATGTAATAAATAATATAATTAATATGGTATTAGAATAGTTGATTGCCCTTCCTTTTTCATTTTTTCTGTTTGCAATAAATTTTTATCAACTAAATCTTCTAAAAAAATTAATGTGTCAAAATAGATTTTACATTTATTAAATTTAATAGGTTTAAATATAATTTTTGTTCCTGTAATTTAGTATTTTTATTTTTATTCATGCGGAAAAAAATATTTTAGTCATTGTAAAATATGATTATTTTAGATAATATTTTTTTATTATTTAAAGTATTTTTTTTTAATTTTTAAATCTTTGTCTAAAATAATTTAAAGAGGTAAAATAAAATAAATACATCTAAAGTGATTTTTTATAGGAACAAAAATGAAAAAATGATAAATTATAGGAGTAAAAAATATATTTAAACCAATTTAATAAAGAATATAATTACTATATCATAAAAATAGTGTAATACCCAACAATTTATTGAACATAATATATATATATATATATATATAATCAATTAAATTTAATATTTATCAAAAAAATTAAATACTGATTTTATTAAATATAATGTATTATCTATAAAAATAATTAAATATAAAGTATTTATTAAATTTCCATTAAATGTAACAATTAACTACAGAAGTCGACCAAAGATTATAATAGTTGAAATAAATTAATCAATTGTTTTCTTTTTAATATATAAATACATAGGGGCCAACAAAGTCTATTTAAAATGTTATATTATCTACAAGTCATGGTATATTAAAAGTCTATTTTAATTAGATAGACACATCTAAGATAGTCTAGCTCCTGTGTGTTATTTTATATTTAGCATTAATTAAAATTCAGGGATTACGGTTGAAGTTCATTAAGAAACGTTATCAAGTTAAACTTAATATTTAATGTCATTTTAAAGATACAATGTAACTTAACAAAATTAATAATTAAGAAACGCTAGCCTTTTTCCCAAATCAATTTTTCTCCCCAATTTCTATTTTCATTACTTTTTTTTCACAGAATATTGACATTAGTGAAGGATAAAAATTATCTTTATAAAAAAAGATAGATACGGGTAGTTTTGGAAAATCTTATCTTTATATATAAAAGGAGTTAGGTGAGGGTAGTTTTAGAAATATTATTTGTAATAATGAAGGAAAAACAAAAGGTTCTAATTGATTGAAAAGAAAATATTAATCTTGTGTTTGGATGAGGAATTTGAAAATTTCAAGGAATTTAAAATGTCTAAAATTTGAATTGCTTTGATTTTAATTTCTTTCATTTTTTAAAATGTTTTGTTTGGATAAATCAATTTAAATTTCTTCCATTTTAAATTCTTTGTTTGGATAGGACGATTTAATTTCCTTCATATGCAAAATTTTAATTTTATATTTTAAATAGATGAAATTTTAATATTAAACTTTATAGAAAATAAACACAATCTAATTTTGAAATATTAATTAAAAAATATTTTCAATTTTTAATAATTTATAAATATAAAATATTAATAATTTTAACTAGGGTTATTTTGCTTGACTACAACCAGTGATGTTTTTAAACCGACATCAACCAAGACTATTTTTCGGTCGACATCAAATAGGATTTCTTTTTTGTCAAAGTATACCGGAAATATTTGTCAGTTAATGTCAGTCAGGGCTATTTTTTAGCTAACGTTGATTGAGTCTATTTTCAGTCGATGTTGGCTAGATTTTTTTTACTAACGTCGACTAGGGTTTTTTTGGCCGACATCAGTTAGGATCTTTTCGAACGAAATTGACCAAGGCTATTTTGACCAACGCCGGCCTAAAAAATTCTAGCAGGCGTTGACAAAAAAATCTATCCAATATCGGCTAAAAAATAGTTTGGTCGATGTCGACCGAAAGAACCTATCCGATGTCGGCCGAAAAACATCATTGGTCAACATTGGCCGAAAAATCCCTAGTCGAAGTTGGCTAAAAAAATAGTCTTGACCAATGTCAAACAAAAAATCCTACCCAACATTGGATGTAAAATAGTCTTGGCTGATGTTGGCTAAAAAATAGCTCTGACTCATGTCGACCGAAAAAAACTCTAGTAGATGTCGACTGTAAGAATCTAGTCGATGTCGACTAAAAATAATCATGTCCGATGTTAGTAAAAAATACCTAGATGGTATTAGCAGAAAAAATCCTAGCTATCAACCAAAAAATCTAGCCAACAATGAAGATTAATTTTTGAAACTCAGGTATTTTGGGGAAAAAAGCAAACAAATGGGAATGTATTAGCAATAATTGTAAATAGTAACTCCTATGTTAAATTATAAGTTCTGATTGAACTAATTAGTGTTCAAGTATAACATATTATCTAAACGCCTAAGAGTTATTATTGGTCCCTTATCAATTGATTGAAACTTGTTTTTTTCAAAAATGATCTTCTCACAATCACATTTTAGTTGTTGTGGAGTATTGCGAACAAAATATAAAATGAAAACATATTTTTGTTTTAGATTTCAAATGTAAAAATGTGTTTGGGTTTTATATTTTATTCATATGCAAACATTTTTCAAGTTGAATATTTGTTTTGGTTTAAAAAAACACAATTAAAATGTGATTTCACATATAAAGTCTGAAATGAAATCTTAATTCTGTTATATTTTTTAAAAGTTTGGGAGAGACGGATAACAATTCTTGTAGGGACCAATATCTAAGTTTCTCTATTCCACCAAATACCATATTTTTTTATCTATAACACTTTCATTTAAAGCCATAAGCCATTATATAGATTACATGAGTCACTCCAGTGATTAAAATAATCGAATAGATCTTACACATAATCAACAACTACAAAAATAAATTACGGAAAATTGATTTTCCAACTAATGGGAAAGAGGTGGTATACTCTGCTCATGTCTGAAGAAGTTCTCGGGATCAACCTTAGATTTCACTCTCACCAATCTTTTAAAGTTACCTTTGAAATACTTGCTCCCATAACTTTGAGCAATGTTCATGTTTGTTGCATTACTTGGAAAATTGGAACCTATATCAAGGTCCCTATAGTTGAGAAATGCCTCCCTTGGCGAGTGTGAAACATATGGGGTCATAAATTCATAGAATGACCTTGAAATGTTCAGGTAACGATTAGCAGCATCAACCCCATCTTGTCCCCAAGTGGTTAAGTATTCAATCAAGAACAAGTTCCCTGCTCTATGAGGAAATGGAGTTTCTGATGGTGAAATCTCATGCATCTTCCCACCATAAGGATTCCATTCCATCCTCACACTCTCACTTTTAATCATAAGCTTCCACATGGATTTAAGAGCACTTTTTCTAATGGGCCTCTTCACATAATCTGACATGGTTTTGAAGCTATATGAAAGGGGCTCTTTGGGCACATCAAGCAAAGCCTTAATAGGGGTCCCAATAGGGTAATTGAACCAATAAAGGGTGGAATTGATCCATGGCATTTCAATGCAGTCACTTTGCTTCAAACCCAATTCAGGAAAACTCTCATTTACCAAACTCAACATTTGATCACTTTTTCCCAAGAACAAACCAATAAAAGTAACCTTTATGGTCTTGTTCTTGGCCTTTTGAGTACCATCAACAACATCATGCATCACTCTTATGAAAAGATCGTCATGCAATTTTGTTGCAATCAATTGCCACTTGTAAACAAGACCCTTTGCACCATCTTCCAAGTTTCTCATCACTTTGAAAACAGTCACTTTTGGAGTCACATAAACCAACTTGATCTTCCATGAAAGAATGACACCAAAACTACCACCACCTCCTCCTCTTATAGCCCAAAACAGATCTTCCCCCATTGACTTTCTGTCAAGAATGTTACCATTGACATCAACCAATTTTGCATCAATGATATTATCAACAGAAAGACCATATTTTCTCATGAGATTTCCATAGCCACCACCAGAGAAGTGGCCACCAGCACCCACAGTGGGGCAAACCCCAGCAGGGAAACCATGAACACCACTTTTCTCTGAAATGTGATAGTAAACATCACCAAGTGTTGCACCAGATTCAGCCCATGCTGTTCCACTTTCAATGTCTACATCAACTGATCCAAAATGAAACATGTCAAGAACAACAAAAGGCACGTCCGAAACATACGAAAGGCCTTCACAGTCATGGCCACCACTTCGGATCCTAATCTGAATTCCATTGCTCTTGGCACACACAACAGTGCCTTGCACATGTGACTCATCAAGAGCAGTCACAATAGCCAAAGGTTTCGGTGCTGTTGGTGCAGAAAATCTGTGGTTGTATGTGTGCATGTGCAAGATAGATAAAAATGAAGGATTTTGTGGGGTGTAAATGGCTTTTGTTATTGAAGGGCTTGAGTGCTTTGAAAGACAATGGAGAAAGTTTTCAAGGGGTGATGAATCCGAAGTTGCAGAAAGTAGAAAGATTAGTGTTGAGAGGACAAACCATAATGGTTTGATAGTGCTCATCTTTGTGGATCGGTTCAGTGTTTGTGCGTTGCAATATATTCAAGAAGCCACGGTTGATTATATCAAAGCTGAAACTGAAACAATATTGCTATATAGTATATAGTACTACCTTGATAGCTATATAACTACTATAAATAATAAAAGGACAGTTTCATGTATGTGGAAGGATTTGGGATGTTATATTTTATGGAATATTTTCGCATCCCGATTTCCTTGTTGATAAATATATAACAATGAATAGACCACTTTTACTATGTTTATATTCGGGCCAATTTGACTGGAACGTAGTGCTGGAATAATGTAATATTTAAAGTCTTTTTTAGTAACTACACGCTTAATAGTATAAGAACTTTTTACATTATATTAATTAATTGTTATGTACGTATGGTAATATATTTATCTTTTTTACTTTCATCGTAACTATATTAAAAATAATTCCTAACACTTTTTTTATTATTTCAGGATGTTATTTTTTTTTTTTTTTGCTGAATATGTAAATCTGCTTTTTCGTTTAATCTGAAAACTCTGCTTTTTTTTTTTTAATAAGGAATCTGAAAACTTTGCTGATAGCTAGATAATGCATGCAGTTTAATTTATTTATTTTTGGAGTTTTCAAGGTCTTTCTTTTTTTCTTTTTTGACCAAGTCAAGGTCTTATCAAAAGGAATTAAAAATGAATATGAAACATTTAATATATTTATGAAAGAAATTTAATTATCTAAAAAATAAATATTAATTTTTTTTTTGTGTTTTTATCTATTAAACATTTTTATTCATTTTTAAATAAGACCTTTACTCATTCTTTATAAGAAACTACCAATCCAAAAAAAAAAACTTTATGAAACTAGACGTAAAAATAATGCTATTAACCTTACTTTGTCAGAAATTTATTCAAACATAGTAAATGACGCGAACGTTACTTTTTATGTAATAATATATATATGATATTCATCTATAAAAAAATAAAACTTTTATACAATTTACTCCATCCTAATTAATGAATTTCCATTAATATTAAATGGTATCTTAAAAACAATTTATTTTTGGAGTTGTCAAGGTCTTTCTTTTTCTTTTCTTTTTCTTTTTCTTGTCAGAGTCAAGTCTTATTAAAAGGTATTAAAAAGAATATGAAACATTTAATATATTTATGAAAGAAATTTAATTATCTAAAACTAAAATTATTTTTTTTTTATGTTTTAATGTATTAAATATTTGTATTCATTTTTTAACTAATACCTTTATTCATTCTTTATAAGAAACTACCAATCCAAAAAAAAACTTTATAAGAAACTAGACATAAAAAATGCTATTAACATTACTTTCTCTCTCTGAAATTTATTCAAACATATTAAATGCTATTTTTTACTTTTATGTAATAAAATTTATATACGATATTCATCTATCAAAAATAAAAATTTTATACTATTTACTCAATCCTAGTTAATTCATTTCCATTAATATTAAATGGTATGTTAAAAGGAAAATGCTTAACGGATTCAGCAAAAAAAAAAAAGGAAAATGTTTAATGGTACCAAACATACCCGATTAATGCACGAAAGTCGAAAGCTTGAATTAATAGTTTTCCTGATTTTCCTCAAATTTGTTTCTTATGATTTATTTATCTATTTAATCGTTAACCAATCACATAAGTGAAATTAATTTACGTGGATCTTAAATTTTGTACTGTATAGAATTACTGAAAGTTTATTGACCAATAATTATCTATTGATGAACTTTGAAACTTTTATGTAATTACGTTTTCTTTCTGTTTTTAAAAGAATTTGAGTCAAGAATAAACAATAGGACAAATATTTTCAAGAAACATGAATTTGTTATTTTAAAATTTTCAAAATTGAATTGCAGAATGATTTCCAGGAGATAGAGCAAATGATAACTCCTGCTAAATGAAGAGTTTTGAGTTTTAAGGAAAATAGATAAAAAAAAATATTAAGGTGTAATTTGAAAACTATGTGTGTCACATGAGTGATTTTGTTTTTTTATATAGGTTGTAATTAGAACTATATAAAAAATCATTGTTATGCGTTGATTATTTCTTCAATTGATATAAAAAAATCACTTTTTGATTTTATTGGTTTACATCCGATGTGGTTGGTATAAAAAAATCATTTTTGCATAATTATAAAAAAATATTTTTTACATAAAATCACCCTTAAATAATTTTCAAATTACACACGTTTTGTGTAAATAACTTTTTATTTTTACCTTTTTTCTCTAAAATAGTCAAAAGTTTTGGTGAGATAACATCACAATTAAGAATAACGGATAGTATTGGGAATTTGTTTTTTTTTTACAGTAAATTTGTTGTTTTTTTCTTTTAAAATTTGAATTGCATATAAGAAATTAAATGTTTCGTGCGTTTCGTGCCATTTGGTTTCGTACCAAATAGCATTGCTGATGTTGAAAAAAGGCCTCAGAATTCCAGCGGTATGAAAAGAAACTACAAGGTGAAACAGTTAACATGATGCACTAAATTTTTTCGAGTTATACTTTTTTATTTAATATATAATTTGTTTTAAATCGGTCAGGATTTTATGCAGTTACGAAAGTGATTGTAGAGAATTCAATTTCCTTGGAAATCATTTTTTTTTTTGCTGACATTGAAAAACAGATTCATTAAACCCTTACAAAATTAGAAAAAAAAATTAAAATAAGATTATTTTAAAATAAATTATTAACGTGAGACTGTTTTTGTTATTTCATATCGTCTTTCTTAAAAAGGACTAGTAAAAACTTATTCAAGTAGTAAAGATTTGACTCATATCATGGAAGACGTGAAGTCTCATTATTTGTGAGAATCTTGTTTTTAAATAATTTATTAGTACACGAAAAGAATAAATTTACCTAAATTTTTATTCAACAAGAAAAAAATATTTCTTTAAATAAAACTAACCAGTTTAATTTCTATGGATATAAAGAAAATCTGAACTATGCACCACGATGTATATAATGTAGCACACATAGTCTAATCTTAAAAAAAAAATGTTAAATTTGGGACACGATCTAATTTCAAAAAGTTATTCCACATGAATGTTTTTAATTCAACCGGCGACTTCTTCAAAAAATTGAAAAACTTTTGTAATCTAAATAAAAGAATTCATTAAAATAAAAGGATTAAATGAAAGATTAAATAAAATATATCAATTATAAAATAAACTTATATCAACATATGATGTGTGCAAAATACGAATACAATTTTTATATCATCTTTCTTCTTCAATCCTTTAAAAAAAAATAAATGAAAACATATTTTACACTATTATTTATTTCTTATAAAAAGAAACATAACGGATATCATTTAGTATCAAATGCCATAAGACTTTATGTCGTTTTGTAGATTTTTATGTCTTTATTTGTTTTTTTTTCTTCAATTAATTACTTCTCCTTTTTGCATTTGCATGTAAAACTTAACTAAAGGAGCATAAATAGTTAATGAAGTTTGGGATTCAGATCCTAGAAAGTTACATAATGAGATCTGGGCAGTGTTCGTGAATCTTCCTGTGGTCATAGATTGCGACGAGGGTCACAAAAAATTATTATGTTCTCACTTGTTTGAGCCCAAAAAAGTATACTTGAGAAGTCCAAGATAAAGGATGATTTTTATAGAAACGATGGATTGCAGAGAATTGACTTGACCTTCGAGATCTATAGATCAAAGAGGAAAAGATGAAAAATGATCTTAATGAAATCTTTAATTAGTCTTAATTTAATGTCACAAAATCAGTTTATAACTTGAGAATTATACATCGTTTATATATTTTAATTTAAATATATCACTAATAGACATGAAATTTCTCACAGTTATCATTTATTATGAGTTATCTTTTCTTTTAATAATTCCATTTTATTCTCTTATTCAAATTAGGTGACTTTACATAGCCATATTGTATTTATTTGGTGATCATCGCTATATTTCCTAACGGTGTGTTTGATACGGTCAAAATAACAAAGAATAGAACAGAAAGGGAGGGGAGCGTTGGAATCGAGGACCCTTCTAAGGCTTGGCAAAAGAGAAAAACGTAAGAAAATTTAAAAATTTAGCGGGTTTGATGCTGCAAATTTTACTGTGTAGGCCTAATTACGATTTTACCCCTCGTGACAGTTTTTTTATTGGATAAATAACCCCATTTTCATTTATGGATGTGTTGACAATTTTTTTTTCCAAAAAATGAAAAATTAAATTTTAGTTTTTGAGAGTGAAAAGTGTGACAAATTTATTCATTCATTAATGAAAAAGTTTATGTGACACAAATAAACAAAAATACTACAAAAATGATTGTCAACATGATTGTTGAATAGATTAGATCAATATATTAGTAAGTTTTTATTAGACCAAGATGAGAGTCAGTTTTTATTGGATTAATCTGTCATATCTCAAATTTTATTTCATTTAAGAACAAAATATAATGTTATGTTTGTAACTATTAAAAAATCAAGGAGAAGATGAAAATTAAATTATATTTTATCTTTAAATAAAATAAAATTTTGGGTATAACAAATTAGTCCAATAGAAACTTATTGATATTTTGATCTAATCTATTCACCAACCATATTCATAATAATTTTTGTAACATTTTTTTCCTTTGTGTCACGTAGGTTTTTTCATTAATGGTAAATGGCAAAAGTTAATAGATAAATAAATTTATCACACATTTTTTTTTATCTTTCAATAATTGATTTTTCAACGACAAAAGTTACTAGTTACCCTTTCACTCCACTTACTCCTTTTGTACTTTTACTCAATGTTAATATTTGTTTACCCATCAAATAATTTTAGTTCGAATATTTTTTTTTTATTTTATGATATTTCTCTTCAATCAAATAATTTTTATTTTCATTTATTTCTCACATATTTCTTTTCTTTTCTCACCTACCTAATTTCCCCCTCTATTTCTTCTCCCCTTTCAAATACAGCCTAAGGGATACAGTAATTTATTATAATAATTGGCAAAATGTTTGTAGTATCATCTAAGACATATCTTTTTAATTAGCTTGACAGTAGTCAATGTGGGGTTCATATTTGCATGGGCTTAGGTGCGACGTTGACTCTTTCATTTTTCTCAGTCAATTGATCAATTTCAGTAGCCAACCGCCTAGATGGATAATAAGTACGGAGTAATGCATTATAGATCTCTTCGCCCACAAGGGGATAGAGAAGCTACCTTGTCAAAATTTTGTTAGGTTTTAGTATACAATAAAAAAATATAGTTGCAACTCTTTCATTGTTGCTCGTCAAATAGTCACAACAAAATCTATTAACTACTTCTCATAATAGTCAAGCTTAATGTCACAAAGATGAGAATGTTATGATGGATAAGTATGGTCTTAAACAAATTGAATATGAACATAAAATACATGTAAAAGCACCAATAAGGAGAGGTAATATTATATGGAAAATAATCAAATTATTGAAGGTAACAAAAAAACAAAGAAAATAGTTATAGTCAAAACATCATAAATTGTGATATGGTTGTAGCATAAAAGCAGAAATCGTGACTTGTTGCAGAGTTGTTTTTAGTTTCTGTCATACAGAGATTTTACATGTCTATTATAGGGAGAGTGGAAGTTATGTTCTTGAGTCTTGTGTAAGTAAGGGGTGGGGTTGTGCTTTTCTTTGTAGCAACATTACTGTGTTTTCGTTTTAGGGGTCACATCTTGTGCTCCAGTCCTAGCTCTTTTAATAAATAAAAAATGATTTGGCTTCTAAAAAAAATCCTGTAAGCTTTTGACGAAAAATCTTTCTTCTTTTGAAAAATAAAGGTAGATTGCTTACACCCTTCAACTTAGATTCCTAAGCAATCAGCTTACAAAACTTTTTGAAAAATTACATACGAAAAAATTCGTTAAATTTCATAGAATTACGTGAATTACAATTTCATACCAACAAGTTAAGTGGTAGAAACATATTCTAGAATATAGATGTTTCTCCTGCATGCTTGCCAATTAAGTTAACAATTTACAAGTCTATGACATCATTGGGGGTGAAAAGGCCTATAATAGCTACTAATAACAATTTACAACTTCCACTCTCCCTATAATAGACATGTAAATTCTCTTTTCAGAGTAAAAGAAAGAAATCCACTTTGATGAGTCAGCAATTGGATAAACTTCACACAAGATTATTCAGATATAGTCTTGGACTAAAGAATGAATGAATGCCATTGCTTCTGATATACCAAGGACACCGTAGTAGTGTGTGTCTTCTAGTTCTACAGATGTTCAAACCTGTTCAAGTATCTCAAACTAAATTTCCCTCTAATTTTGGTGGACCATGATGATGTTGATATGTCTAATTGCTTCACCCCACTTAATGATAACTAGTGCATACACCATTAGCCACTAATAACGATTCCTCTACCAAAAAGAGAAATATACCCCACATTTACAAACAGTTTTGAATATTTATTATATCAAGGACCGTCAAAGCAGAATAAATCTATCATATCAAAGGAAAGGAAAGTAAACAAGAATATCATGCTACAAATTTAATCAAATCATAATAGTGGAAACTTTACTCATTTTATTAGAGAAGCACAGAGACTATGCTTAATGGACTGTGCACAGTTAAATTTATCATACTAGAAGGGCCAAGGATTTCCCTCCAAATAATAATCACTATAAATCTATCCCACTTTCTATTTGTATATAGATATACAGAAAGATTGCAAACAAGTCAAAGCAATCTTCAATGAAGGAATTGAAGAAGATTTGGCTTGTAAAGACTACTTCAAAACGTGTGAAATCAGCTACTGATCTTCTAAGTATGTATCAAGTCCCTTTCTAATCTACCAACAACTAATATACACATAACAAAAATAAATACTATCCGTCCACAGAACTATTCAAAGCAAGAGAAATTGTCTGGTGCCATCACAAGTTGCTTCTTTTTCCTTGGTCCAGTCACTGTGTTCCTAATTAGGGGAAGCAAACAATGCCACTGAGATGCTTGCTAGATTCTTACCAATCAGCTTTGACTTAGCTTTCTTCGATGGGGCTTTTGGAGTATCAATTTCCTCAAACCCACCAGCACCCTCTATATCAAACGGTTTAGGAATAGCAAAATTTTTCTTCTTTGGAGTGCTATACTCAAAATGCATCCTCCTAGCAACCTCAGCCTGCAATAGCAAACTCCAACACTTCAAAAATAAGAAAAACCAAAAGAATTTGAAACAAAAATTCAGAACAAAAATGAACCGCACTGAACCATATTACTTCAAAACTTACCGCTTCTCTAACAGTTTTTGAGACTCGAACAAGTTGCTTCAAATCTTCATGATCGACACCACACAACACCCTTATCTACAATTAATCCAAAAAATAAATAAAAAATGCATGAATTTCAGATTACTCATTACAAAATTAGAAACAAAATTAGGAATAGAAATCCAGGGTTACTAAAAAAAATCAACTTGAAATCGGCATACTCACCAGAACATCAAGAGGAAGGGCCTCAAGGCGAGACCTTTCAGAGTCAAATGTGAATTTCTTGCTACACATTCTCTTCAATGAATTCACCGGTGAATTGGAGTTGAGAGAAGAAGCTTCACTGTGTAATAACACAACCCTTTTCCTTCCAAGTGTTGTTGTATAACTATAACCCTCAAACCCTAACGCCATATTCAAATTCTGAAAATCTCACACACGGAAACTTAACAGAGATAACAACCTTTTTCCCTTATCTGTAAAATACCAAACAAAAAAACGGAATTTGTACGGAATAGGTCAAACAATGGTCCGAATATTCTGAAAAAATAAAAAGGAAAATGGGAAAAATTCAAAAGATTCCGTAACAGAACACCTAGAAGAAGAATAGAGATGAAATGAGACACGTAACTAACCTGGGTTTGTAGTTTGTTTGTTTTGCGATAGTGAGTTTCTATTTGTGATGGTTGGGTGAGCCAAAAATCGAAATGGAATTGGTGATGAACAAGGGCAACTACCGAACGGTTGAAGAATTTGGTAACAGAAGGGATGAAATAACCATATATATATATTAATTACCCGAAACACATGTACTACAGAGCCCATATCACTTGTGTATCCGCATTTTTATTGAATTAAAATTAATATTTTGTGTGATTTTTATTGTATAAACTAATATTTTTAATAATGCAAATATTAGTTTAAGGTAAAATATTTTTTTTAATTTAATACATTTTTATTATGTTATTGATTTTTGTTGTGTTAAATTTAATATATTGTATCAATTTTTTTATTGTACATTGTAACTACATAATAATAAAACTACTTAGTAAAATAAATTATTAAAAATTAATTACTAAATTGCAATGCACACTTGAATGTTTTAAATAGGAATAAAAGGAATATATTTTTATCATCATTTGTAATAAAAATTGTAAATAAATAATATAATTATATGTATATATTTTTTCAAACTCAATAAATTTTATCACAAATATCATATCACTTTTAAAAAATTATTTCTCTATTATTAATTTTTTATTTCATTATTTAATTCTTGGTACTTCTTTTTCTTGAAAATCACCAAAAATTATAAAGATAATATTTATACACATTTCTTCTTAGTCCTCCTCGGCGCTCTTGCAATAAGATTTTGTGTTGTCCATCTTTGTGTCACCAAAGTGTTTCTCTATCGTCGTCATTTCATCACATTGCCCCAAAACTTGCTTCAAACTGTAACGTAGAATATTTGTTGTGGCTTCGTTCATAAAAGAGATGAAAAATATAAGTAGTTATTGTGTTTCGAAGAAAGTGAACGATTTACATAAAATGAATACATTCATGAACCATTTATAAAACATAGGTTGTTACATGAACAAATAAAAATGTACGATTTTAGGATAAAATAGTCCTTATAAAAATGGAGACCAAAAGATAGTTAACAAAAGAGGTATTCCATTTAACTTGCTCCAATGTATAGTATTTGTTGTGGCTTTGTTTATAAAAAAAATAAAAATATTGATAGTTATTGTGTTTTAAAGAAAGGAAGAAAATGAACGGTCTACATATAAAGTAAGTGTTTCCCTAAAAAATTTATATAATATGGGTGGTTATATGAATTGGAAAAAAATATATAAGTTTTGAAGGGTAAAATAGTTTTTATAAAAATAGTGACCAAAAAATGATTAGCAAAAGAGGTATTTTCTTTATTTGTTGGTATAGATAAACCCATCAATACCATATAAAAAAGATATTTTATATATATTGTTAATTATTCTCTCCCTTTTTTATGCTATTAAATAAATTTAGCAGTAAATAGGCGTTTGAGAAAATTATGGAAAGTTCGAACGAAATATCGAAGGTTACTTTTTCTCAATCTATCTGCAAGATGGCTGGCGGTTAAAAAATAGAGAGAGGGAAAAAACAAAAACAAAAACTAGCCGTTAGAAGGGGACACGTGGCGGTGTGGCAGAGGATGGGAAGTAAGTGGGTCAATGACGTGGTGCTTGGTCGGCTGTGTCGGTTGTTTTCGGAGCGAGTTCCGTGTACGTAAGTGCGTGGGTGTATCGTGGACCGTCACCGCAGTGGATCACAGACTCTGTGGGAAACATCAAACAAGTGTGTGATGGCTTGATGGACGGTGAAAAGTGGGTAACCGAACATGAGAGTGGGTGGAGCCCACTGGAAAAACCCATCTTTTTTTAAGTTCGTGGTTTGACGGAGTTTATTATGCGGCTGGCGGCTGTTGCTGTTTTGTGCTTTTGGTTGGTTGCACGATTTTTGCCATCATCATAAATCCAACACTTGGGGGCTTTTATGTCTTTTCATTCTCTTGTGTTTTTCTCAACCACGGTCTCTGTTTGGTCAAAGGACTCAAACAGAACCATTTGTTCTTTCTTGGTGTAATGATAAGCAAAGGTAAAGTGTTAAATGGGGGAGGAACTAGGAAGTCTAGTGTGAAAGAACAAGGAACATGCATTAGATTAGCCACATTTAACGAGAACATTTTTTTTTAATCACATGATCCATGCAAATTTATTGACTTCAATAAAAAAATGCAGGAGAACATCAAAGAAGACTTCCAAATTTTGAAGAGATCTTCTATTAAAAAAATTGATATTGTCAAGTGTGGTGATTTCACCTTTTATTCATTTAAAATATCCCCTATACTGTACAATAAAAAAGAACATTGTATTCATAAAATTTATTAAATGACTAAGATCTCATACAATGACAATTAATGTCACTAGGAAATATATTATCGTGGGAGTTTTGGAAGAATTTAATTTCTTCTTACTCGATTTACTTGAATCCAAACGTGACTAGAATAAAATCTAATAATTTGGGTTAAATTACTTTTTTTTCTTAATTTATTTAGTAGGTTTAATTTAATTTTTTTATTTGTTTAAAAGGTTTAATTATGTCTCTTATTTTTTAAGATAGAGTGTGTGATATAATTGTATGGTAGAGATCATGATAACTATCATAATATAAAAAATAATAGTGATAATAATAATAATAATAATAAAAATAATAATAATGATGATGTCAGTGTGATAATCTAACCATAGTGATAATAATAATTACAAAGCTGATAAAAATGTCAATAGTGGCAACACTAGAGCTCTAAGATATGTAGGTTAACTTGCCTCACATAAGCCTGCAAGTATATGGCTTGTGCTTGCAAAATAAATGGTCCTCATTTTATGAGACCTGCATATCATCGTGTAGCCTGCAAATTAACAGGCTGACCCGCAATCCAAAAAAACAAAGTGAAAAAAGAGTCAAATTTGCGCAATTAATCACAAAACTTTCTAAAGTAGTTATTGAATAATTTCTTATGTAGAAAATATAGTTGGTCTATCATTTTGTCTCCAAGCAATAAATGAGTACAATGAATCTGATTATACTAAATAACCTTAGTTAACTAGAAAATTTTGTCTCACAAGGAAAAAACAAATAAAGTTGTGCCTTTATTAGCTTTATTCAAAAGCTATTTTTATTGAACTAAATCTGAAAATTATCGAATCTATTGTCATTTAGTTTTTGTAATCTACATTACTTGACGAGGAATATTAAAAAATTGATCACTAAAATTAACTTACTAAAAAAGCTTGCAAGTAGCACGGAAAGCAAAAATTTTATTTATTTATGAAGTAAGCAGCAACGGGGGCGTCGCTTCCGGTTCCCGGTCTGCGAAATGGAAAGGAAAATGAATTAATTGTACGGAATGAATAGATTAGATTACAGTGGATAATGAGAATTGAATGAAGAGAAGAGGCGGAGAGTGTTGTCGTCGGGGAACCATCGGGTGACCTAAGAGAAGAGAGAAGCAGAAGTTGAATTTGGACGTTGCCGTTGGTTACATTGGATTCGGATTCAAGCACCTCTTCTTCTCCCATCGTTTCTGCTACTGGCACAACCTCGCTGCTAGAGATGGAAGCTTTAATTATAAGCGCCCAAAAAAACGAACTTTGTTATTTTTAACATCAACTTTAATTATAAAAAAAAGTATAATCAAAACTAAATCAATGTTTATGTGAAACAAAATTGATTTATAACTTCTTACTATAATGAAAAAAACATAGCTTTTGTTACTAAGAAAACAATATAAAATTTTAATTTAATCTGGAAAGTATTTTAATAAATCATTAATGGATTTGGATCATGTAAGTGGGCTAGGAGTAGGAATTCAATCCATTTAATTCATCCATGTACAAATCAATTAATCAATCCAACTATAAAAATAAAAAATCGTTGAAAATTGAAATGCGTCGCCATTTGTTGTTATATAATGATTCATCCAACATATTTTGTAGCTCATTAGATCAAATAAATCAAAACATAATTGGTTGAACACAAGTTTTTATAGTTTAACTTTTACCCATCCATTATAATTTAATTTAAATGTATTGTCCATTTGACACCGTATCTTGATTCATGACCTTACCTTTTTAATAGAGAAAAAACATAACAGTTGATTCATAGGAACATAGAACCCACGTAGGATATATGAGAGTTTTTGGCAAATCTCCTATAAGATATGTCAGGAGCTTAATGATCAAAATCCCCAATAGGCATGTCAGATAGTAAAAGGCAAACAATGACTATTTTTTTCAAGCATTTCTTATGCATGTTCCAAATCACATTGCATTGTGATGATTATCATAGGCTATAATATGCAAACTGCTTTTGAGTTGAATAACTGGATTATAGACTTACAACAATTAACACCAGGGTTTTCTTTGACAAGAAGCTATGGGATCAGAAAAAATGGTACTAAGAGCTTCTCAAATACGAATCATTCTTAAAACTTGAATACAAGGGAAGATCAAGGGCCCTCTCAGCAACTCTTCGATCTTCATGAATTTTAGCTACCAAGCTTTCAAGGGATGGAAAATTGGCCTGTTATGCACAATGCCCAATTTTAGTGAAACTTGAAAAGTATATGAAGGACAGTACAAGGATGACGAGGAGAAAAATAGTAGAAGCGAATATAATATACACATTCAACTATACCTCGGGACGTATGTAACCAACTATAACAAGCCGCAGTTCTTCTCCATAGAAATCTTCGTTGAAGTCATGAAGTAACCATGGTTCCTACAACAAAAAGGCATAGATAATACAAAAATTCACAGGCAAGTAGTTATATCTGGAGGTGTGCAGTAAAACACTTACTATAGTCTTCTCTTTGTTGTTGAAATAAGGATTCCAACCAATGCTCATCACCATTTTAAAAACACCTCTGGCTGACAATCCAGCCCAATCAAAATAAACTCCCGCAGGATGCTCTGAAAGGAGATCTGAATAGCCCTTTGTTGATAAATTTGCTGGAAGAAAATAGCGTACAAATTACTATTAATATAATCATAGATCACAGATTGTTTAAGACAGTATAATAGACCAAAAATTGTTCAAGAAATAAGTTGACACAAACCTGTAGGGATCCCAAGTACCTTCGAGTCACGACCAAATCCCTTAACGACAGGACCAACAATATACCAAGGATCTAGGGGCAAAGTTCCCTCCACCCCTGCAAAAATTTAAAATACTAGTTCAAATATAAATGACATACAATAAAAGAAACACAACACATACAAAAAGGACTATCTTAAAGTATTTGGGGTATACAATCTTCAAATGGAGGCAGACCCCACTTTTCAAGTCGCAAATCAAGTAGGGAATTGATCACCTCATCTGCTGCAGTATAGAGATGCAACTGTTTTGGAAGTGATGGTACAGCAACTACTTCCATTTCAGCAGTCTTACCTGCAGTAACCCCAGGTCTGAAGTAGTCAGGTATACATGATTTTAGAAACAAGATATAGAGGAAAAGGAAGTATCCAGTAGACATAGAGAGAAAAAAGTCTATGATTAAAATCACTACCAAGTCTACCATTCACTTTTAGAAACCTTGTAGGAACTAAGCAAGCAATCTTCACCTATTGTACAGAGCTATGATATTTACAACATAGTGGACCATAATGGAAGGGGAGGGTTCAACCAAAATGTAGTACGAGTCAAACAGTGCTTATTTTGTGTATCATGTTCATGTCAAAGAAACATATAACATGACAGTGCTAGACAAATCCTTTGAAATTAATATTGTAAACTAAATTCTGAAGCCTAGTTCAAAGTATCAAAAGAGTTTCATGGGATATGGACACAGTTCTAGAAAGTGGTGACAAGCCAAGACCTATATCAATTGAAAGTGAGGAGATATCATAAATTAAATTTAAATCATAATAAGAGAGAAAATGGTAATTCAATCTGAACACACATGCACAAAGGAATATTATGGGGGAACTTTGTTGAGAGGAAAGAAAATATTATATGGATTCTCTCAAATTTCTATCACAAGACACTAAATCTCTCTTCATCAATCACATAAGGTGTGTTTGATATACATTGAGGGACGGTACAAGCAATTGAGCAAAGCAACACAGTAGGAGTTACAATACAGCTTTTTTTTTTTTTTTTTTTTCTGTCCATGCTTGAATCTAATTTTGGAGGTGAAGCAGGGAATTGCAATGGGTGTGATTCCAATTGGGTTGGGCTTGCTAATTGTTCTCCATTGGAATTAATGGGGTTTGGCCAAACTGATGAGTATTTTTTTACCTTTTTAAGTAGTGTGGTACTGGGACAAAAAAGTCTCATATTCCTGCGACGCCAACTCCCCCTCCGGCAGGACCTTGCCGTGCGCTTCAGGTCTTCAAAATTCAGTAACGCTTCTCACTCACCTTTTTATTCTTCTTCTTGACTTCTTGGCATTGTTGAAGGCGTCGAAGGTAGCCTGAGGTTTGAGAAGTGTGGTAGGTGTTGCCGTGCTGCACAAGGTTATCAGATCAGGGGAAAGGGGACAAGGGTGTCACCCTGATCCGGAATAATTAATTATTCTTAAATATAAAAAATTATACTATTTCGAAATAGGTGTTTTGTAATGGGTTTTTGAATTATTTATTCCTATTTGCGAAATAGAAATAAGTAATTCGAAAAATCATTTCATAATATTTATTTCAAAATACAACTTTTATATTCTAAAATAATTAATCTTGAAAGATAATATTCTTTCAAAATGTCCATTCTAAAATAGGGCGAAAGGGTGTTCACAGTGGCGAAAGAGTGTTTGTTGACGGTGGAGGAGGAGGGGAAGAAGTCGGTGCCGGTCAGGATATTTGTATCCATTCAGGTCTTTTGAGGTGTGCAAGAAGCAAAATACGGGGTGCAGGAAGTAAAATAAAATAGAATCAACATCACATATGAGCAAATGGTGAATTTAGTTTTTGGAATTTGTATTTTATTATTAGAAACTAAGAAAAAATTAAATACGTTTGATGTTTTTAAAATTAGAGTTTCTATGAGGTACCTAAAATTAATCTTTTTCTCTTGTCATTCTGGTCTTGTCCAAGAACTTAAGTGATAATGATAGCATAAGTTTAAGAAAAAAAATATTAATTTTAGCAACTTAAATGAAATCTTATAAAATTTGAGAAATTTATTTAAATTTTTCTTAGTTTCAAAAGACTAAAATGACAGTGAAATATAAAATTAGAAACTAAATTGACCATTACTTGTTAACAGCAAATGTAAGTTTGATGGTGTTTCTTCACGGATTTTAATGTTAATATGTTAGGATGTTTTCCTTTCCATTAAAAAATCTAAGCGGAGATAAAATAATTTACCCATTTCTTTTTTTTTTTTTCCATTTACCTATTAATGTAAATATTTGAATTAGAGTTGAATGTAAAAATGTGAGACTCATACTAATTTTAAAATTTATTATTTTAAATATATTCAGGTGTAAATCAACCAAACACAGGTAAGGAAATATTTTAATATTATTTATATACTTTTTTCCCCTGGTTGAAAGCGAAATACATAAAAAGAAATCTGTGTTCTTTTAACAGAGGCAACGGACGTATTTATTTTATTCCTTTTATACGATCGAACATAGATAGCGATCGGATACATATAAAGCATGAAGAAGTTTTTGTTTCTCCTTATTGTACATTTATTCAATTAGACTTTTATATATATATATATATATTGGATTGCTGACACGACTCAATTCACTTTGCCGTTCACACACACCCATTGGCCCACAAAGATAGTGTTACAGTTGATATTAGGATTGATCTCAAGGAATTGGCGTTCCTGAAGAATGAACCTTTGAGTGATGGTGAAGCAAGTTTCACCTTCTTCTACGCCATGGATTATGCTACATACTGGGTCTGCAACTGCAAAATTTATATAATAATTATTAGATTAGATTGTAGTTTATTATTATTATTATCATTATATAATCTATTATAGTCTCATCATCGTACTGTTGCATTAATTCTAAAATCTCACTTCTCTACAGACTAGCTCCACAATCACTAAATGATAAGGTTTGATTGAAATTGAATTTGAAAATTTTAAATAAGATCCCAAATTTAAGTTTGAATCTTATAGATAAAAAAAATGCTATTAAGAATAATTGATCAATCAGATTTTTTTATATTTTGCATGTTATGATAAAAAAAAAACTATTGAAATTAGACACCATAACTATTTATTGCCCCACAACAAAGTACATTATATAAAAGCTATAGACAAGTTTTGCCAATAGCACTTGGGAATCACTCAATATATATATATATATATATATATATATATATATATATATATATATATATATATATATATATATATATATATATATATATATATATATTACTGACTAATTAAAAATGCAATTGCACATACCGGTTGGTGTTGGTCGACTTTCAGCTATAAACATGGTAATGAGAAGAAATGATAAAATCAGAGCAAAGCTGATGCTACTAAACTTCATCATTCTTCCTCTTTAAATCCCCTTACGTATCTCTACCGTTAGTGTTGTGATTTTAGGCAGTGAACTTTTAGTTTATATAGGAAAAAACAAAGCTGCATAGGGACAACTAGTTTTCGAGGTATGTCATTGTGTTTTAAGATTAAAGCCGGCTATACCTTAATATTAGTTTCCTAGGCAAGTCATTAGATTTTAAAATGTTAATTTCTAGGCTGCAACATGTATATTATGTTGGATATTAGTGGCCTATTGATGGGTACGTTTTTGCAATGCATGCTGTTTGTGGCAGGCTGTAGCCGCTCTCACAAAAGTCACAACCATATATTCTTCACATTGGCTGTGAAATGTAAGTGAGAGTGTTAATTTGGATGTGAAATTTTTTGGTTGATAAGCAATTAATCTTCGGGGAGGTGGTGCTTCCAATGCAATAGACCAAAACTTTTCTTCCTCCTTATCCTGCAAAACGAGATATACTAGTGAAGATGGATGGCATACCACTTGATTTTGAAATATTTTATGAAGGAAATAATATCAACACCAATTCATAAATTCAATTTGGTCAAATAGTATTATAATAAAATATTTTCTTTTAATTTTGAACAATATTTGATGAAACATGACTAATTAAGTGTGTGTTTAGTTAAACTCACTTTCAAAAATAAAAAAGAGCATTCCTATAGTAGTTTTTTTTCACCGCCAGTAACCTTAAGTGTAACTATTTCGCAACCATGTCCTATTTTAAATATAAAATTACTCATTCATCATAAATAATATTGTTATTGTTTTCGTAAAAAAAAAAATCTAATTTATATCTATTTGCAAACATGTCTCCCACGGTGGGAAAACATTTTATATCCATTTGATTAACTCAATTTAGGGTGCCCCCTGTGATGCACTAAGAAGTTTGTTTTAAGAATGTGATGGACCTTAGTAGGTTTTTTTGTGAAAACCTAATGGACCTGCAAGACAACGAGGCTTGGAAGATGTCAGAGATCCAATGGACGCCATGACAATGGTTCATCATTATGGAAAATATCGAGCCAATGCTTCATCTGCTTAGAAGTAGAAGGAGTAAAATTGAAAAAAATGGTAATTAATTTTTAGGAAGGATCAGATTTGTGGATCTTATACCATTATAATCATTAATTATAAACTGATTATACTTAACTGTAGGATATCTGCACCTAGAGTTTAATTACATGCAGTCTATTTGGTTTATGAATATATAGGAATAAGAAGGAAAAGCCCAAAAGATGGGTGATGCATATTGTGCATGACTGCATGTATGCATATTGTGGATACAAGAATTCCAAATTAGGAAATTAGCAAAATAGGTTTCCGGTTAAGGTAAAAACTAATCGAATTTCTGAACCGGAAACCTATTTTGCTAATTTCCTAATTTGGAAATCTATTTCCTCTACTTTTATTATAATGCCACAGAGCAACTATAAAACAAACTTCAGTTGGGTTGAAAATCATCTAGCTAGCTTACTATACAGAATTGAATACAACCTGGTAAATGCTGTAAAGATCCTAGTAGCTAGCTCCTTGTGATTTCACTTGGAGCTTGCCAAGTTTAAGCAGCATTCCAACAACATGCTTCAGTTTAAAAACGAGCAAACCTTCGAGTCTTTACAACTTGGATGCAGGAAAACATCACAAGCAAAGCAGTTAAAGAAGAGATGTTGCAGAATGATATTCTTCTACAGACAGAGGTCTATGCACAACTGTTTATGGATCAAGGCACAGTGGAATCTTTAAGTTAAGTCTGCACCAAATAATTCAGTCCAGATTTCATATCCTTGCTCGTGCTATGAGATTTCAGCATGACACCAATTCTGAATGTCATGAAAGACTAAGAAACCTTGGATACTATAACCAGAAAAATTATTGTTCAGATCACTAAATATCAGTAATGCCCCCCCAAGATCTCTATGGGTCATCCAGTTCAACGAGCTGTGCACGTCTCTCAGCAGCCTGTTTCCGAATAAAAATACCCCATCTTAAAGCAGCCTTCAGCTTGAGCCAGCCCACAACAGCTTTTCCCGAGGAACGGTTTGGTTCATCATCAAAATTGTAGCCCATGGGGTTTGCAGAAATGTATGTAGATGAACTAGGGTACCCATCATCCTGAGCATTAAGGGTAGGATGTGATTGGCCTCCCATGTTAAAAATACGGAGAAGATGCTGCATATCGTTATTTTCTAGCATCTCATTACTTCTAATACGAATTTCCTCCTCTGGGAAGTACTCTTCAGCTCCTCTGTAAGTAGGATTTGAAATGGTGAGAGGCTCAAAACCATGCGTGGATGATTGTGGAGGACCAACAGTCCGCCCATTTTCATTTCTTGGAAGTTGGGTATGGTGTGAAACACTCATCAACTGGTTTTGCAGTGGAAATGCATTATCATCAAACTGAATGGAAGAATTAAGATTAGGATGTGGTTGCAAGGAGAATCTGGAAGCTGTCCCATCATGATAACCTGCAGACATTCATGTCTGGTCAGCAGTCAAAAAATTCTCATTGGCTCACCATTTTTTAAGATCGATTATAAGCAAGACAAGTCTACAAAGATTAATGTGGAATGTAAATAGCTCACTGCATTGTTCTGTGATGCTGTCATTCTCTTCTACTGTCAATCATCAAATGTGTTTAAATTGTTCACCATGTGAGGCACTAAAAATTTATTATATCTAAATCATGTCCTGCACGCTAAGTACCATTTGCTAACATTATTGGTTTAACCAGGGAAAGTTGAGGTAGGAGTATTCAAAAACCAATTCAATCTAACAAAAGTTGAAAAAATCAAACCTAACCTAAAACGAAGGTTTATTTATTTCCTCTATTAAAATAAAACTCATATCAAACCCAATAAACTAATCCAATCCAAATTACTTTTTATTGGATTGGATTTGAATTTAGTACTAAATTGATTGAATGATAAAGTAAAATAAATTCATGGGATTGGATTTAACGAATTTTCTCTTACAAATCCAATACTAAGAACAACATAAAAATCTGTCCACTTTGAGAGAACATGGGTTTTGAAGAGATAAATATTATGGGTACTGGGTGTATGAACAAAGTGAAGAAAAAAATATAGAAAAGAAAAACTGCAGGAAAAAAAATAGAGGGGGGGGGGGGGGGGGGATCAGAAAATAATATAAACCAGAAATAACAGCAAGAACCTTTTGCTTTTGTTGCTAATAATTTTTTTAAATACGAAATATATACCTCCAACGGCTACTCCTGAATCCACTGAAGGCTGGCCAGGATGTAATGGAAGTGGCAAAGCTGGGATGGATATCTGCTGAAGTGAGTTTGAATATTCATGGGAAGTCATTGGAGCCTGAGGATGAGTGGTATCCAAAGTCTTATCCTCGTTGTCATTTATCAGAGACTTCCCATCATACTCAATAACATGCATCCAATTATCATATGCCTTCTTCACCAACGTGTCTACATAAACCTACAACAGAAATCGTTGGCAATTTCAGAAAATTCATCGTTTTTTCCCCCTATGGTTTTGAAGAACTTTTAACATCTTTGTAATCTCCACTTATTCTTTTATGGAAAAAAATCCCCATCTTATCTTCTTAACACTTATAAGCCTATATTAAGTGGTAAAGCCAACTGCCAAGCTGATTTATTTAAACAAAGTTTCAGGAACAACAATAATTATAGATACCCTATGCCTGAGTATGAAGTTAAAGACTAGCAAAAATTTTAGGACCACTAGAAAGACTCCAAGAATAAAACAAAACTAAGCAAAAATATTGCAGCCAAGCACAGGACATTGTTATATTAATAACATTGGGAAGCCAATTATGTGTATAGTCTATTTTAGTTAGATGCTTTATACATCACTTGTGCAAATAACCAGATTGCACGGAAAAACAGAACTTTTATTATATGGCATAAGAAATCAGGTTAATCATATCATGGAAGAAACTCAACGGTGTGGTCTGAATTCAACCACAAATGGAAAATTTTCTGCGATAGTGCTCTTACCTTCTGATTCTCGGAGAGAGAATCAGCTGAGTAATATTGGTCGTTGGCAATTAAGCCGCTTAATTCATAAATATTATTGAAAACAACACCCACATTTCTTGCATCATCAGGATAGTATACATAAAGTTTTCCACTGAGAACACAAGTCTTTGCATGCTCAACAAGAATATCCCACATCTTATTTGACATGCCGCTCCCAAGAATCTACAATAAGGAAGTATAGTTAACCAAATAAATCCTTTGACATATAAAATAATTTTACATCATCAATTCAAATACAAATCAAAAAGAATTGAACATTTGGTCAATTGACATTAAAATCCTAAATGGACAAAAATCTAGATTCTTACATTCCGCAATCTCTGAGGGTCTCTGACCACAAATCTTAAGAAGTCTTCAACCGTATATATTCCAGCTTTATTTAGCCTTTTGTGAAATGACCCATCCTTACCAATCTTCTCCAGTCTCCAGACCTCATCATTCAAGGCAGGCGGGTAGTGTTTCTTGTATACTATAATTCAATTGAAGTTTCATTACAACAATTCTCTAGAAAGATATAACAAATATAAGGAAGTTATGAACTTACATTCTCCACGATGATCCTTAACTGTGAAAGGTTCTGATTTGGCTTCACGGATACGCATTTCCTCACAACAACCTGAGGCAACTTTCAGCCCCAATCTAAACTTCCTACTCCTTATCCAGCTAGAGTTGTCTGTAAATGTAAGCTCACCAAGTGTACCTAAACCCTCCTTCAGTGTGACTTGCAGATCACCAGTTAGAAGAGGCCTTTTTCCTTCCCGCTCTTTCACAATATGACTATCAAACTCTTCTTCATCCCAATTATCATCATCCTCATTATTGAAATCTCCCTCTAGTACAATAACATCTAGCCTGACACATGACTCTGGCCCTGATGTGACAATATGGCCAGTATTTGCATCAATCAAAACAATATGTATGGATGTCCCTTGCTCACCCTCCACTTTCCCACCAGTAAAGAGGGGAAGGGATAGCCTGGTCTTGAAGTGCAATTGTAAAATTTTGCCATCAGGGCCTTCTATCCACTTTGGGGAAGACCTGAATTTTACATTGAGTATTAGAGAGACCAATTATAGATATTATAAACTCATGGCGATAAATAATATCAGATGAACCTAATACTAATCACAGAATAGATATGGGTCACTAAATTTTAGACTTTAAAATGTAACAGAATCTCCATTAGCATAATAGACCATCTGTCTAATTCCATCTTTCCAACCTCAAGCAAAGCAAGTTATTGCAGGATATAATCTTGCTAATTGCCATTAAACCATAAGCAGCAAAAGAGCAGGAGAACCATGCGTGATGTACATTCATCTGATTTAAACATTTTCTTTAACAAGAGGGAACAAAAAAAATACCTGCCAGTATTATTAAGCTTGGCAGGGCCTAGTTTTGCCAAAGCACGCTCAACTTCTTCACTAACCTGTTCAGCAGCAAGCATTAAAATAAGAAATAAGATATGTCCTTGATCAAACATTATTCATGCAAAAGTAGCATGCATTCACTTTATTTATAAAGCTATTTCATTAAATTATATTTGACAACACTCAAACCTACACACTGCAGAACAACTTATTCCAGAAAGCCTCTGATGGATGAGTAAAATGGGTGACCTAGGGCATAAGGCTCCCACCTAATGAGGCTTGGGATGGGTATAAGAAGCCTTACCCTCCCACAGCAGAGAAAGCTGTTTCTAGCATGTTAGAGGACGTTTCCTCTCATAGATGAGTAAATGGAAAAAATGAAATACATAAACTTCTACAGTTTTGAATCTGAGATTACTAATTTCCTACCCAATTCCATGTAAGCCTGAGATCAAGTCAAGGCCTACCAGCTTGAAGTACAGTAAATTTTAGCTACAGGCCAGCAACCAGAGGTTGTAGTTTATGTGGCTGATTAGGTGAGCAGTAAAATATGCAAGTGATAACTTCAGGTACTATTGACCAATAAATAAACTAAAATTTTCACAAAATTAACAGATTAGCATATTAAGAATAAATACCACAATGAACTGAATTTTCTTACAACTCTGCGTAGAATAGGCTCCAGTGATGAGCAAAGTTTCTGCAGACTGTCCACCTTCAGGGCCTCAACAATTACACTGCAAAATAACATAAACAATGAATATAAGAAATTACTAGATATATAACCAAGTTTAAGACACCAAATTAAGCTTGAACATATAGAAACATAACTGCTTAAGTATAACACTAAGAAATAGCCAATCACGCCCCCACAGGGATTCCTTTCTTAGTTACATACTCATCTATTGAGATTTGAGACACAAACTCAGTTGAATTCACGTTCTTTCACACTTGACTAGTCAAAAACATTGCTGCGATTTTTTCCTTTTAAAAAAATTAAGCTAGCAATTACAATGCGACAATTCTAACTTCTCTATCAACTTTTCTGCAAACTCACTACTTCTCTATCAATTTTCATGCAAACATTGTAGCCTAAACCTCAAGGTTTTAAAAAAGTCTGTTATTGCAATTTTGGCCGCAATATCAACAAGGTTTTTCAAGCGTCCGCCACCGCAATTACGGCCGCATTTATCTGCAATTTCCCGCAACATCAATAAATGCGACGAAACCGCATCTGCGACCCATATTTAAAACCTTGCGCAAACCTAGCAACGAAGTAGGAACAAAACAATCCAAAAACGGAAGAGCACAACGCAATTAGCATTTACCTAGCCAACGCAGGTCGTTTCCGATCAGGCTGACCTTCTTCGGCGGAAGCCAAATCCAAACCTCGCTTCTCTTGCGCCCTTCCGTGCATTGTTCCAATCACAAACCTGTTTGGTTCTCGAGAAAGCGAAAGAAAAAGAGAAAAAAGAAAAAAGCACGGTGGCGGCGGCGGCGGCGGCACACAAGGTGACTAAGTAGGTTTTCTCAGTCAGGTAAGCTTCAACAGTTCATTTTCAGTTGACAGAAACCTAAACAAACATAAATAAGCGGCAAATAAAATACTAGTACTAAAATGGAAAATGTTATGATGCGAGTTAGTTAGCCCCACTTTTGCTTTCGCTTTTTTATGAGCCAGCCAAACCGCCGTGCATGGTTGTCGCCATGCATTCTGTGTTTGGTTTCATGTTTAGAATTGATTTTTAAGTTTAGAATTTATTTTAAATTCATCTTTAAATGTTTTGAAATTAATATAATTTTTTTATCAGATTTAAAATTTTATACCAAATTTTATTTTATGATAAAAATATTATAACATAAATCATATATTTTATAATCAAATTTAAACAAAATCAATTTTATTTAATTTTATCAATGTATAATCCTAACAAATCTAAAAAAAGGTGGGATGCGAAAGATCGTAAAAGTACGAAATGCGGGAAACTTCGAGGAAACGTCTCAGAATTTTGTTTTTGGGGGTCACAATGCTATTTTGCACTCTGACGCTTGTTTTGTCGCATGCCTCAAAACAAACGTGCCACTCCGAAAACTCCTTTTAATCTCTTTTCTTCTCGCTTTATTGGGCTTTCGTTCGGTGGGGAATCTTTCACGTTGTTTTTTTTATTCTTCCACGTGGCGAGCTTTGGTTGGTCGGTTCCTGACAGGTGGTTCAGTACGCAGCCGTCAGATCTTTCCGTAGTTCTGTTTTATTTACCTCGTCCTAGGTTCGGTTTCAGTTTTACGCTTTTACTAGGGACAATAATACTATAATAGTAATAATACACCCTTTATTCTTTATTCTTCTTTTTCTTTTCTTGGATTCTAAGATGGAAGATGCTCAACATCTACTCTAAATTAAGGAGAGTGAACAAAAATGATCAAATATTAAGTGATGTGAGAGAAAAAAAAAATTGCTTTGATAATTTAAGAAATTTATGAATTTGAACTCTATAAAATTTTGACATATTTACATTATGATGATGAAGATCAGATGTGTTATATTTTATTTAAAAGATGAAAATTAAAATATATAATCAAAATATGAATCATTTAATCTATATTGAACGGTTTAGATTCAGAATTATAAGATTGCGTGGAAGTAAATTGAATTTCATTATTCACAATAACCTAGACAAAAGATAAAACAACAACAATTAAGAACAAACCTCAAAGGGTATATAATCACTAAACTAACATGTGATGTGTGATAATAGAATCCTTTATTTTATTATTTCATTCTGTACGAGTTAAGAGATTCACAATATTGATGATTTATTAGAGGTAGATTTTGTCTTCATGTGTAGTAGAACAATTCATTCGTTGTTTGAGTGGATTATATTAACAGATACTTGTAAGAAAAACGTTCCAAAACTTACACAGTGAGAAAATGAGAATGATAGAGGTTTGTACGAATTCTCATGCCTACCCGAGTGAAGATAATAATATTCCTTATATAAAGCTACTATAAGATATATCTCATAGTTGTGTGGGATCAACTTAATAATTGAGAACATGCAACAGCCTGAGAATGCAAGATTTGGCCTTGCATACTTGTGTTGTGTGATCCTTGCTTAAATCTTTTAGAACACAGAGCGGGCATTGAAGGCGATGGGTGATAATTATACCGAACTCAAACACGCATAAAGTGTCAGAACACATTAAATTGTCAATTGGCTTTTATAGAAATGAAGAGAATTTGTTAACAGATATAGTAGGGTAGGGAGGATATATAACGATAAATAAGAGATGGTTACATGTGTATAATTCTTTTCTTTTTGTAAAAACTAATCCTCAAAGGACGGGTAAGCACGATTTTGAAAATAAGGATTTATATCCACTTCCAAAATTATTTTCTAAAACGTTTTTTTTCTTTGCGAAGAATATATATATATATATATATAAACCCAATATCTTATTTCAAATACATAATATAATGATAGACACTGGAATACAAGTTTGCCCTTATTTCAAATGCAAAATAAAATTTGCAAAGAAAAATTAATAAGTAAAATGGAAGTTCAAACATTTTGTCAAATAGAAGCCATTAAAGCCCCTAGTGCTACAAAAGAAAACATCAATCTAAGCCAAAATATGAGACAGAACAAAGTCCCTTTGGAGTTGTTTCGAATTTTATGTTGTGAATGCTTTAGAACAAGAAAGAGGGACTCTGAGATTAATTATAAATTTTCGTCATCCTTCATCTATCCGCAACACCAAAACATGAGACAGAAGAATGCGTGTAAAAAATTCTATTTGACATTAACATTGATTTTAAATATAACTAACGTAGAATAAGATTATATATATCAATTATACATATAATTGATGAACAAATGAAAAATGATTAACATCAATTTCTCAACTCAAGATGATGCCTCCGGTTATGGTATAAATAGGAGACATAAAAATGTCACTTAAAATAGTGTCTCTTACATCTTATATGACAAAAAAAAAAAAAAACTCATATCATGTAAATTATTTTCATACTACACTATTTAAGTATTTTGTTTTTTATTTTTATCCATTTTTGTAAAAAAATTGTAAAAAGACTTTCTGATTAGTAACAAATAGTTCCAAGTGGGCATAAACATATTCATTGAGTAGCTCTCTTGGTCCGTTCTTGCAAAATTAAAGACATTTTTTCCTTATATGGATATTTTCCTCTTAATGAGCAGTCATTTTTCTCTTCTCAAATTTACTATTGAGGTTCATTTAAACCTGCAATGGTTGTCAAAAGATCCTATCAAGCCCTTGCATAAGACGCAACTCACTTTTGAAAGAACCAAGCCTTATAAAGACAAATATTTTAATTTTGGTCAAATAACATCCTCGAAGTTTTATCAAATTTTCTGTTAAGTCACCATACTCTAGAAGCTTTCAACTAAATTCTTATTGTTTTCAAGCTTTTGCAACTAACCAGAAAGCCAACAGTCATTTGAACTTTTTAAATTTTGGGCGATAAGGCATTAAACATTTTTTGTTAAGGTTTTTTTCCTAGGTTGGTATTTCTTGGTTAAGGTTTAAATGAAACCAACTGCAACAGGTTTGATCTTGAAACAAGCTGCAACTTACTATTAGGCTTATCAGAATAAATACATTACCTAACTCATCAAATTTAACATTACTACGGTAACGGGTTATATAAAATAAAGCTGATTAAAATCTTGTTTAGATAATATTTTAAAAGTATTTATAAAAGAAGAAATAAGAGGGTAAAATACATTTAATCTTTTCCACAAGTTAAAATCAACCTTAACTTTTGAAGAAGTTAATGAAAAAACTTCTATTTAGAATATGTTTGGATACAAACTAGAAGTCCTTTTTGAGAGCTTATCTACTAAAAAAAAGCTTTATATTTTCAGTAGAAAAACTCTTAAAATCACTAATGGATTTATCCAAACAGGCCTTAAGTTAAGTGGATAATAAGTTGATTTCAGCTTACACAAGAAGCTCAATTCATTTTATCTTATCTTCTATTACATACATAAATTTATCTAAACAAAACCCAAGAGATCTTGATTCATTATAACTCTCCATATAAAGATGAATCATAGCGCCCCAAAAGAAACTGAAAGCCTTCTCAGAAACTAACATTTGAAACAATAAAAAGAGAAAAGAAATGAAAAACTAATAATTAAAATATGTGAATGAAGTAAATGTATAATACACAATAGATTACCGATTAACCAAAAGAAAAGGAGAAAAATTAGGTGTTTCTTCCATAACTCTTGAATCCCCAAAATGGAAAGTCAGGAATAGCCCTGAAGAAGAAACTCCTGTCATGGACATTAGGAACCAGTTAGGTAACCAACTAGATGAAACACGTCCAAATCCTGCAATATGAAAGCATGAGTTTTCACTTCTAGGAAGCCAAATTACTGCACTTAAAAAGCACCTCCACAAAAACACACTTCATCGTAGACTTGGAATGTTCTGAAGATGCAAGATGCTTAGCTTCCATTACTTCTTGCCCTGCTTCTTTCCTTTCTTCTTATCTCTCTTACTTGATGGCCTTGGCCGAGACCTCTGTTTTGCAACCTTCTTGAAAGATTTCTTATTACTTATAGGTACCCCTTGCCTTTTATCAGACACAACAGAAGGAGGGATCACTGCTGCCTCCTTCCTCTCACTAGGATAACTACCGTCCTCAGGGTTGATCTCACTTGTTACAACAGTGACTTTCAGATCATCATTCTCGTATGTCTTTGTTTCTTTAATCAATAGAAGGTAAATTCAATCACCAAATGTGAGTCACAACCCAAATGCACAAAGGAAATCAATCACACATCACATTTTAAAATTCCACTAAATAGCCTCGGATTCAAAACATAAAGTAAACAAACTTCGGACAGGTTTTACTAAAGCCTTTCAATAGCGTGTTTGGATTAGCTTCATGCTGATAATCAAATAATTTGAATTTCTCAAGATGAAGGCGTGAAGGTACTGCAACAAATAGTTAGTTCTACTTTTACATTCATAGTATCGCCATGATTGTGTGGGATAAAATTGATTCTTGTAAGTTATCCAAACACACTACAAGTCTAGAAGTTACTTATGTCCCAGTAAATCTTAAGCACAACACGAATCCATGGCTTAGGTCCTAGTTCTCTCATTAAGCTTATGTATAACCTAATTTGTAGAAACTCTCTCATTTAGCTTCTCCAAGAAAGCTGATTTTGACTCATGTATAAACTAATCTTAGCTGCTTATGAGAAAAGCTAAATTCATTTACATTCTTATCAATAATTGAAAAAAAAAAACAATGCAACTTAGAGGAATATTCCAATTGACAGAGCCAAAGAGTTAAGAAAATGTACCAGCAATAGATTCAACTTGCTCCTCGGTTTCTTCTTGGTCCCCATCAATTTCATCAGGTGGTGGCACGCCTCCATTAAGAACATGTTCTCTTTCCAACTTCCTCTGCAAAATAAGTCCAATAAAAACAGATAGCAAAACTAAACAAAATAAAATAAAAATCCAAATTTCTAGAAACCCTAATAATATGATAGCAAAGGGAGAGTACCCTTTTGCGTTCCTCGGTGCGTTTGCGGCGCAGAGCCTCGTTCTGTTGCTTCTGGGCTTCCTTTCTTCTCTTCTTCTTGCGCTTGTGAAAGCCGGTGACGTAGTCAGTGAGATCTTTCTCGTTGAAAGTGATGCCCAAAGCTTTGTTCTTCAGAGCCCTCTTCTTCAGGTGCGCTCCTTTGCGCTGTTGTTGCACTGCCTCCACTTCCATCCCGCAATCAACCAAAACCTAGATTACACAACTCCTTTTCTTTTCATTGCTACACATGTTTGTGATTTATTATTATTGTTTTAAACAAGGTAACATTTTATATTTAAGGAATAAGGATGTCTTTTTTTCAGGCCACTATTTATTTTATTAGTATAATTAAAATAAAATAAAAAATCACGTGAATAGTAGTATAAGATATAGAGAATTCAATTTTTTTATTACTTTAATATATTTAAAATAAATAAAGATAATTTTTATCTTTAATATTTTTAATTATCACTTTCATCTTTGTTTTTAAATTGAATTTCAATATATTTTAGAAAAAATATCAATAGTTAAAAATAACCTTATAACTAAATATAATTTGTTTATCATAAATCTAAAATATAACTCATGCATTTAAAATATTTGTTTATAACTAATTTTAATTATAATGTAATTCATAAATGCAAAGATGTTTTTATAATAAATTTTAATGATAATATAACTTATATATTAACAAAAGAAAATTATATGGACTAAGTACATTGAAAAAATTGTTTAGAGACTAGAGTAGAACTTACAAAAACTTTAGGGACAAAAATATAATTAATCCAATAGTTTATAATATTTCAGAAAAAAATATTATAAGCTTTTACAAAAATAAATCATGTCATGAAAATTCAAATATAAAATATTTAAATTTGTATAATTTATATTTTTCATTTATATATTTTGGTACTTTATAAAAATATTTTATTAATTTTTTTATTATCAATATTATAAAAAATAAAATAATAAGATTAGTATCAAGTTATTTTCTTATTTTTTTTCTTTATTTAAAAAATAAATTATCTTATGGGGAATTTTTTTTATTACACATACAAATAAAAGAAAATCCTTGTGAGAGCAATGGCCCTTGCAAAATTATACATGCATCGCCAATGATCATTGTGCATGAAATACTTGAATATTATTTAATCTTGATTGTCTCAATAAAATAATTAATTAAAATTTAAAGAATCATTTATATTTAATTGCATAGGACAAAAAGAACGATTAAAGATAAAATTCAAATTAAATGACGAATATAAAATATTTTTTTTTTATATTTCGAGTGGTATGTTTTTTAATTGTTTTGGATTGGGGGTAGAATAGATCCATGTATGATGTATCACACAGCCACTTATGACACGGCACAATCTATTTTCTATTCAATGCATCACCTCAACTTGTGACTCTTGTAAAATGCTAACACGTAATACTCCCTCCGGAGTACACACATCAATTTTTTGTTCCTTACTCCCGAGAGTGGCAGAAAAAACAATGCATAACAAATTGTTATACCTCTAAAAAAACAAATTGCTTTAATGCAGAAACAAGAAGAAAGAAGAGAAGGAGGAGAAAAAGAAGAAGAATGAATAAATTGCAAAAAAAGAGTAGAGAATAAATGAAAGAAGAGTAATACCCTATGCAACACGTAACACGTAAGTAATACCCTAAACAATTCATTAGTCGAAATTTCTTCCCTTTAATTTTTCTCACTTTTTTTTTAACTTAATACTTATTGTAGTATTGGAAGCAAGAAAGGTTCATGAGAAGATTGAAGATTGGAAAAGCCAAGAAGAGCAAGAAGAAATCGCCAACTTAAAGACTTCTCGAAAGAGAAAAAGCGATTACGAAGCATCAGTCTTTGAGTGACACGAAAAAAGTAATTCCTAATATAGAATTCCTTCTCCTAGTACTCCTTTTCTCAACTTTTTCTTTATAATTTTTTTTTATCAACTTTAATTTAGTGATAAGAATTTTAATCAAATAATTAAAGGTTAATTGACAAGTTGATCATGCATGTGGCTGTGGTCTAAGATGTACATTACTATTAAATTTCTTGTGAGAGTAAAAGACGTGAAAGATAGAAACGTGACATTATTAAGAGTGATAACAAAATAGTTTCTAAACTGGAAAAGAATATTTTTTTTCCAAGTAAATTAGTAGGATACAAAAAACGATTACGTATAAGTTATTTTAATTGAAGTAACTTATAAAAATAAGTAAAAATTTACTATTGAACTCATGTGCCAAACATAATTATTTTGTTTATCCTAACTTATAAGTAATAAAGCTAGCCTGTAAGTTATTAAACAAACATAGGTTTGTATTTTAATCTACACTATAGTAAATATAATTACTACATTAAAAATAATAATTTATTGTAAATGTTGATGGCATAAATTAAAATAATAATTAATTATAATTTTGTATATTATAATCTTAGTTAAAATAATAATTAATTATAAGAAATTGATTACAATTTTTTTATTCCCCAGAAAAATCAATCCAAAAATAACTTTTGCCACAATACTTAATACTTATTATTGAAAAGATCATTCTCGGAGAGAGTATGAATATTTGAAAAAAATTAGCTAAAAAATATCGTTTATATGTTAAAAATTAGCCTCACAAAGACTATATTTGTCAGAAATTAAAATTAAGAGAATTTATATTTTAGAAATATAAAATTTGTTCGGTGAAGTCGAGAAAGAATAAGAAAATCAATAATAAACTAATCAATCGTGTATTCGTGTTGGCTTAAAAAACAAGGCAAGCAAACTTTATTTGGTTTCCTCCTAACTCAAGTCATTAGCATTCTTCTTTGACTTTTTGGTCTAAAACCGGTTTCTCTTGTCACACCAAATGGACCGACCCGCCGCCATATTTTCCGACACCGTCAACCTCAACGGCACGGTGACGCAGCTGTCTCTGCTCGCCGACGGGAGGCTGTGGTGGCCGGAGGGCGGTCAACGCAATTTGAGCATCGAGAAAGAGGTTCTCGGGTTCACCGGCGACGGTCCCGATATAAGGCTCAAAACAATCGTGGAAACCGAAGATGGATGCTGTGGCGGTGCAAGCAGAGCAAAACTAGTCCGAAACGACGTCGTTTTTCGGCCATCGTCCGAGGAAACGCATAGGCTCTGGTGCCAGAAGCTTGGCGAATTCATCGATTCTCTCGGTAGCTAGTTAATTCGAATCTTTTTTTTTATCTGGCAAATGCAAGTTTGTTAATTGTTAGAGTGTTAGTTTTGTTAGCAGTGAGGATCCACTAGCTTCCTTCTCACTTAACCATTTAACCCACTTTATATCTCCTATTCAAATCTTTTTTGGTAGCTTGTGTGGCGAATTCTAATTTAGGATGTGAATGGAACAGGACGACCCAAGAGGCTTTTTGTTTTTGTTAATCCATTCGGGGGGACGAAATCTGCTGTCATTGTTTTTCGTGATCAAGTCAAGCCTCTGCTTGAAGACGCACAAGTGCAGCTTACAGTCCAAGGTTTTTGAGTTCCCCTTCATTCCTTTCTTTTATTAGTTCTGCAACAAATTATGTCTATCACTCACTTTTTATGATTAAAATTTAGGTTAAATTAGTTTTTTATTCCTTTAACTTATTATTTAGGTTTAATTTGATGTTTTTTTTTAATTCAATTTGATCCTTTAATTCTTAAAAATAATTCATATTTATATTTTTATGTATCTTGTGGTGAATTAAAATTATTTACTGACAACTTTAAATCGTCACAAAGTGTTATTTTTTATCATTTAGATTGAAAGACTAAATTGAATCATTTTAAAAATTTAGAAAAATAAATTGAACCCAAAAATAATTAAAGGATCATATTGAATCTAAAATACAAATTAAAAGAATAAAAAACTAATTTAATATTATTATTAGTTTAATTTTAATAAGTGTAAAGATTTTTTTTATACTGAGAAGCTATAAGAAATTACTTTTAAAAAATAATTATTACAAAAGTCAAACAAATTTATTTTTAATGCATTCTAATCAAAATTAACAACAATAAAAAAATATATATACAATCTATGCATCTGAATTCTTTTTTGTTTGTTATTATTTATCAGAAACTAAGCATCAGCTCCACGCAAAGCAAGTTGTTCAGTCATTAGATTTTTCAAAGTACGATGGGATTGTTTGTGTTAGTGGAGATGGGATCTTGGTCGAGGTTAGTTCATTGACATTATTGTTGTTGGTTGCAGTTCGTACCAAGTACCATTGTGATTGTGGTAATGGCTGTCAACTAATGATTGTTTTGATGTTTCTTTTGTACACATCATTGTCTAATGTTTCTCTTTCATAATCTTACTAGCGCCACACATTTTTAGTAGGTTGTAAATGGACTGCTTCAGAGGCAGGACTGGGACACTGCAATTAAGATGCCCCTTGGAGTAGTTCCTGCAGGTTTTCTTCATTTATTTTTTTAATTAAAACGTGTGAATGATGATGAGTGTAGTCCTACAAATTTTGTTACGTGAATATTCTAATTTTCTCTTCCATAATGTTTTATATAAAATGATTGATTCTATATCAAGGTACGGGAAATGGCATGGCAAAGTCTCTTCTTGATTCAGTTGGTGATCCTTGTACAGTACCCAATGCTGTTCTTGCCATCATACGAGGTTTCAAACTTTCAATTCATTGTCATTCAAACTTATCACATTTTCACATTTTATGGCCAATATTATTTTTTTTCAATGTGCTGATGAAAGTTATTAACTTTGTATTAAATGCTGTCAGGCCGTAAGCGAAAACTTGATGTGGCCACCATCACACAAGGGGAGACCAGATTTTTCAGTGTGTTGATGCTTGCATGGGGTAATTATAAATTACTGTCACCATAGTCGTGTTTTGGAAACGAGTGAATGTGAAAAAGCATCTAAGTTACTTGTGTCAGCATCTGGTTCTGGCCATGATATTCGCCGTAACATATTTGAAAATTTTAATTTTATTTCAGGTCTGGTTGCTGATATTGATATCGAGTCTGAAAAGTATAGGTGGATGGGAAGTGCTCGTATTGATTTTTATGTTAGTAAGCCATGTAATAAGTACCATGACATGCTTGTTTATGATGCTTTTCTTCATTGTTGTGTCCTTTTATATGAATTATCTTTGCATTAGTTATCTTCTAATACTTGGTTGAAGGCAAGAACACAAACCAGAGAGCAATTAATCATCATATTATATTAGTCATCTAAAAAGTTTACAATAAAACCAAAGTACCAAATTTAAAAATATTCTTTTGATTTCTTGCACTAGAATTATATATGTATGTCTAGTAGCGAACCACACTTCAGTGCCAATCTAGTTTTATGATATGTTTTCATTGTTATTTTCTTTACATTACCTATTGTTGTAGGCTCTCACTCGAATCTTGCATTTGAGGCATTACATTGGATGTCTTTATTTTGTGCCTGCACCTGGATTTGAAGCTTACGGGGACCCCACTAGTTACCCTGGAAGTTCTAATAACAAAGGCAGCAATAGTGAACTAATTGATGAGGAACCTTTGAAGTTACAAAGGCTAGGCTATCAAGGACCTGAAATTGACCTGGAGAATCAGAGTTGGAGAGTTTTAAATGGACCATTTATTTCTGTCTGGCTTCACAATGTGGCTTGGGGTGCTGAAAACACCAAGGCAGCACCAGATGCAAAGGTTAGTCTTATGCATAAAAAATTGTGTATACCATTACTCATACTTTTCACCTGATGAGTGATTTATAGTGAGAATTGATTCATATTACTAACATACTAAGGGTTTAGCTCAGTTGGTCACTTGGTTGAGCAGAGTGAATTAATTGTTATAAATCTCTTAGTACTTGATTCCTAGTAATATATATATATATTGCTAACATGGCAGTGTTGGCAACACTTTTAGAAGATCAATCGGTATCAATTTGGATCCAAACAGGTCCCATGGAGGCTAATATATTCAAACAAATGAAATGAGGAATGACTATTGGCATAATTAATTGCTTGATTTTAATGACTATTAAATATAAATGTCCATAATAAGCACCATACAGAATAGATCCATAGAGACACTCCAAATGTTGTCAGAATTGACATAAATGCCAGTTGACCCCACACCCCCAAATTTCCTCCCTCTATTGTGGGACAACTTTATTTGTAATTGACGATATATAGTTGCCTAAAACCATGAACTTGACAATTTAATTTGGTAAATTCAGTTCTCAGATGGTTATCTGGACTTGATCATTACGAAGAATTGCCCAAAGTTACCATTGCTGTCGTTGATGTCAGATTTGAATAATGGAGGTCATGTAAAATCACCATATGTCATGTATTTAAAGGTGTGGTCATCACTGTGCCTCAAGTTTAATACTTTTTCCTGCTTTGATTTATTTGCACAAGATATGTTACTTTGTGTATCTTGAAACAAATTATAGGTGAAAGTTTTGGTCTTGGAACCTGGTCCACGCTTGGGGGACCAAGAGAAGGAAGGGATCATAGATGCAGATGGTGAGGTTCTGGCAAGGGGGAAAGGGTCGTACCAATGTGAGCAGAAGGCTTTGATGGCCTATGATAAACTTCAAATAACAGTAGATCAAGGTTTAGCTACTATTTTTTCTCCAATATAAAAACCTTGATTTTTATAACAAAAAAGAAAAAAAAAACAAAAGAAAGAATAATCTTGGTTTAATAATTTTGGAAAAAAGCAACTATCAGTGCAACCTTATTTCAGCCTGGAGAGAAAGAGATGTTAGAGAGGAGAAATGTAAATATAATAAATTGTAAATGATATAAGAGATGTTCATATATCATTGTTTGATAATTTTCATCCTTCATTTTATTTCATCTATTGTTGGTCATTCATTGGATCGAATTAATCCGACAAACTTAACTGTTATTTTGATATATCTATATCAACGGAAACTGAATCAATTAAACTTGATCTCTAAGTAAATATGCTGAGTAAAAATATTATTTAACATTATTTATTTATTTGGTTATTGCACCTAAAGTTTAATTAATACATCATTCATATATAATTTTTAACGTTTTACTATTTTTTTTATAAAAATTATAATGAAATAAACCAAATAGTTTTAAAATGTAAAATGTATATAATTAATGTTGTATCATAATTTGTACAAACAGAAGTATTTAATTAATAGTCTACAAAAATAAATATTATTAAAATGAAAATGAGACTCGCACAATGGCGAATTGCCTTACAATATATTTTCAAGCTACAGCTAGGCCAGCAACAAAAATCCATTTATAGCAATCTTTTTTTGATTCTTCGGAAACCATATACAGTAATCTAGCTACATGAATACAACACATTGGATAGAGAATATTTAGGGGAGCACTGTCCGTATCAATAAGTCGATAATCATTTGTAGTTCTAGCCCAATGCAGTTATTTTGTCCAGAAAAATATTGTCTTACTTATTAATATTATTATTTTTAATTCTTTTATGTTAATTATCCAATCTTATAAATCAAAATCTAATCCAGCCGCCGTCGGTTTTTCTTTTCAAAAATAGAATGACTCTACAATGGAAACCTATCCATCATAGGCTTCTATCTATTATAAGCTCGATTAATTTCTTTGTAAGGAGACGGGAACATCTAATCCATTTGAGATTGTATGAAAATGGAACATCTAATTAAACAAACTACAATTTCAGCTCAAATTAATCCCCCTAAAAATAAAATAAAAAAGAGCACAAGTTTTGAAAGGACAGAAAGAAGACGACCAAGTCATAAAAAACCAACTTAAGATTACATTTAAAAAAAGTCATTACCTCCAACTTCTAAAACATCCTTGTTCGATTAGCATCAAGTTAATTTGGCTGGTCTTTCTTTCATGCTCACCATACCCATCTCTAATGTCTTCCAAGAGTATCACCACAAGAAGAAGAAAAACTTAATTTTCTCCTCAAAAGTCAAAACCCTTCCTTGGTGACAAATACTACTTGTTTTTGTCACCTTCTTCTAGCTTCCTCCCCATGAATCAATTGATCATAATCCAGAGGAGGGTGAGGTCAATACATGCACCTCAAAATTTTCATCATGAGATGGAACATGAACATTATCGTACTGTGTTAGATAACAATCATCTATGAATCTATGATGGTCTTATGAGTTAGAGTATTAACAAAGCAAAGAACTAAAAAAGATAGTCGATTAAATACTGCAAAAATGAATGACCTATTCTCAAACTCATTCAAGAAATACAGCAACCTGAAGCAGCAGGCACACCTCGATGACGTAGAGGCCGGGAAAGAAACCGTGAACCTCGACAAATTCTTCGAGGACGTGGAGAACGTGAAAGAAGAAATGAGAACGGTCGAGAAGCTACACAGAAAACTGCAGGAGGCGAACGAAGAGAGTAAAGTGGTGCACAATGCAAAAACAATGAAGGAGCTCCGGGCGAGGATGGACAAGGACGTGGAGCAGGTCCTTAAGCGCGTGAAAGTAATCAAGGGGAAATTAGAGGCCTTGGAGCGTTCCAACGCCGCCAACAGAAACATCCCTGGCTGCGGTCCGGGTTCCTCGGCGGACAGAACCAGAACCTCGGTTGTTAGTGGATTGGGGAAGAAGCTGAAGGACATGATGGACGATTTCCAAGGTCTGAGAACAAGGTTGTAATTTGTCTTCGACGTTAAAATATTATGTGTGGATTTCTATTTATTTATTTGTAGCTGAGATTGTTACTCTGGTACGTAACACGTAACAGGATGCAGATGGAGTACAAGGAGACCGTGGAGCGAAGATATTTTACGATAACCGGAGAGAAGCCCGATAAGGAGACTATAGAGAACTTGATATGGAGTGGGGAGAGTGAGAGTTTTCTGCAGAGGGCGATTCAGGAGCAGGGGAAGGGACAAATAATGGACACAATTTCGGAGATTCAGGAGCGGCACGACGCGGTGAAGGAGATTGAAAAGAATTTGATTGAGTTGCACCAAGTGTTCTTGGACATGGCGGCTCTGGTGGAGTCGCAGGGGCAGCAGCTAAATAATATAGAGAGCCACGTGGCGCATGCGAGTTCCTTCGTGAGACGCGGCACGGATCAGCTTCAGGATGCTAGAGAGTATCAGAAGAGTTCGAGGAAGTGGACGTGCTATGCAATCATTCTTGGCCTTGTGCTTCTTCTTGTGCTCTTGTTTCCAATCTTGATTAACCTTTTGCCTCATTTGTTAAGGTGAACAAGTGGTTGAAGAAAACACTCTTGAGGGCATTGCCATTTGCATTCTGAAATGAGCCTGTTTTTGCCATTTCTTGTGCGGATTTCAGGGTGCATGAGATGGAATCCTACCTTCCTGAACCACACTGTTCCTAGAACAGAACAAGGCTATTCTGAATATTTGATTAGGAAGAGAACAACGGGAAACCGGAACAAGATATTGTTGGAATATTGTACATGAGCAGGTTGACACATTTTTGGAATGGATACTCATTCCCATCGAACGGAATCAGCTTTCTCCATTTCTTAAAATTTTCTTACTCTCTATACTGATGATGGTTGAAGAAGTTGATGTTCAACCATGGGATGTTTTAAGAAAAATTACACTGTTGATTTGATTGGGGGTTGAGTAGTTTTGGTGTATTGTATCCAAAAGAATACAATATATGATTGTATAATTAAGTCAATAAGTAATTTGCACTATATATTCATTATTAAAACAAGTGTTAATTATTTTAGGCTCCACACCACATTGATTGTACTAAGTTGATGTTAGTTTTCATGAAAGACTAAATTGATATCACTTACCTTTCAAAGTAAGTGTTAATTATTTTACTCTCCAATTTTACAAAATTATCATTTTACTCCATAAATTTATAAAAGAGTATTTATTTTAGACCTTTTAAACTTTATATTCCATTGTCATTTTACGTAAAAAAAAAGGATAAAAGTGAATGGTATATTATTAAATTAGAAACTAAAAGTTGGAATTTTGTGCAGACAAAGTAATTAAAGAGTGAATGGAAATTCAGTCGATCTGAATTCAACCTAAAAATGGATGTGTACTCAGTATTCTTATTGATAGGTTCTGACCTTAATTTGGCGACAATGCCTATTGTCATTCAAGCTTCAGTCAGTGTTAGGCAGGCTTACTGAAGGTTCCATCAATGCTTGGGAGACTTCTGTATAAATGCCATATTGAATGACTGCATTTCTACCTGCTACAGCCATATTTTCTTTGTGCCATAGATCTGTTATCTGTGACAGCAAGCTTCTTTGTTAACTAAAAGGTTTAATTACATTTTTTACCCTAATTTTAATTGATTGTCACTAGCACTACAAACAGTTTTTGGTCATCACAGAGAATAATTTTTGTTCAAATTTTAGTTTAATATCTGTCTTCTGTTGAAAATGGACGAAAAATATGATGTTTATGTTATAGCGGACTAAACTAGAGTCATTTTTTATACCACAAGCAAATAAAGCAATCCAGTCAAATATCATAGGGAGTAACCATGATTAACAGGTATACGGTATACCAACTCTTTTTGACTTGCAACCTTTCAAACAAATTCTAAGTAACTGTCGTTTTCCTTATAATATTATATAATGTACACACAATCCCACCTTTTTCTTGAAATATTTTGAACACCAGAAGTTCAGAACTTGATATGAAGCGCACCGCTTTCTATTAATCAATTTATCAGATTTCAGGCTGAAATACTGTGCATAATGGCTGGAATTTATGGCAGAGTTACCATCTTTTATACAGCACCACCTTTCCACATGAACATCATTCGTACCATTGTTTTATCAACCGTAGCTTATTGTCATGAAAACCTATTACTGATATAATCTTTAACTCTCTTAGCAATTAAAATAACCGAGAAAAAGAAATGAGAAGGAAATTCTATATGATGCTATGCTTGCCAATTAATTAAGATGATATCATGGCAAAAGTTTGGAAAACCAGTAAAAAAAATTCCAAACAAATATTTGACTGCAGAGATCATTCAGATGTTGAATGCTTGGAAAAACCATACTACCAAAATGCCTTGTATTCTTGGTATTGACTTGTTTTATGCAAGAAAATGGAAATGTGTGTATCTTCAGACTACAATAAAATAAAGCATGGTAGAGGGTTTTCCAGTAATTTTGTGCATCTTTGGAATCTACGGTCTCATTGGATGTGTTTAGTAAGGTGAAAAATAGAGTGAATAGAAAATCGAAAGAAAGATAAAATGAATAAATAGGAAAAAATAAATAAAAAGAAGAATAAAAAGATACATTGTCAATCAATTTTTGCAGTGAACAAATAGTAATCGATTGAAATGTGTGAAAATCAATTGGTGTTTATGATGAACAATCATTCATATATATATATATATATATATATATATATATATATATATATATATATATTTGTGGCGGTTGCCAGTAAATACCAAAAAACCACTGCTACATATGCACAATTTCTAGTGATTTCTGACCGCCAAAAAAACGAACCACCGTGAAAATTCTGCTCATGTTAGCAAGGAAATAATAAGGTGTGGTCCCCACCTATTTCCACACAACCAAACCACCACCCCACTTTCTCATTTCTCACCTATTTATTCTCTCCCTTCCCTGTTTCCCCACCATTTCTACCCTAAAATTGCATAACTCAGATATGGGCTTCTGATTATATGCATATATCCTGTTCACCAAAAGCTATTACTTATGTCAATTATTTGAAGGATCTACCTCTCTGTTATAGATTAGGGATTAGGGACTAGTGCTGAAACACATTTATTGGTACAAAAGACAAAGATAAACAGCTGTAAACTCAATAATCAAGTTTCTGTAAGATTTCACCCTTGCTAAGAGGAAAGTCACTCAAACCAAACAACTGCAGGTAAGAAAACCAAAGCTGAAAGCACATCCACAATATAAAATAAAGCTTCAATGATCAGCACAAAGCCATCATTTGTAACTATCCAGGACCCAGCATTAAAAATGTATAAGCTGTAACCAAATAGAAAATTCCTTTCCAATCATCAAGATTAGTATCCAAAGAAAAAAAAAACATGAAAAAAAAGGAAATTCTGATTTAATATACAAGCACTGGCCACTCAGTCATGTACCAGCATTGGGCAGGGCTGCCATAAAGGAATTGTAAGAAGACTCAAGATCAAAGTGAAGCTGCCTCGCCTGTTGTTCCGTCAACTCATCAGCTGCACCCATCTTAGATAACCTTGCAATCCATTCCTTCATTTTGGTTTTCCCCTCAAAATCAGGCGGCAGGATTGTCAACTTATTAAGCGAAGCATAAAGGTCCGAGAGCAATGGGTGCACCTGATCCACAGCCACCATGTTAAGTTTCAAGGAATCCATTGAAGTAATAAAATTCTGAACACACTCGGCCACAGTAGCGGCAGAGGTGGAAGCAGAGGCAGCCGCAGTTGCACGATGCTCCACGGTGGCAGGCACACCAGAAACCACGAGACGGTTAATCGCTGCAGGGCACTCCATCTTGTAAGTATCTGCAAATCGCTCAATGCTAGGCACAGTGTCTTTAAGGGTGGAAGCTAAGGTTTTGAAATGAGCTATGAGCTTCTGGCACTCCAACTCATATTCCTGCGGTGAAATTATATCTCTAACATAGGCCTTCTCAAGCCTCTCAGTGGCTTTGATAATGGCATAAAGCTCCCCAAAGTTGTCATACATTTCTCTTTCGCGCTTGTCATTCCATAGCTTAATCTCCATGGTAGTCATGGCTATAAGGTTTAGGATCAGATCACACAGTGGGGATGGAGGAGGATTGGAGAAGAGAACGGGACACGCGCAAAGAGAAAGGTTTCTTCTTTACTGAAGAAAAAACACAAGACCCAAAACTCAGCATGATAACTACAGCTAAAAGATCACAACACCAAAGGGAGATCTAACAACTAACACCATTATTTCATCACACCAAACACCAAAATGCAAACAAAACAGTGACTAAAAGACTTAAACAAACATCCAACAGAAGAAAAAATCTAAAAATCTCAACTTTCTCTCAAATAAACAACTGGGTTGCAGAAAACTTATATCTTCGTATTGAAAATCAAGGTAAAACGTGGTTTTAAACAGTAGTAACAATAGTAACAGCAGTGGAAGTTCTAGGTTTCTGAAAATTTCCTAAAGTTTCTCAGCAACCAAACAACATGAGACGACAAGGGAGCATAAAACATTGAAGTTAACATACAATTCAGAAGATAGGAATGAAAAAAAAAATGAAAAAACAGCCACAAATCATAATAATCAACCCGAAATTTCAGAAAAAAAATTGCATAAATCAATAGCAATAGTCAATAGAAAAAAAAATCAAAATATGAATACAAGATTTGGAGAAAAGGAGAGAGAGAGAGCGAGAGAGAGAGGAGACTTACAAGAACCAGAAGACGTTATCGAATGGTGCGTTGTTGTTGCTTATGGTTTGTATATTAAGAATGGAAGGGATTGCATGACATAAATCTGGTGCGGTACGGTACACGGGAAAGAGAGAGAGAGGTTGCGTGTGGGCTCCCACATACTATTATTATTATTATTGCTGCTGGGCTTACGGCATTGACGTGTAGCAGTTGAAAATCAAATAACTCATCAGCAACGCCCAAATCTCAACGCCTCCTACTTTTTTCCGATTAATACAACATCTACCTCCAACAAGGTTAAAAAAAAAAGTTAATATTAAGTGAAAAAAGTCTCTAACTTTGTTTTACTAATTTTTAAAAAAGTTGTAAATTCATATACAATTTTATAAAAAAGAATGTAAAATTTGTAATTTGATTTATGACTTTCACTAAAGAATAGAAAGAAAAAAAATCAAAACATCTAAAGTCGAAAACGACTAAAACAGAATACAACTACACAGGTCGAATGTCTCAAACACGATTTATCCTATTTCAGATTATTTTTCAAACTCTACCATTTTTAATATAATTTTTGAAAAAAAAATTACTCCTCTAAGATTAAAAAAAAAACATTTGTTAAACCCATTGGTGGTAATTTGAATTGTTGCGACCGTCAGTGGTCACATGACATCTTGGCTTTTGATAAATGACAATTTAGGAAGTTACTTTTTGTTGGGGTTTGGGTATTTAGGAATCTTAGGCTTTGCCTTGCACCAAACTCATATTCATATAACACTCCTTCCATTCTTGTATTCTCGTATTAGCACAAGATTTCGTTTTTGTCTATCTATGTCCCCATCGTAATTGATGGTATAACATCAACATGCATATGATTATGGGTTATGAGAGAGTGAGAGTGCTGTTTCTTCTGTTTCTGATACCACTGCCAACGGTTCTGGGTTGGGGCAAGGAGGGCCACTATGCCACTTGTAAGATTGCACAGGTAGTTAACCGTACCACACTCTTTCTAGATTCATTATCACTATACCAATTATTCTTAAATTAGTTTCAAATAGTATAAAAATAAAGTTATAGATGGGACAGTGAAGTGTAAAACCTGCCATGAATAATATACTTTTGATGTTTAAATGAAGGGTCGGTTAGAATTTTAGTTGGTTTGGGAATACAAGAGGTTTTGGGGTTTTACTATGTGTTGTTTATCCTGAGACTGCAGTGTTGGTAAAATGTTGTTGGATGTTTCGAATTCTAGGAGTATCTTAGTGAAGATGCTCTATTTGCGGTCAAACAATTGCTTCCAGATTCTGCTCAAGGTGATCTTGCTGCCGTTTGCTCTTGGGCTGATGAGGTTGGCCATACTCACCGCTATCATTGGAGCAGCGCTTTACATTACGTTGACACACCGGATTTCAAGTGTAACTATGAATACTGCAGTAAGTTTGTTTGGCTCTTTGGTACATTGGCCTCGATGAAATTGTTGTGTATTTAGGTCCTCTTTGGATAAACTTATCAATAAGCACTTGTAGGATAAGGAAATAAGAAGATAAAATGAATTAAACTTCTTCCATAAGTTAAAATCAGTTTTTGGAAAAGTTAAATGAGAGAGCTCATCTTATAAAAGTCGAAGTGCATAAGTTGATTTTAACTTGTGAGAAAAATTTAATTCATTTTACCTTCTTACTTTTTTCTCCTATAAATGCTTATTGAGAAATTTTCCACACAAGAACTTAGACTGTTCAATGGCCACAAACTTTGCAAATTACTATGATTTGTTTTTTTTTTCATGATTCTTGTAGGAGACTGTCATGATTCTTACAGACATGAACATAGGTGTGTTAGTGGAGCAATATACAACTATACAATGCAACTTAAATCAGCTGATGCAGGCATTTCATCTGAATTTAACTGTACGCATTCACAGAGGATATTCTTAGTTTATTTGTTACATAAGAACATAGGTCCTTTAATTTACTGTTCTAATTCTGCCTTTACAATTACAGATAACTTGACCGAGGCACTTATGTTCTTGTCACATTTTGTTGGGGATATTCATCAGGTTTGTTCTTCCTAGTTCCTATATAGAATCTTTTTAAAAAAAACAGAAGTTGTTATTGGTTTATAAAGTAAATATGATTTTCAAATCTTTTGTCCTTGATTTGCATGAGTGGTGAACTAGAGTTTGAGTTTACCTGTGGGAAGGTAAGTTGGGAAATGAGAACTTGAAACTTCAAAACAAGGTTTGGTGGGAATGAGTCATGATATTATTCTCTATGTACTATGTGAAATTTACAAAATTACAATCACATGGTTCAGTATGTGTTTTTTCTTCTCCAAACTCGTGGTATAAAGGAATTGTTTTTTATTCCCATTTTCTGGTGCAGCCTCTACATGTTGGTTTCACTGGAGATCTGGGTGGAAACACAATAACAGTTCATTGGTACCGAAGGAAAGCAAATCTTCATTATGTAAGTGTCTAGAATCAGATTCTATGCTAGTTGATGACATGATGCAGGCTGATGGCCTTCTGTAACTTAATTGTATTAGGCATTTTCTCCCATTGTTTACAGTGTTTGTGATTGACTGAGAATATGTGTTTTTTTCCATAGTCTTTTAAAAACAAGGAAAAGATTTAGGATCTCTATCCATTTTTTAAAACAAGGGCATGAATTTTATTTTCAATTTCAATTCTATTTCCATTTATGCTTTTGCAGTTTGCACTGATTCCTATTTCCCACACTTGGCATTTGGTGCCAAATTTAAAGAAACCTTATTGTATACTCACATACTGTAGTTACAAGATACACCACTTTTGAAATTGCTTCTTAATTACGTTGTTACTTAGATTTTCTACATATTCCTTTGGTTTTGATATGTTGGCCGTAATGTGCTCATGCAATCTGTCTCTGTCAATAATGCAATAAATTGACTAAATTCAGTGATTTGGGTTTTTGGTCCAGGTGTGGGATGACTTGATTATTCAGTCTGCTCTAAAAACATTCTATGACTCTGATCTTTCTATTATGATACAAGCCATTCAAAGGAATATTACAGTGAGTCTTATTTTTCCCTATTTTTTAGTGCATTTATTCAAATGACAAAGATACCCAACATAGAGAAAATGAAGTTTTTTCTTTTGCCATCATGATTATTGCTTGCTTGGACTTGTAATATAGATATGTATAGACCTAGAGGCTGACTAATGATTTTTACTCACTATCTGCAGGATAATTGGCTAAATGATGTATCAACTTGGGAACATTGTGCTCACAACTACACAGCCTGTCCAAATCGGTATAAGCATCATACATTTCCTGTCCAACTTTTTTATCATTTTACTCTCTAGTTTTGTCTGATACTCTTGATTGGTTGCTTATTATTAAATTGGTTACTCTTTGCATTGCTTGGTAGTCAATATTTTTCTTTGTACATTAACAGATTTATATTCATTTCTTGTGCCTCATTATCATAACTTTTCTGCTTGAAAACATTGTGAATTGATAGAGTTGAAATACTTATCCAGTTATCCTAATCAATAACGAATTCTTGATACTAATTAGTTAATATGTACGTTTTCTTGTATATTTGGATAGCCAGGGGTTCCTTTTGTTTTGCCATGTTAGCATATTACTGGCAATTACAATACTTCTCATATACAACTGATATAAAGAATTTGCATCTCATGATTTGATTGGTTACAACTTACAATTATTCAGGTATGCTTCTGAAAGCATTAGCTTAGCATGCAAATTTGCTTACAGGAATGCTACCCCAGGAAGCACTTTGAAAGGTATTTCCTAGTTTCTCATCTATAAAAAAATATTAGATGAACTATTGAACTCCTGGATCTTCAGCTAGAGATTTCCTCTTCCCCTTCTATTGTACGTAGTGTTGTTTTTTGAACCTCCTTGTTTTCCCTTTTGACTGAATCTATTTGTTTCTTTCCTTTTCTGTGTTTGTGTTCCTTTCTACTTTAGGAGAATTATTGGTCTTAAATCTAATGCCATTTCATTCTCTTTTTCTTATTTTGAATCCTTTTTTTTATCAAATAATAATAAATATAAAATCTAAAGTGTGTATCACATTTTTCTCTGTACCTGAGCATGACCGATGCAATGCACCGAATTATTCAACATTAGATGATTGACACCCCTGATTTTATTTATTTATTTATTTGGTTTCATAATATCTGAAGGATGACCTCTCATTATTTGTTACTCTATTCAATAATGTAGATGAGTACTTCCTTTCTCGGCTGCCTGTTGTGGAGAAAAGGCTGGCTCAAGGTGGTGTGCGACTTGCAGCTATCCTTAACCGTATTTTCACTTCTTCCAAGACCAGAATTGCTCAAGCTTGAACACACATCTTCAGTGGATCATTCCATGGTAATTATAGCTGTCATTTGGGCATGCACCAAAAGTAGAGAGACCTTCAGTGCTCTCTGCTTGTTAAATCTTCTAATATGAAGTAGCAGAATTATTGCCCTTGACCTGTTTATATGCCATTATGCCTATTCATTGAGCCTTGTGTAAAGGACAATTTGCTTGATTTGGACAAGGCACTAGGCACATGAAGTTACCTAAAGCATTACGCTCACATGTTCCCTACCGGTGAGGCCTATAATGGTCTCTAGAAAATTAAGGATCATGGATGGTTCATGATCAGAGCCATATACTTTGCATCAATTAATGAAATTAATTTTGGACCATTGTAGAAGCCACCATTCTGTACCTATTGGAAGTGGTGTGATTGGCAATGGGACTCCTTTTGAAGTGAGAAATCTTGTTTTCAACAACCTTATTGTATATTCAGTTGCTTACAACAGAACCATCAACATGGGTCATTACCTCTTAATGGAACAATTGATACTTTCACTTCCCCTATATGAATTGATTATTACTTCTCTGTTGATAATTACTTATTTCTAAATTATAAATTTGTTTAAATAATTTTGGTTAGACGTCGTGTCAGTAACTGGCAACACCTTTGTAAAAGAAATAATTGGTCCCTCGAGTATGAGAAAGATGTGAATATGAAGTTTATTCGATACAAGTGTAGCCCAATTCATCAACTAAACGAACAAATTTTAATTATTAAAATTAGAATTTTATTTCAATAACATAGATCTACCTTTATAATTGACCTTTACCATATATGTTATTGACATTAATTTGATTATTCTGCCACGAATCATAATATAGTCATAAGAAAACAACACTAGAAACATTTATATCACTTTCGAAGTTAGAAATTTTGTTTTTTTTTAAGACTTCGGTAGTCTGAATGACCAAAGGCTGAAATTGAAACACAATAAAGAATAATTTTAAATCCTTTTATTTATTGAATGTGCTTTATATTTTTAAGACATTATATATATATATTGGTGTAGGACCTTTGACTTTCCCGGTAGAATGTAAAGTTTTCCTACAAGTTTTGATCCTTTAAGTCAAATATAAGAGTCTTTGATCTGAGACTTAATTACAGTTAGAGTTTATCATCGCTTTCCAACTCAGTGAGTTTTACCAACTAAATTATACTCATTTGGTAGATATAAAATATTTGATTGCTCAGCGTTAAAACATAATAATTCAAATCTTCCCTTGACAGGAGGATGAAGTAAAATGGATGTATGCAACATTCCCTTTGGGCCTAAAAAGCCCAATTGGCACTTGCAGATATTTGAGAGCAGAACTCATTGCATTTGACACGGAACCTCCATGAGACTATGACCAACGAAGTAGTATGAAACACAAACTGCGGGGCCCAGCCCAGTAAGGAATCAATCATTATCAACCGTTGATCAAACAGATTTATTGCACCTTCTTTGACCACTTGAATCGGTAATATACATTAACATTACTAGCTCTTTCATTGAAATGGAAGTTTCTAATCATGATCAAAGATGGAATGAGCAAAAGTCTTATTTCTCCTCCGCCTTCTAAATCCATATACACGTAACGGGGTTGTTAACCTGGGCACTTTTCATTTCTCAATTTTTTTACTTTGAATTTTTCTCAATACTTTTCTGTAAATATATTTTATTTGATACTTTCTTTATTGAGCCTTAGAAAGGCTTATAAGAGCATACAAGTATAATATTATTCTTTTCTATTTTTTCTTAAAAATAATAACCATCTATTTATTTATATCAAATAAAAAGCATAAATTTTTAACATCTTAAACTTATAATGTTATAAAATTAACTTTATGGTTGAAAGAAGAAGAGAAAAAAGAAAGGTTGCAAGTTCATACCTCTTCTATTAATATAAACTAATCATTAATATTTATTAATAAAAACACCATAAACATATACAAAATATTATTTGTTTAATACTTAAAAAATAATAATGAAGAATTGAATGATTTCATTTACTTTTTTAAACACAAAATCCGTATTTTCTTTCACTTTGTTAAAAATTTGATTTAAGACCTAGAATCTCAACTGCACCCTAATTTATTGGGACACAGGTCGGCGTACTGTGTGACATGCGACTGGAGGTATATTGGTGTAAGATGGTATTAATAACTTACAATACTAAGTTGCCTACACGCATCATATTTATAACCCTTACAACCTAAATACGAGAATTAATTTGGCACACACCAAAAAGGCGTGGAAAAAAGTTATTGAATCTTCGCCTCCAGCAACTTCATTACCAAACCAAAGGTTGCTGTTCTTAAACATCATGGATCATCAATGCTATTCTATTGCTTTTTATTCTCATTTGCTCATGTTATATTGAAGAGCTGTGTTGATTTTCTTCAAGATCTATATAGTATAAGTTTGATAGTTAAAGGAAAAGAAAATAAGAAAAAGACGCAGGTTTGATTTTTTCTTCTGACAAAACTAATATTCCAATAAAGTAACATTTGTTTATAAAAAAAATACTGTTTGCCATTTTTGGTTCATAAGGTTCATTGCATAACACTAAAACTGATTATGGAAATAAGCTGTTCTTTCTATGTGTTTTTTTGTTTCTTTTATCATGATTTTCTTGTAACTTTCAGCATTGATGTTATTTTACGGGATTGTCGCCGTGACAAACCAAATTGTTGATCTTTCTATGCATTTGTTTTGTTAGTAGGCAAGTAATAAATTTGCGTCAATGCAAACTCATCTTATTTTTTTCTTTATTTTCAATGCAAACTCATTTGATGATTTTAAATCTCACATGAAAAGAGTTTCAACAAATTTTCTCAATCTTCATCTCCTTAATCTACATGCTGTAAAAAGTTTTTTTTAAAAAAAAAAATTGGGTGGAATAAGCTTACAAGAGTAATAAATCATGGTTGCCTGGCTTATGATGATCACTCTCAGCATAGCCTCTAGGGTCTATATTGTTGGTATAGTTATTTAACAACAGCAACTGTTCAAATTCAAATGGTTCTCTTGTTTTATCTTTAATATTCTGTTGTTATCTCTTATGCATTTATCTTTAAGTTTAAACTGAACCTCTACTTATGTATATATATTACCACACTCTGATGGAATAAATGAGTGGTCATTCACGCTTCTATATGGTATCAGATTTGCCTCAAGCCTAACAGCCCTATTTCGATCCCACTCATGGATGGCTATCACCACCACTTCCGCTCCCCTTGTAGAACTGACGCTTGTGTACATATGACAATCTAACTCGCTTAGTGTTTTGTAATTTTGTTCAATAAGACGATTTTCTGCAGACAATATGTTTGATGGCATCATCAAAAAGTAAATCTTGCGTAAAATTATTGTAAAATCAGTTACAGTTTTGGGAGTTTCTAAACTTTGTGTGGACCTTTGTAACTGCCAAAGGCTGATGAGAAAGACTACATTAACCTTTGTTTTTGTTGTCCAATATTCTTGGAATTGATGGTTGCCAACTTGTCACAAACTGTGAATTTCTTTGCAACCCTCAAACTCCCTTTTGTCTCTGCTCATGCTCTTCTAAGAACCTAATTTGCATACCGTTTGTATATATAACTTGTTATTTCTTGTAAAACATTTCATCCTTCCCCTTGTTGCAGTTCAAACTTGGAAACACTAAAACCTCTGAAATTTGATATTTTCAGTAGGCTTAGGAAGTGTAAAGACTTGTTCTCTAACAATGGCATTGGCAAGGATTGCTAGGGCCAACCTGAGAAGATCAGGAGGTGCTTTGGGCAGTTCTGCTCATGAGAAGGATATGTTCAATGTGGGAGGATACACAAGCAGATCCAACATACCTTCCCATAAATTTTTTGAATCAGATCGAAAGTTTTCATATGTTCCAAGAATTAAGGAACAGAACTACATAAACTTTTCAATGAGGGGAATATCAGGAACACCATACGATCACTTTCCTTCTGCTAGCACACAGACTGTTATAGAGGAGTCCGAGTATGAGTTTGAGAGTGATCGGCAAAGATATGCAGGACTACAGCCAACAAAGCCAGGTGAAAAGCCTAGGGTGGTTGTTATTGGTACGGGTTGGGCCGCGTGCCGGTTCCTCAAAGGGATAGACACCAGAATTTATGATGTTGTGTGCATATCACCAAGGAATCACATGGTCTTTACTCCTTTACTAGCTTCAACTTGTGTTGGAACCCTGGAATTCAGAACTGTTGCTGAGCCTGTATCCAGAATACAGGATTCATTAGCAAGGGACCCTAACTCCTACTTCTTTCTAGCTTCTTGCACTGGCATTGACACAGGCAAACATGAAGTGAGTAAAATGATATACACCCTTTGGCCTATGTTTTTCTCTTTGGACATTCATATAGTCAAGGAATGCTCAATGTGAGATATATAAACTTAATAACTTACGTTTGTACGAAATTTTTCTATAGAATGCTGCAGTGCATGCTGAAGTTTTCCTAGTGAAATGCCTACTCTTTTTTTTTTCATGCCAACAGATCTATTGTGAGGCAGTTAACAATGGTGGATTGCCTCAAGAGCCTTACCAATTCAAAGTCGCGTATGACAAGCTTGTAATTGCATCAGGATCTGAGCCTTTAACTTTTGGTATCAAGGGAGTAAAGGAAAATGCTTTTTTTCTTCGCGAAGTGAACCATGCTCAAGAAATAAGGAAGAGACTTCTCCTTAATCTGATGCTTTCTGAAAATCCAGGTGGGTATTTCATATCCATCATAGTTTATTTTTAGGTATTCTCATTGTAGTTATGTCATTATGACAGAGAATAAACCTTGGTAAATGGTAGTGCAACACTGTAAGTATTATTCACATATTCTGTTTTCTTAGTTCTCTTTCTTAAGAGAGCGTGAATTTTCTTTTTCTTTTAGTATTATTCTTCAGCAGGAGCCATTTAAAGTTGTTACACAGGATTTTTATTGTTAATTTTTTCACTTTGCTTGTATTAATAACTATGAAGTTGTCATTTTCTTACTGAAGCCTAAGCTAAGAACGTTTTCATGTAACAGGCATATCGGAAGAAGACAAGAAACGCCTTCTACACTGTGTAGTTATTGGAGGTGGTCCTACCGGAGTGGAATTTAGTGGTGAATTGAGTGATTTCATCATGAGAGATGTTCAGGAGCGCTATACTCATGTCAAAGATTACATTCACGTCACACTCATTGAGGTACTTGGCTGAATTCACTTCCATATAGGAAAGCCTGTAGGGTGAGTTGAGGTTAAAATTTGTGTGCTTAACCATTATGATTACTTTTTATGATTAGGCAAACGAGATACTGTCATCCTTTGATGTTAGCCTACGGCAATATGCAACAAAGCACTTAACAAAGGTAAACCTTTTGAGTTTTGATCATATATTTTAATCTGTCTAGATTAGCAACTAGCTCACGGCTTCAACTTTCAAGTGTAAGCCTGACACATTCAATGTTTGTTGTATCAGTCCGGGGTCCGTCTTATGCGAGGTGTGGTGAAGGAGGTGCATCCCAAAAAGATAATTCTGAGTGATGGAACAGAGGTTCCTTATGGCCTCTTGGTTTGGTCCACAGGGGTTGGTGCCTCTGAGTTTGTGAAAACACTAGATCTTCCTAAGTCTCAAGGTGGAAGGTATGTGTGCTGCCTAAAAATAAAAAACATTGTTGCTCAATTGCGATCTCCATTTAATCGATGTTGTTGATTGATACAGAATTGGTGTAGATGATTGGCTGCGTGTTCCCTCAGTGGAAGATGTATTTGCCCTTGGAGATTGTGCTGGTTTTCTTGAACACACTGGAAGGCCTGTGCTTCCAGCTCTAGCTCAGGTTTGCCTTTACCTATTTTGTTTCTGCCAAATGATATCGATAAAGTGATCAAGAAAATAGTTAATTGTAAAGTTAAACCTATGCTGATCTATAATTTCCTTGTATCCAGTGAGAAAAATCCCAAAGAGGGTAACAATGGATGTAATTGCTAGTTGCAGTTGACATCTATTTATGTTTACTCCCGAACATGGAATGATATAAAGCCTCTTTCCGAGTGCCCTTTTGGTAGCTGCTCAGGAGGCTTACTAAAGAGGGTGTGTTTGGATACACGTTGGAACCACGTTGAATGGAAACATCACACTTTCCAAAGCAAAAATGTCAAAGAAACTATGTTGTAGCTTTCATATGAAAGTCCATTGACGTTGGATTCAACTTGATTCTCAAACACACAGAATATGTATATTTTGGCTTACCAAAAAATCACAGAATATGTATTGCTATGTACTATCTATTTGTAGTGTTAAATTGTTCATGTGACATTGTGCACATAAAAAATAGTAGTTACCAGCAACTAGGCATTCTAGTCACAATACATTTTCATAAAAGTATATTCCATTCTATGCTTGAAAAACAAGCATCAAGAGCTGTTCATGTCCCATGAACTCACCAATGTATTTGGTTTTTACAGGTTGCTGAAAGGCAGGGAAAGTTTCTTGTGGAGTTGTTCGACGAAATAGGGAATCAGAATGGAGGCAAGGCTTATTCTGCGAAAGGCATGCCACTTGGAGAACCTTTTGTATATAAGCATCTTGGGAGCATGGCATCAGTAGGTGGCTACAAAGCACTGGTTGATCTACGACAGTCAAAGGTACATTATAGGAATGTTTCTAATTTCTAATTCTATCTTTGATCTTTACTTACCTTTCAAGGTTTTTTTTTTTTTTTGGCAAATGTTAATTTTTGTCAGAATGTTATTTTTTTTTATTAATGGAGGAAATTGAGCTCACAACCTTTTTCATCTTCATTTTTTTCTTAATCATTCAACCCACTTTATATCATCATTCCTTAATCATTCAACCCACCTTATATCATTAGAGTTAAAGGGTGGTGTTATATGGAAATAAAAAAAAAAAACTGAGCAAAGTAAAAAAATAGCTTCTGATTTTGTGCTACATATATGCTGTGTAGGATTCAAAGGGATTGTCACTTGCTGGTTTTGTTAGCTGGATGATATGGCGCTCTGCATATCTGACACGTGTCCTTAGCTGGAGGAACAGGTTTTACGTGGCAGTCAACTGGGCCACCACATTAGTCTTCGGTAGAGACAACAGCAGGATAGGTTGAAATTTCATTCATTAAAGAAACAGCAAAACCAGTCAAATATTTTTCTTGGTAGAGTTCCTGATAGCAACACAGACATACATCATGATCCCAACTCAGTAAAGATAGAAGACGCAGCTATAAAGGCCCAACCGCACCTTGCGGATTATGTGTAACAGACTATGATATTAGTTAGCAGCAGTGTGGTTTTGTTCTGTTTAGCAAAATGCCAAAGTTGGTTAGTAGTTTGTGAATTCTGTTAGTAGCCTCGCTGATCGGTGAGCTTGTTAGCCACCAAAAGCTTATATAAAGAACCACTGAAAGAAATAAAACACAGAATATGCATTATCAGATTTTTTATTTTTTTTTAGTAATCGGAGATTACTTGACCTCGAATTCAAGTCCTTTATCACTGTTACCTCACACATCTGACCTCTGCTCCTATCAGTTTCACTCTATATATGGAGGTTAAATTAATCATTTTGTTTTATAGTTTTAGAATTTGTATATTTTAATTACTATAATTTAAAAGTGGTTTTTTAGTTTTTATGATTTATATTTTAAATTTTTTAGTTTCTATAGTTTTATTATGAATTCAATATTATATGAATTAAAAATAAATTAAAATACAAAATATAAGAATTAAAAAAATTACTTTAAAAGTTAAAATTATAAAAACTAAAAATTACAAATGATAAAACTATAAGATGAAATTAATAATTAATCCCTATATATATATAAAATGCCCCTTCTTTTTCTAATAAACCACATGCTCTTTTTTTTATTATTATTATGTTTGGTTTGTTTCAAAAGAATTAAGATGCTCCTATCTCTACTCTCTTGTGGTCGTGGGTTTTGAATCATTGCCCATTTGTTGACGATTTTGACCTTCCTTTACTTGTGCCACCGCATGAATTTTCTATTTTCTTACATGGGGTCATAGAGCACCTCTTTCTCTTGGTTTGAATGTTTGACATTGACCCTTGAACGTCACAGTCAAATTCTACTATTCAACAGGTCATCTTCACCTTGAATTTGTCCAAACAAAGGAAAATTTAATTCATTACCACCAGCAAAATTGATATATTTTCTTTTAAAGCTTAAGTTGGATTCTCGTTGCTAATAACTTCTATTATTCCTGTCCATGTGATTTATATGACACTTAAATTAAAGAACTAAAAATATTTAATATATTTTTTAAAATAATTTATTGAAATATGAGAATGTTTGTTAACATAATTTAATAAGAGGTTAAAAATAAATTATCATCTCTTTCATTTATATATACAGACAAAAAATGTATATAAGGAATGAAGAACAAGTACACTAACACGTACTCGTACTAATTTGTCCTCTCATAAAACTACAAAAAATCATATAAAAAGGGATAAAATTAAGCAAATGATATATGTATGTAGCTTTTTAAGTACACATGCATAGCGTCATTAGCGTGCATATATAAAAATAAAATTATAAGTGTTGTTTGTTCATATTATAACAAGGTCAACAGTCAATTATATTCATTACCACGGCTTTGAATTGTGTAGAACAGAATAAAGAAAGAAGGGAAAGTCGATGGTCAACAGTAGTTAACTAGAGCAAATCCTCTGGACTTTGAATGTTTAACAAAGGCCAACAGATTGTCATGATATCAGCGAATAAACAAATTCATCACTGCAAGTAAGATGCAATTTTTTTAAAAGTTATTATTGCTTCAATTAATCAGTAAATTATTTTGAATTTTTATTTTATTTTTTAAAAAATTGAAGTAATTACTGTAATTTTTTAAAACATATTTTAAATAACAAGGAAGTTTAACTCAAATGATTAAGTATGATATGTGAGTTGTTATAAACCTTTGGTACATGTCTTTGATTCATACAATAAAAAATGTTTTAATCAATTTTTTATTTATTAAAATATCACAATCAAATCCTTATTTAATAATAAAAAAATATACTTTGTAACATTCCATCATATAGGAATAAAAAATCTTGCACTAATAAATTAAGATGAAAACTAAAATCATGTTTATTTTGGTTTGGAAAATTTTAAAAGCTAACATCCAGCCAAAAGAGCAAATTAAAATCGAGACAAAATACTTAAGAGAAAAAAAAATATTTTTCTCATAAGCTTGAAAGATATGAAATGCGATTAATTAGTTTATTGTTAAGGTAGTTGATCTTCTTACTTATTTCTAATGAAGACAAATAATCAAGTATATATAGCTCAAAAAATCTGACGTAATTGGCCATGTAAAGAGAAAGATATACGACTCAATTGAAGATAATAGATACAAATAGTTACATATCAAGATCTGTGCATTAGTTTTGTCATGATATAATACGAAAAATAGTTAGAAAAAAATTAAGATTTGATAATTTATTATTATATTTCACAATTTAAATTGTAGACGATATATAAATACACACATATAATGCTTTTTACACAATTACATACAAACAAATAACTTTATAGTATTATAACTTTTATAATCTTATTATAGTTAATTTAATAAAAAAAAAGTTTGATATAGTTACGTTCTAATTCAACCATCTATTATTTATGTAGGGTGTCAAGATAAAAGAAAAGAACGTGCATCTATCATTGTTCAAAGAATCTCATTAATTTGCCCGAAAAAAAAATAGTGCTACTAAACTTGCACCAGAAAAAATGGTTCTACTGAAAACGACAACACAATGCTGGTCCCGCATGCCGGCTATATTTAAAAGTCCACCAGCAGGTGTGGGTTTAGTTTAATTTATGTGATTAAATAAACAGTTTAATTTGAGGAGGTTAAGATAAGCATAAGCTTTGTAAAGTTGTCATGAATCATGATATAAATATAATTTGAGGAGTACTATCTTTATTGCATAAAAATCACGTGTTGGATTCCTTCAATTAGAAAAGCCACAAAAATGATTCTGATTTTTTTTGGAGAATCCAAACCTTTTTTTTAGGTGTCACTTTGTCGCTTAGCTAAATGCCCCACCTACCACTACCATTATTTGATTACTCCATCCAAACGTGGCTCCTAATCAATGCTGCATATGCAACCCACCTCAGCTCAATACCTTAGCACTGATGATAAGTGTTACTAACTAGTTCTTCCTACATATATATCCCAACACTGATATTTTAATCTTATACTCTCTTTTTTACTATTTTTAGTGCCAAGGACATTCTTGATCGATCAAAGACTAATTTTTTGAAATATAAATATTATTATACACACATGGAGTTAAGAACCAAACTCTTAATTATATACATAAGAAACATAATATTTGCCTATTATCACACCATATTGGTTCAATTTTATTCTTATACTTATAGTTATAGTTCATTGCTTCCTCATCTTAATTTTTAAGACCCTTTTATGGATAAACCCTTTTTTTTTATTGAGAATCAATTTTGTTTTATTTTTCTTTTCTTACAATAGTGGGAAGAAGTTATGATCGTGTTAAGCTCTTCACCTCTTTAAACTTAAAGTTTAAACTCTGAAAAGACATTATTACGAGCACTTTTCAGTTATAATAGTATCTGAAAGTTATAAAATGAAAGAAAAACAGGCTGCTAAGTGGAAAGAGAGGGTTGAATATTTATTGATTTGTATTCAAAGATTAATTGCGGTGCTCTGAATCTTGTAAAGGGAAGAAGCCCTTGATACAATGTACTGAAAAACGTCACTATTCAAATACCTTGGTTTAAGATCGTGTTGGATTTTGTTGAGGGAGCAATAGATTCGTAGAATAAAAAAATACTACTAGTAAGATTATAACAGTACTATAAGTGACAGTTGTTAAGCTCATTGTTAATCACAGTTATTGACTATTATATTTAAGACAACTTGTGCTTTGTCGCTTTGCTTAGCCTAGCCATACACTTAATTTTCAGCAAAGGTCATGCACTTAATTTAATAGCGCAGTTTGACATGACCATTTCCCTACCTCTAGAAAATCTGAAAAGGAAACATTTATTAGATAAATAATGTTCCTATCGAGCTATTTTTCTTTTTTGGTAATGCTCCCTATGATCTAGTATGGGTGAAAAATAAAAATTCAGAAGACAAAAATAAAATAAAAATACACACTGTAGTTAAAACATTATAAAATAAGATTAAAAAAATGGAAGGCACGTGCAGATGAATCAATGTTAGTACATTGTTTTACTTGTGCTGATTTTCAAATCACACTGTAATTGTTGATAATCATAATGAATTGTGCCTATATCTAAGAATTTTATCGCCTATAGTCCCTAAACAAACCGCATGCGGTACAGGTTATTGTACTTTGATAGTTTAGATTTACCCAACTACTATATCTAAAACTATCTGTATTTAAAGTTAAATAATTTAGATAGATACGATCTATACGGTTTTTTAAAAACTTTATAGAAGATTGCGAACTTAGGGATATTCGCATATTGCTGCACGTTTCATGTACGATGCAGTACCGGCATTTTTTTTTTATCTGCCTTTTTAACTTCTTCCAGTTTTGATTTCTTTTAGAAAGATAAATCTCCCTTCCCAAAGCCAGAGAACAACATGGCCACTAAAGTTATGTATAAAAGCAATTATTTATAAAGTTGTTAATTTTTAAAACTTGTCTTGAAATTAAAAGTGTGTTTGGATCCACACCTCAAGTACGTGCATTCAGTGCTCAAATTACGTTAAATTGTTACAAAAAAAAAAAAAAAAAAAACACACATCGAAGCTACTTATAATTGTTTTCATCTTGACGCAATTTTGAGCTGGAGAACGCAATACCAAACATGCTCTAAAATGAAGTAATCAATACATTAATCTATTACTGGGAATATTTTTAAATTAAATATCATTGGCTTGCCTTTTGAAATTTAAATTCATCCATTGGTGTAGATCCAACTAAAATTGTACTCATAGTAAAAAAAGAAAAAGTTGTACTCAGTAGCTAGGTAGTTAAACAAGAGGCGATTGGATTCTTTGATAGGAAAAAAGAAAGAGATTTACATATGAACAAGATCATAGAAGGGAATAAAAAAGACCCCAATTTTTACAAGAACAAAAAGATCAAAAATTTTTGTAGCCCGAATGAGTTGGAAGCTAGTGAGCGAGGTGAGTAGGTGTAGCACATCCTCGGGTGGCTCTGCTGCGAGAGAAAATGGAAACAACAGAGTTTGCAAGCCCGACAACTATTCCAACTTTGACTTGTCCACGCTTTGGAATTGGACGCCCAGAGAACCTCCTTGGGAAGCTTCTTCCACCATTCATCATGCCACTGGCTCTTGCACCTGCCATTCCTTAAATTTCTGTGTTTTTCTCTGATTTGCTGAAGAAAAGAATGAAGGGTGAGAACTAAGAAGCTCTGAGAAGATGCTTATGCGTTGTTGTGCTGTGAGAGTGTTTGATGTTTTTGGTTATATATAGGACTGAGGTTAAAAAATGTCCCTTGTTTTGAGAAAGAATTACGAGGGTTGCCATCAGTTTTGACGATTTTGACCTTGTCTTGCTGCGGTCTTTTCTTGCTGCTGTACAGCCTGTACTGTTGGGCTATGGACAGACACGACAGAAACAGTGGTACGGGCAGCGCGGATCTTCTCGTCTCGGTCCAAACTATATTTCCAAACACAACATCAATAATATGATTTTATACTTGAAAAAACTTCGATACGTTTAATGGATTAATTATATAATTATTTCCTTAATTATATTTTAAGATTTAATTTGATTATATGATAAAAAGAGTATAATTATTTTATTTTAAATAATTTAGGATCAAATTAAACCTCAAAATATAATTAATGAACTAATTGTATGAAAATTAATATTTTTTTATATGCTATAAACACAACTTATGTCAAATGTAATTTTTAAATTAGTTGCTTGACAATCAATCAAATATGGCTAAGTTTTCACCCAAACTAATCAAAATATTTTGTACATTTTTCTTATATAACTTGAACCAATTCGATTAATAATAGGTTGAATTGGATTGCTTTAAAAAATTAGAATATGCTTTAATAAATATTGATATCTATTTTTAATATTTACAAATAAAAAAAAACTCAATAATCAAGAGAGAGTAAAAGAGTAACGAAATGGGCAGCAACGCAAATTTCACGTTTGGTGTCTTTAAGATGAGCTGATACACATGGCAGGACTAGCAAGGGGACCCCTCGCTGTCCCTTAGATAATGATCAATTGGTTCCATCATTTACCTTAAATTGGATTGGATTCACACAAGTGCTACTACTATCTTAAAACGTTACTTTGTCTATAGACATTTTCCATCGCTTGTGGATGCATGAAATCGATTGGTAATGGTCCCATGTAGAGATACCTTGCCCGTTTCACAAGTTCCACAGGGAAAAGGAGATTGTCAAGTTCAACTTTGGAGGGCATTAAAATCGCGTTGGGTTATGTGCTTCTTTCGACATTTGAAGGAACAATCATGACTCCTACACTCGTCAGCAACAAGGAATCATTTCAATTAGAGCATAAAACACACATTGCATCTTGCACTTTAGAATGTCGTCGAGACATTATTTATACGTATAAAACATGATAATTCCAGAAAAGTGAACCATATATCTTGATTTTATGGAAAGCTTTGCAAATTGTTACTTATTTATATAAAAAAATATAATTTTTAATATTTCATATAAAAAAGTGTAAAAGAATTAAAGGTGCAAACTATGATGTTAAACATGGATTATATGTATAATTAAGGAGCGTTAGTAATACTCTTTTTGACACTCTCTTAGATATTTTTTGTGATTAGTTAAAATTTATTAAAAATCACTAATTTTAAAAAGGTTTTGTTTCTCTCTCTAGAATTTATTAAAAATGATTGATTTTTAATAAATTATGATTAATCAGAGAAAAATATTCAAAAATGAGTGTCACTAATATTACTCTTATATATATCAACCCTAAAATTCAGTCAATACATGAACTGAAGGACTACTCACGAATTGCAAGCAAGAAAATGATGTCAAAAAATAAATTAACTCATGAGATCAAGAAAGTAATCCATATGGTGTGATAGTGATGGTGAAGCACTACGGAAACTTGGAAATATATTAATATAAGAAATAACAATTAGTGTCCTTAAGATATTAGTTAAGAAATAAAAAATTATTAAAATATAAAAAATTATGTTATTTATAATTTTTTATGGTCACATATGATGTTTATACTAATATCTTAAGAACACGCGTTAATACAACCCTAATAATATACTATCACACAAGTTTAGGATAGGTCTTGAGAAACAAGTCTTATATAGATAGGATCTAATATTTATAGCCTTTATTTTTATAGTTAGTTGAGAAATTAACAAATACTATTGCTGTTTTATGCCATGTCGCATAATGCATATTATTCACGTGGAGAATCTAATTGATATTGGTTATTTTTTATCGGGCGTCTACAAACCTTCCAATGACAGTTCCAATACCTTATTCTTATCCTGGTTAATGACTAATTAATGCTTTATGCTGCTTCTGAAAGCCATGTCTTTGATTTGACAACCAAACGTAGCGACACAAAGGGTACAGGTTCAGTGTTGGACTGTTAGTCAATTAATCAATTCGATTATTGTTTGTCTAAGCAATTAATAGGAAATAAGTGTGCAAGCCTTAGTTAGTTAATACATTCTCTTAATTAGACGTCACTCTCTTAAACATTGCATATAGACAAGTTTTGTGGACTAAGTACTGTATTATACAGCCATCTGGTTATTGTACAGTTGATTATTCCTTCTGTTTTTTTTTCTTTCAAAATTTTAAAATAAAACTTTGTGTTTCTATGATTATTATTTAAAATTTTAAAATGATAGTAATTATTGTATATTTAATTATATTATATAATTTTTAAATATTTTATACATTTATAACAATTAAGTAAAATAAAAATAAAAATACAAGCCATATTAAGAAACTATGACTAGTTTTAATATAAATAAAGATATTAGTTTCATTCTTTATCAATCTAGGTGTATTATCTTCCATATTTTTAATATTCTTTTTTTTTTGTAAATCAGTTTCAAAGATGTAAAATCAGTGGATACAAGATATAATAAGTGGGTATTTTTTATATTAATTTCAGAACTAATGTACAAAGTTGCTTTTTAGATAATTTTAGATCGATCTATTGAATAAGTTGAATTAAAAGATTTCAAACACAAATTATATACTTGTTGATTGTGAAATTTGCTTGAAGATTTTACGTGGTTTCAAATTACACTTCAACTTGAAGTTTTAATGTCTTTTTCAATATGTTTGATTCTAAACAAGGGTACTGAGATATTTATAATCAAATTTTACGTTGTGTTCTAATAAGACAGTAGCATTTAACTTCCAGTCGATCGAAATGGACAACCCAAGTGCATTTTCTAACATTTAAAAATTTTCTAAGTTGATACCAATAATACATAAGAAAATAATTACAAAATTTAGATTAAACACATAAGTTAGTTCTTTTATATGTCAGGAATTCTCAATTTAGTATCTATACATAAAAAAATATTAAATTAGTCCCCAAACATATAAATATTATCGGTTTGGTCTCTAATGTCATAATGTTCTGTCTAATGATCCCAAATTGACTATTAATCCAATAATCCCTTACATATTCATAATTTATTCTTAATTTGATCTCTTCATACATACATGCATGTACCTAACACATTCTCATCTTGGTCCTTATACTCAAAGGACTTGTATAAAGACTAAATTATGTGTTTAACCAAAACATATAAATACTCTTTGAGTTATAATAATTTTAAACATGGAATGTATAACTTTGTAAAAATCTTGTAACTTCATTTAATAAATTATAGTGGTATCTTTCTTCTATTTTTTTAGGGACATCTTCGTAATAAATCTAACTTTATTTAATCAAATCTTGTGCCTTTCTTCATGATTAGTGTAAAAACTAAAAAGACGCACAGTAATAATCCACATCGGTAGGTTTATGCTAACAGAAAGTTCGTTTGTCGAAATATGTGAATTGTAAGCTGTAGCTTGACCATGGTGAAGAAGGCCCAAATCGTACTGGGCTTATTTTGAATCTTGATAAAAAAAAAAAATTAACGCCGTTGTTCTCCAACAAAAATAAAGTCTGCTTGTTCTTTCCTATATTATTTTACTTCGAATTATGAATTCATTGCAAAGTTGAAACATATTATGTGATTGCAGAGTTTTGGATATAAAAAAAACTTTTGTTTTACACCAAAAATAAAATTCCTTCCGTTATGCATATGTTCATTTTACCCAATTTCGCAACAATGTACACTAAGAGAATGAGAAAAATTATTTTGTTCTATGCTTGGAAATGTAAATTGTATGTAAATGATAAAATTATCTTACAAAAAGTGACAATAACGGTAAGGATTATGCTATTGCTAGCACTAGTGATGTGGGGATACTCACAATGAAGCAATAATAATGATGGTTATACATAGGATTGATTTAAGAGTAAAATAATTAAAATCTAAAATTTAAATTTTAGGTCTATTAATAAAAAATCATTATGTTTTTAAAGCAAAAAAAGCTAAAATGTTGGTAAAAAAGTTTAACATATAATTCTTATTTAAAGAAAAAAAATTCAATATTTATTTTAAACCTCACCTACTATCAAATTAACCTTATAATACACAATACACGGATGATAACAATGATAATTGTGATAATAGTAACAATGATAACCAACACTATCATTATCAATGATGCAATGGTGATGATAGTAGAAATGATAATGATAGTGATTGTGATAACTGTAATATTAATTGTAGCAACAATGGTGTGATAATGTTAGAAATGATACTACTGATCATAACTATGATAATAGTTGTAATAGTGTGGTGACAATAGCAACAATGATGGTAGAGTGTGTGGTGAGTGATAATAATGATGATAACAATGACAATTAATGATAATGATGATCATAATAATAGTAAAGATAACATAGATTGTGATAATGATAATAATGACAATAATAGTGACAAAGATAATAACAATAACAACAATTTGTGACAATGTTAGTAACCATGAAACAAACAAGTTATCATTTATGAGATTGGTGATGGAGATTTTTTTTTCAATCTTATCTTTTCATTTAGGAAACTTTTGTACTAACAAACATGATAAGGGAAGAAAATAGAATAAATGTATTGTATTTTATTGATTCACCAATTAATAATAGATTAAAATAAAAATTAATAACTTAAACTTATTGGAATACAAGCGTAAGGTAAAGTCTCATATCATGAATGAGAATATTGAATACCATATAAGTGAAAGAAATACCTATAAACTTGAGTTTAAATGTTTTGGATTCAAGTGTGGTGTCAAATTCACTTATGTGATTGCTCATGGCTCATTAATGTAAATTTCCTTGGTGTTTACCCTTATTGGTTGCACAAGAATTAGTATCAAAGTTGATGGATCAACTTGCTGATCGACTCAGACGAATAAGATCACAACGGTAGATCCTAGGCTTGAGGATTCCTTGTATTGAAAGTCTTCTTGACAATGGATTTAGGCAGCGTGTCTCGTGGGTGGAGCACCTATACAAGTATTTAGAACATGTGAGCTCTAATGACCACCATGAAAATACTCTTGAATGAAAATGACTTTTGCTCAAGGGAGAGACTACCATTTGAATGAAACTCACGCTTGACGGGAAGATTGTTGGAGTAAAAGTGTGAGGTAAAGTTTTATATCATGTAAGAATAAGAAGATTGAATACCATATGAGTGAAGAAAAAACCCAAAAACTTGAGTCTAAAGATTTTGGATTAAAATGTGACATCAAATTCACTTCTAGAGCTGTTCATGATCCATTGATATAAATCTATTCATTATTTATCCCCTCGGTTGCACAAAATAACCTATTATAATTTTTTATTCCTAGCCCTCAAGGAAGTCTTCAAGGGTTTAACCTTAGATTACTTCATCCTGATTTTAGTCATCCATACCATTTGCAAGACTATGAAGTACTAGTAACACTTATAAACTCAAGCATTAATGATAAGTCTATATTAATGTAGAGGGGTGAAAGTGTAACACCCACGTTAGTTTTTTAAAAAATTCCTTCTTTTTTTCTTTAACCAAACAAAAATCAGGTACTATTTGAAAGTTTCTCGAATCTTCGTAAGCAAACTCAACTAGGATCTTGTATAAATGTAAGTTCCTTACCAATCCTAATGCTTATTCTGTCTTCACGACAAGCGACTCAAAGCCAACATTATTGGTGGTTACTTGGTTGAGATTCTTTCCAAAGACCATTCCTCCATACCCATACTGTTGAACAACTAGCAAAGATGAGCGCGAACCAAAATCATTTGATGCCAAAATATCCCCTATAACTCCTAGTTCTGGACAATCACACCATTTTAACAAATTTGAGAAGACCCGAGAATTCCTACAATTCCCTTGTCCAACTATGTATAAATCACAACCATTTTTTTCTAGCTCATTAAGGATTGCGGGGATATCTTCATCAGCATGGGCATCAATCTCTGAGAAGGTTATAGAATCATCATTGTTCACTGCCGTAAGTCTAAATGAACTTATATACTCGTCATCTAACTCTTTCTGCTTCTCACTATCCACTACAGTAGATAATATTCCTTGTGCTTCAGCTTCAATTGAAGTATCTACTTCTGTTGCTTCATCAAACAAAATAATTCGAACCACTGATAGGTGAATTCCTGGATGTCCTGCCATCCTCCACGCAATAGCCAAAGCTTCACGGTCATCAGGTCCCCCAACAAAGGGCATAAGAATACGAAGGTTCATTTTGGGAATTGACCCAAAATCACGATCAACAAAGATTCCCACAGAGCAAGGTGCATGTTGCATTACATTTTGGTTTATATCTTTGTATACAACACTGGTTACTTCAAGCGCACCTTCTGAACTTAATTGTTTGTGGAAGGGAAGGAGGATTAAGCTTGTGCGTTTCTCATTTGCAGAGTTGTGTATGTCCTCATGAATGGTTGCATAGGCTGACACCACATTTAAGGTCTCAAGTCTGACAGCGTCATGTGCCTCTCCAAATGCATCAAAGGCATTGGCAATGCTTTGTAACTCTGCCTCTGATTTGGTGAGATTTTGTACTCCGGGTTGGCTACTAGGCTTCTCCATATGTGCAGCAAGAAGGGCAACAGCACGTCCAGTAAGTTCAGTAAGGTACAGGGCAAAAACGTGTATAGGGGAAAGTCTGGTGGCATTAAAAGATTCGATTATGCTGATCATGCCTGTGGCTTGGCGAGTATTGTGGACACATGCTTGAATTCGAAGCTCTGCATCAAGTCTTAGTTTTTGTATAGTCTTTAGTTTGTTCTGCTCAAATCTCTTTCTTGGTTTGTAGATGGCGTTGATGATAGGAGACACTACTACAGTCATTAAAAGAACAGCAGAAGTAATAACGGCATAGGTTGGTATAGAAACAATCTGCAATAACACATCATGAAAAGTTATAGATTAAACTGCAATGGTATGAGTAATTAAGTACAATGTTTCAAATAGATCAATACCGCTCGATCCCAAGCAATGTTTAGCATTATTAGTGCCATGGCGCCCTTCGTATTCAGAAGCAAGCCTAAAGCTAAACCATCTCGAGTGCGCATACCAAAGAAGAAAGTGGCAAATAAAGTGCTTAAAATTTTTGGAACACACAACAAGAGTACAATCAGCAGTGTTAAGGGCCAATGGGCCTGGTAAAAAATGCTGGTCAACATAAGTCTCATTCCATTGCCACTAAAGAAGAGCGGTGCTAGAAACCCACAAGCAAAATCATCAGAAATTGACATGATAAACTCAGCAAATCTCCCATGAGGCAAAATTAATCCGTATACAAAAGCCCCAACAATGCCATGTGTGCCTAGAATATCTGTAATGTATGAACAAGCTAAAACCCCCATAAGCACAAAGAGTGACTGCTTATCATCCAACTCCTCCTTGTCTGTCTTGCGATCAATAAGTCGGAGAAAGATGGGACGTAACACAAAGATGCAGACAACAATGAATAATATAGTGCTTAACACCGAGTAGACAGCTATTTTACCATTAATTGAAAATGGAACCAGTAAAGTGAAAAGAATCCAACCATAGGTTTCACTGATCATGGCTGCTGTTAAGGCGGCTTTGCCAAGACCGGTATAAAGGAGTTTGAGCTCAGAAAGTGTGTGAGCTACGACAGGAAAACCTGTAACAGTAAGAACTAAAGTCCAAAGTAAATAAGCATTACTTGTACTTTCTTCAAGCTGATTTGCCGCCTTATTGTCGTAAAATTTTCGATGTAGAGCATACAAGCCTGGTGCCATCACCATGGGAAAGATGATCCCGGCAGCCGCGATGCTTGCAGGCTTCTTTTTTACTTGTAGAATGGTATCTAAGTTCACTTCCAAACCACTGAGGAATGCATAGTAGATCAGGCCAATGTGTGAAAGGACTTCGACATTAAGAACCCCATTTACAGGAAATATGAACTCAAAAATTGCTGTATATCTCCCAAGTAACGGTGGAGTTAGTAGGAAACCAACCTACGTAATTAAATTTAGAATACCCACAAATTATATTATAGGAATGATAGGTGAGAAACTTTTACAGTAATTTTTCATGATTAAATAACTTACAGAGATTTGTGAAATAAGACGAGGTTGATGGAGAGGTTTATAGATAAAGAAGAAAAGACGAGACAATGCAACAGTGAAGACAATTTGAAAGGCGAGAATAGGGAGCTCCGATTTTAGGACGTTATCAGTTTGCCAGATTCGACTAGGATTAAGCACAGATACCTCATAACATGCCGGTATTGTGTTCGCCATAGTTCCTTTGATATTTGTATCTGATTCGTAACTTTAAAATTTTCTTCTGTTATATATATAGTGGTTTCTTCTTTAAAACCGTTTTCAGTTGTGACGAATAAGACCCGAGATTAAAATGTTGTTTTGTTTGTATGTATGTATGATAACAAACATTCCAAATATAGGAGCAGACAAGTTTCGACTATACGTGTCTATAAGGTGGCACTTAACTTATTGATAGTTGTAATTTCCTATTACTAGCATATGTTTGCTACATAATATATTCACCCCTATTCTAAAGGAACAATGCCAGATTCGCACTAACAATTTTTTTACCTTTTTCCAACTCATTTTATTTATTTATTTTATTTAACTCATTACTCCTGGTGCAATTGTCATTTGTCGATCCAATATCTTTGGTGTTTCTACCTTCGAAGGATATCTTTTTCTTGTTCTCGTTCGGTCATATTTCTATTTCTTAAGTTTGTGATGGCATTGATGACGTAACTAATTAAAAAGTATATGTCATAATAATAACTATTATTTTACTTATAAGAAAATTATTTTTTTATCACATCATACATTAATCATATTTATATTTATCTTTTCTTTTTCTATCTCCATCTAGTTATCAATTAATATCAAGGTGTCCGTATAACATGGATAAGGTGAATATACCGGTTCAGATCCGTGGGTTGATCTGTCAAGCCTACAAAAGCAGATTCAGACATTTTTTTATAAATTCTTATAATTATAATCAATATTTGAGTCTGGCCCGTTAAGTTCGTAGACTTAACAAATTTTATCCGCGGGTTCATAAGTAACTCGTATAAAAAAATTAATTTTAAAATAAAATTATACAAATTAAATATTTGGATTGAGGGTTGAGACTTCAGAGTCTTCCTTTTCAAACTCTCACATGCCTCTCATTCCTCGACCTTCACTTGGCCGCATGTCTCATTCCCTGGTCCTCACTCTTCCACGTTATCATCTCATATCTAAAAGTATCTAAAATTGCTCTCATTAATCTCTTGAAAAATTATTTCAGGGTTACTACACTAGATTGTGTGGGTTATTATTTTTTATAAGGTTTTGTAAGGTTGGAAGTCTTGAAGAGTAGTTCAAGTATTAACATAAGAATAAACATTTTATTACCTTCGCCTTAATATAATTGTCCTATAAAATGAGAATAAATATTTTACTACCTTCCCCTCAACATAATTGTCCTGGAAGAATTTTATTTTTTGTCCCAATATAGTGTGTTTGGATCTCTGTTGAGTTCATTATAACACAAAATACGAGACAAAAACAAAGAAGGTGATACTTTAACAGAGACTGACCAAAACAAAAGAGGCTACCTACCATCCAAATCAGACTCTATAAATTTTCATTTTAATTTTTCAAACTTTTCTATCCAAAACTTTTTTTATCCATCAGATATTATTTTTCTCTTCCTTGAAGATGGTAACACCGATAGAGTAATTCCTTTTTTTAATCCCCCAGACATTTTTTTTTCTTGTCAGATAACAAAGTTATTAATGGAAAAATGTACCAAAAACTCTAATCTGCACCCTAATCCTAATTTTCTTCCTAACATCCACGTGAATGGTGACGGGGTTTGTTGAATAGTTTTCTCGTATCTGTATTTGGAAAGTGGGAGAATAGATATAAGAAGTTTCTTGTCGAGGAGGGGATGAACATATCAAAGCGTATATGTTTCTTGTTTTGACTGGGGGTTGCAAAAAGGCGAGTCCTTGCATTGTATTTAGTGTTCTCAATGTTACACATATGAATTCATAAAACATAGTAATGTCACCGTTGCTTTTTTAAGAAAAAAACTAAAATACAATTTTTGTCTTCATGAAAGTCTTTTAAAAATATTTTGAAAGTCATTACATTCTTTATATATAATCTTTTAAAATTTACATTATTTTTTTATATAAAAAAATCATTTAAAATCTTAATTGAATTGGTCTGATGTAAGTCAATGATTAATTTTTTTCAACAATTAAATGAACATTATATATTTCATTCTATATTTAACTGCATTTTGATTATTTATATTTCAAATTGAAATAATTTTTAAAATATATCACATTTAGTTATTTACAAAAACAAAATTTTATATTAAATATTTCTATTATATAAATGCCATATTAAAATATTTGTGTACGTTCGTCTTTTTTATATTTAATCGTTTCTTTTTAATTAATAATAGTCATTCAAATTTTAGACTGATTCCAATCAATGATTTAAATCATTTTAATAAATAAATTAATATTATATTTAATTACATATTTAATTCCACTATGATTATTTTCATCTTAGAATAAATTATTTTCAGAAAATATATAATATAATAAAATATTTTCGTAAACAATCGTATGACTTAAATTGATATACCATTTTAAATTAACAGTCCATTAAATTTTGAACTCATGTCAATCAGTATTTTAAATTTTTTCTTTATTGAATGAACATTATATATTTTAATTTTATATTTAATTATATTTTGGTTACATCAGGTTATTTTAATATTATAAATTTCACAAATTCTTTCACATATAATTATTTATGTTCAATCCTTTTTTAAGAAAGACAAAGACAATAATTTCGTATCTTGAAATGTTCAAATAATAATTTTGAAATTAAATTATAATAATTTTAATAAAATATTCTTAATAACTTTAAAAGATCGCGTCTTAAATTTGATTTAGCCCTTTGTTTCTACATTAATCTGTCATTGATTGGAAAGCGCAAAAACTCTTGGAGAGTGAGTTAACATAAGTGGACATTGTAAGACTAATAACAGCCTTTAGGCCGCGAAATCAACCATTGTTAAGTAACCAAAATTCAATGCAATGTTATGGAAAATTACTTAAAAGGTTAGTTCTAGCAGCAGATAAAAATTGAAAAATTAGTTTAATAAATTATAAGTATGTGATAAAATTAATTTTTAAAATAATTGAAATATGTAAAATAATAATAAAATAATAAAATTATTATTTATTTTAAAAAATAATCATAAAATTTGATAAATATTTTAAAAATAAAACAATAAAATATAAAAAAATAGAAATTAGTGTTTTAAAAAAAGTTACTACAATTAGATTTCCAAAAATATAACAAGTTACTAATTTTTTTTTAAAAAAAATCATTTACTTAAGAATCAAATAGATTTTCCGGATAATAAAAAATATTGAAAACTAATTGAAATATTTTGTAAAAACAAAGTAATTATCTATTTATTTTGAAAAAAAGAAAAAATAATACTGGAAAGTAGAAGATGGACAAATATAAGTCAAGTAATAATTAAATTTACAATGTTTTTATCTATCGCAGACCAGAGAAGAAAACTTAGTGAAAGAAGAAACATAACTATTATGTCCTCCATCCTCTTGCCCATCTCAAATTAGTTAATGCTGTAAGAAAAATGAACCATGAACTAACTGCAAACCAAACCATACTATGGACGATCTCAACACCAAAGTGAAAGTGGTGTAGATGTTATATCCTACTGCAATGTGTTGATTATTCAAAACATCGTACTGTAACAAACCTGTGAAAACAAAAAATAAAGTTTCTTTTAAAAAATACAACAATACCAAACAAGCTATAATTATTTACCAAAGACTAGAAGCATAATATTTATGGTATGTTTCAAAAAATGATAAAAACAATGCAATTAACAATTAAAAGTCTAAAATATACCATTTTATTAGGCAATTACTCGGATAAAAAAGCAAATTGGAATTAACTTGATTTAGTTCAGGTAATTTAAGAACTACAAAGCATAGTAAGTGTATAGATGGAAGGGAATGTACATAAATCTTCAGATTTACCAAAATATGAAAGTGCAAATCACATTGTTAAAAATTGAAATGAGAAGCAATGCATACACTAAACTTATGCAGCTCAATGCTCATGCCACTTCACAGCGTCATCTGTAACTATAATCTTGTGACTTCTACACCAAGGATTAGTTGAACAAGCTATAAACTTAAAACGCTGGCACATCTCCTGCAAGCATATATATTGTTTTAATAATTTATAATAATTTAAAAGTATGACAAGAGAATTTCCCTTTCATATTTAGTTGTGAAATGTAACTAGGGGGTTAGGGATAGAACAAGAAAAACTTGTTTAAGAGACGAAAAGTTTCGATATTCTCAAATTCTATATAAAATGTCATACATCTTTACTGGCTTGGAACTTCATGATTCTGTAAGGACTATCAAATTCAATAAAAAAGTATAAAAAGATTATAGTTATAAGTATATTTTACATACAATCAAATGTTGCCCAACTTGAAGGAGGCATGGTTGAGAAGTTCTGGTTATCATCATAGATGCAAAGCAAGTTGAAAATGTCACCAGTGCCATTGCTCTTTCCTGTGGACTTGTCAAAATCAACTGATGAGGATGGCCTTTTTAATGGAGGTGAATTCTTCTTTTGCGTGTCTATAAAAGTAAAACCCTGAATTGCAGAGATACACTTAAAAAACATATCCTCTTTGTTTTCAAGATATAGTAAATCTTGGAATGCAAGCAAAAATTCAGTCAGAGAAAACATGGCAAAAAGAGATATAAGTTAGAAAATGAAGGGAAAAATGAAAAGATGATAAAGTGATATTGACCATCTATTTCTATTTGACATTTCATGTTGCCTCTTATCCCTGATTTCCCACAGACTCCTTCCCTAATTTGTTGGAAATTGTAAAAGAAACATTGAGTTCTCAACGAGTTTTTCTCGTATGACTTTCAAACCCTTCAAGAAACCCCCTATTCTTTGAGAAGAAGTAATCTTAACTCCCTTTAAACCTGAAAATCCCTTTGATCTAAAAACAATTGGCATCCTCCAGTATTATACTTGGAGCATTCCTTCCCTTAACAATTAAAAGTCAACATCTCAAGAGACTTCTAACAACTTTAAAACAAGCATCAAGTTTGGAAGTTTTCACATGACATTACATCTTTTCACGAAGTCCTCCCAAGAAAAAAGTCCTTATATATATAATGAATTGAGATTGTTAGGAAACAAGAAAAATTAGGAGGTCAAATTTGTTAATATATGCATACATAGAACGTTAATACTGTCAATTACTCGTGATTTATACTCGATATCGCTTATCATCGTCGTTATTTTGGAGTGGCTACACATGTGCCCAGGGTTAGTAGCTAGTTAAGTGGAGCGTTGACACTAATTGATCCAGTGAACATGCATGGCCGCAATTAAAATCCGAAAAGACATTATAAATGGTTCAGAAAACTTTATGAATAACATGGTTACCCCACGAGATCTTGTTATTGGAGGTAGAATTTGTGCCACGTGGTTAGCAAGAATACTTTCTTCAAGAGAAAGTCTCCTGTTGTTCTTCAGAATACCACTCCTAGCCCCTCCATTTGGTGACTCATCAAAATTATAGATTATTTCACCTGTCCTTGAAGTTGATTGCAGTTCTTCTTTTGAAGCCCATCTTTTCTCCACATACCTAAAAGATCTTAAGCAAGTTAAGTACATTCGTAAATTGAAAAGTTGATGAAAAATATCTTTTAGTTTCAAACAAAAACAATGTCTTAAAGAAAAAGTCCATCATAAGTTTACTTGTCACGGATAAACTTCTCAATTCCCAATTTACTTCTATCAAAATTTGGTGGAATTTTTTCCTCCCAGTGCTTATTTGACTTCTCATTACCCATTACTGCGTAAAACATTAAAATCGAGAGATCAGTTCAATAGTCGATATGTGCAACCAAGGTAAATAAAAAAAAGGCAAATTGTTGAGATACTAGAAATAATTATTTTCTATGAGTGCTAACAAAACTCTATTATGACACCTATCATTAATACTTATGATTTTCAATAAATTTCAGTTAATTATAAAAAAAGTGTTGGAAGGAAAATGTTAAAAAATATTATTAAACTCATATCAATCATCATTAAATGATAAGTGAGTCTTACCAATACTTATGATTTTCAATAATGCTATTACACTAATTGACTCCCAGGACTCATCATATATTAAAAAATTCAATAATTCATGACCTTTAAACTTGTATACTTCAAAAAAATATCATAAAAAATAACAATTTAAAAAACGAACTTGTTATGATACTAACAATCTACAAATCAAATCCCCTGTAGAAGAGGTGTCATAAGATTTTAAGTTTAACATAATTTAGCATATTTAGAAACATAGTAAAAATTTTGAGCATTTTTTTTAAAATTCAACATACACAATTTTAAGTTAGAATTTAAAGTATTATAGTATCATCTATTTATTAAAACTATCATTGTTTTGTTGGCAAACATATCTTATAAGTAGAAAATTATATAAAAGCAAATTCAATGAAGTCAATAAACTTGTGCAAACCCTAATTGTACTTAGTCAAACAATTAAGTAAATCTATAAGTAACATGATAAAGTATAAATTTAATTTTCTCATATGAGCGAGTTATTTTGGTATAAAAAAAACTCAAAACTGCATGATCCTTAAGTCATAATGACCTACTGATTTGAGCACCAAACCTGTTGAGTTAGATTGGATCACAATGGGTCTGTTGCATGGTCGACTGGCTTGGACCAGTTAGGTGTTCAATTCTTGGGCCAACTGGTCAAATTGATTAATTTGAACCGAGTATGATAATATTATTAGCGAAAGTATAGTTAGTGTTTCTCTATTTTCTATAGTGATATTCTTAGGTTTATAAATATGTCATTTATTTTTTTATCTATGGAAATTGAACACAATACCACAATTCAGGCATCTTCACTTAACCAATTGAATTAGATTTTTTAACATATATACACCATTTATATATACAAATAGAGTGAGAGTAAAAAAAAGAAATAATAAATTCTAATTGATTTTATAATTAGAGTAGTTAGAAAATTTAAATCATTGTCCTAATTACAATTACTAACAAAGTTTAATTCATCGTTCTAATTACGATAATAAGAAAACTAATAAAGACAACAAATTATAAAAACATACCAATTTTTCTTGTTAAAGATACATGTCTTCTATGGAAATTAGCTTCTCTTATGTTTAGTTGCTTTTTTCCTTTTCGTATTCAGAAGGTAAAAAAAAAAGTATACGACATATTTTTCTGCCAACCTAATAAAAGAAGCTCACAGATTACCTTGCATTTCTTTTACGAGTGTCACTCACATCTACCCATAATTCTGTAAATATTAATTTTCATTAAGAAAACAAGAAACAAATTATATAGTTTCTTACATTGCATGAAAGAAACTTGATCTGGCAACCATGTATCTAAAGTTGTAGACCGCACCTATATAGTTGCAAAATGAGAAGGCTTCCATCATTATAATTTTACTCATAGAAAAAGAAAAATGTATGTAAACAACATGTATAGCATATTCTGCTTTGCTGTTAAAAAAAGAAAGAAAAAAGAGCATATTCTGCTTTATTGTAAACCTCCATAGAACAGAAATATCGGATATTGCTTAAAGAAAGTTCTTTTATATTACCAATTTGCAACTATTTGTATACAGTCACATAGAGTTACAGATAATACATTTTATTAATATAATATTACCAAAAGTACATAATTAGAAAATTATTTGCAATAATGAAATGAACTCTGCTATCTATACCAAGTTGTTAACGTGATTGACTCACAGATGTGTGTGGCAACTATGGAAGAAAAAAAGGAAAAGCGTAGCTAATAGGTGAACAAGCATAATTCCACCTCTACATCAGATCAGCAGGTCATTCAGTGGTATTTTTGTCGAAAAATCTCAAGCATTTATCATGTCAAAACTTTCTACATAGAAGAGAACTTGATAAACTAAAAGAACGCAATAAACAATTTAAACCTTTGATATATGAACTCCAAGACTTCGGTGAATTCCTGAACATTGCATGCAAATGAAAATCCCTAGGTTCACACTTGCCCATCGTGGTGCCCTGACAATATTTGGGAAATCAAAAATTAAATTTTATAAGATTGCAAAACAACTACTAGGGCTGGAATAAAATATTACAATAATGATGCAATATAAGTGAATATCTCTTCTCGCTTCTACAGGAGAAAGCTCACGACTAAAGTATGAGAAGAACGGATGCAGATTCTCTGCAGTTAAATATGAACTGCACCGGTGCAGTTGTACTTGTATCTAACGGCCCATAAACTTTAATCGTTTTTTTTTATATGCAAAAAGTAATTCAGCACAAGTTGGGTCAATTCAAATCTCCAAAACAGGAACTTTACAGCAAGAAAAAAAATGTACACCCCGTTTCCTTAGTTTCTTACAGGAATCCACCTCTGCTAACATTGGATAAACAAATGAACATTTTAATGGTTAGATTGTGAACTTCACATACTGCAGTTCTGTAGGGATCCCATTCCAAAAAGAACATTATGTAGAAAGAAATAGTTAAACTATTTACAATGCCATCTAGTTAAAAATTGTATTCGATGTGGTTCCAAAAAGAAATGACTTTTCTTTTTGCTTCACAGGGTAAGAAAAATTCTCAAATTTTATTAGATCTTCCCATTGCAAATAGAAAAATTCTCAAATTTTATGTAAAATTTTATCGAAATATTTACAATCCCCATAATTGGAGGATGAGAAAATAGATGCAAATTGAAAAGAAAAGGAATGAAAATGTTCAATTTAAATATCCAGATTTACTACAAGAAACAAATGACGCCCATGTGGATAAAATAAAAATGGTAAGAAACATTGGTGGAAAAAAGATAACTTGAAAACCCTACTCAATGATGTATTTTAATTTAAAATGTTAAATATGTTTTAGTTTATAATACTAATGAAATGACTTACCTATAAATGAAGAACAAAAATAGACAACTTTATGTGAAAAATAAAACCTGTGACACCTTTCTTATTTCTATAAATAAGAGACAAAAAGAATACATATCATTTTTTAGAAACTAAAATTAAACATGATCATATTTGTATGAAGCAAAAAATATTTAACCCTTAATTTAAGCGTAATGAACAAAAACATTATTTATAAAAAAATAATAAGTTCGTAAATGCATATACTTGTTCCGGCAGTCTGCGCATTCCCTGTTCTCAGGCAGCTTAAGAAGTCCTTCTAATATCTGCATAAAGGCACAACATAAGAAACTAACATAATAAAATAAAAACAAGAACAACCTTTATTTCCTAAATTTAATTTAAACTTTTCCCCTTTTTCTGTTTCCTATTGTCCTATATTTATTCTGATCTAATTGGGTTTCAGAGACTATTTAGTGCTTGAATCAAATAACTTTTATAAATACTTCTCTCCTTTAAAGAAGAGGTCCTGAACACCAATTTTGAAGAGTTATCATTATGAGATAATCTTGATTTGATAGCCTTCTCAGCATTGACAAATTGTAAATGGCTTGCTCGATTACTTGGAAAAATTGCTAGTTCACAACCTTTAAGGGGAAAATATTTCCAATAATTTACACGAGTGGACTCTTAATACTAACTTTTAGTCGACATGACTGGGAAAGAGAAGATAACTGGGAAATTGTGCGTATGGGCTGCACACTTGAACTCTTACTAATAGATTGACTAGACAAGTGCCCAAGCATCAGCTGTGAGAGTGGCAGCATGAGAATGGTTTTCCTGTGACCATCTTCCACCTATTTGCAATCAAGCCACCAAGATGCAATAGGACTTTGAAACAGTGACAAATTTGGGAAAAGCAACAATGGCAAGTACAAAAGAGTGATCTGGCTATGTAATCAGCAAGATCTCACGACAAAAGTGACACTAAATGCATTTGACTATAAATGAATCTATTATCAAAGTTTTTTTTTTTTTTTACTCAGACAAAACATGTAATAGACTTTAATAATTTTATAAAATTAACTTTATCATCGTAGATTCATTTATAGTTTTATTGCCCATAATTAATATTATTAGCTGTATAAATAAAAATATTTTAAATATCACATCAAAAAAGCTAAAATAACACTTATTTTTTACATATACTTATTATGAGACATAAAATTTGAGGTCTCTTAATTCATGGTTGGTTTCTAATTAAAGAATTAATTATGAATTTAGAATTGATTTTAAATAAATTTTAACATATTTAATTTTTTGTTGAAAGAATTTATGAGTTTGAAATAAATTTGAGTAATTTTTGTGTAAGATAAAAAATTTATATAACATTTTACTTTTAATTTAATTTTATAAAAAAAAAACCTAAATATAAATCACATTAATTCAAATACAAAATTAATTTAATTTAAAATCAATTTCATTCAAAGACGCAAATGACGCAATTAAGCCAGGAGCCAGGGGAAAAAAGAAAGAAGAAATTCCTTCGACTCAAGTCATAAAAAAAGTTGAGGAAAATGGATCGAATTGTCGAAACTTGATTAGAATAGAGGAACACAAATACATCAAAGAGGCAATGGAAATGAGTGTCACTTCTCCTATTCATGCATGGCTCGAATACAAAAGACAGAGCAACTTAAAAGCGTCAAGCAATAATTATCATAAAAGCATAACTTTGAATTTGATAAAATCTGTTAAAACAGAACCAGCATATGGATTGATGAAACCTTGGCGTGCTTGGCATTGAGCTCCTTGGAGATGGAGGCTTTCCCGTTCATATTGACGTGACAGTGCAGAGCAAAACAAGAAAGGAAGGAAAATGTTGCGTGTGTGGGTTAGGTTCAGCAACTGAGAAGCAGAAACAAAGAAAACGGTTTTATTAGCCCAAACAAAAGCATTGCTGTCTCAGTTTGGCGTGACTTCCAACTCTACCAACATCATCACTCCCTCTTTCTTTCTCACTTTGACATATCAATTTGGCTGGCATCACCAACGCAAATTAAATCAACTGACAACCCACAACTACTTATTCTTTACCTTTTCACCAAAATATATCAATAACTATCACAATCATTGCGGGCACAATCCGGCAATTATAACTTTTTTTTAATTAGTATTGTTAATTCGTAAAACATCATATTCATGCTTTGAGCTTTATTCTTTCTTTTAAATAATCTTTAAAATAATATATATTTTTATTTTAGCTTCTTAATATTTTATTAGTTCCATCAGATTAAAATATATCAATTTTTTGACGTGACACCTTTACAACAATACATAGAAATTGAAAACAAAAATTTAAGTATATAATTGATCAAATATAAAAAAAATTATTTAAAGACCTAAAAAACAAAAATCAATAGTTTTTATAATAAATTTTAGACCCATATACATATAAAATATTTTATATGAGAATGATTCTTTTACGTGTGTAAGAACGATGAGAAAATTCATTATTATCTATTGAACTAAAATAAAAGTTAAAATTAAAATATTTTAAATTCAAATTAAAATTTTGTTTGATTATAAAATATTTATATCAAAAAATTAAATATTCTAAAAATTTACATCAAGATTATCACTGTTGTTATTATTACTGTGATTATCGTCATTGTCATCAAGATTATCATTTACATCTATCATTTACATCAAGATGTAAATGATAATTTATGTTGTTAACTATCGTTACCGTGACTATCATTTACATCAAGATTATCATTGTCATCCTTATTATGATTATAGTAGTTGTCACTCACATAATTTTACTTTTGTGTTTTGTTACTCTTGTTGTCACCACCACCAACAATCATAGTTATGGGTGATTGCAATGACAATTATGTTAGTTATGACAGAAACAATCATGAAGCGGTGATAGGATTATTATGTTAGTTATGACAGAAACAATCATGAAGCGGTGATAGGATTGATATTGATGATTCTCATATTTTCCCATAAGATGAATGATTAATTTCAACCATTATATTAAAATTAAATTTTTATCAAGGCTTTTGCTGCCTCCCTCTTGGTAGAGAAAAACTGCATGTGACGACGGATAGATGGAGAGGAAGCTCGTGGAATTGAATGCAAGTGATTGTGGGGCTCTCTCTTGGAGTTGAATGTTGGAGAGGTAGAGGAACCTCATGGGGTTGAATGATGAGGAGGAAGAGGAAGAGGAAGGTATAATTTGAAAAGGGTAAAAAATTGGGAGGTATTGGATATAAATGACTCAAAGAAAACATGAGTTGGGATTGGGCCTTATCTGTTATCCAAGATTTTGTTTGTTAACACCTGATTGATTCACAGACTCGGCCACGGTGGCATCGGATAGAGGGTCAAGAAAGAAAGGATGCAGTGGTGCAGCGAGGTCTTCTCCGTGTCTGGGTCGGGTGCACATGCACATGCACTCGCTCTCGCTCCTACAGTTTTACTACTTCCTTTTGCAACACAAGTTTTGTGTTGCAATTCCAATTCCAAAAGCCTCTCTTCAAATTCAGCAACTTCTCTTCTCTGGCTCTTACCCATTGTAAGCTGGTACCCTCTGCACTGCCACTAACACAGCCCTCAAGTTCAAGGAAGGATTTTGATTTTGTTGTCGTCAATTTCTACCACTTTGTGTTCATCCAAGACCCACAAGCTGAAGTTGCCAAACACCGTTCTTTCTTGGAATTGGAGGTTCGCTTTCATTTTCTTTTTATTATTTCCTCTTTCTATTTTACATTGTATTTGGAGCTTTAATTTTAATTTTCCAATGACCAAGTGCTTGAGAAAATTTAAAATTATTCTGAACACAGTAGGAAATATACCTGTTAAGAAAATCATTTTCTTTATGAATGCATTCACCCTGACGGGCCTGCTCCAACAATGGTTAATTTGATGTCATTAGCTGATAATGACAAAGTTCATTTTGAATCCCAGCTTTTCCCCTGGTATAACTTTTGCCTTTTAACAGGGTCTTGACATCAATGGAAGAGTCTATTTGAATGAACAAGGGATTAATGCGCAGGTCGGTTTGGGTTTTGCCCATGTACTGGTTAAGAATCCTGGCATGAGCATCTCCATAGAAAGATATATTTTCTTGTTTAACCTGATTGGAAATGCCAAGCGTGATGTCCATTACATGGGAGAGTTCACTTGCATTATAATTATGAAAAATGCTGAACTTACACCCATTTTTTAGGTGTATGGGTGGATGAATAAGAGAAGTAGAAAGAAAAAAAATAAAAAATAAAGTGAGAGAAAGTGATAGTTTTGATGAAAATTGAAGAGGTAGAAGATAAATAGGGTCAAAATAAGGTAGAAGAGAAAGTGAATGTACAAATATGAAGAATCGATACTTCAATCTGCTTCATGTACCTGTGTCCGATACGTATTCAATACCAATACTCTTGGATACTTCGCTGATACATATCGATGAAGTATTCAAACCTATAAAACACTAATAACTCAATTTGTTTCATGTATGCCGATACTCTTTAGATACTTCTCCAATATGATTGGTGAAGTATCCAAGTTTTTAAATCATTTTATGAAAATCCAATACAACTATATGAAACACGTAAGTATGCATAATATAGAAACATAGAAGCACTTTCTCTTAATGAACCAAAAAATGAAAATTGTTCTTTTTATGGATGATTTTTATGAATTTTTATAAATTTCTAAATATATATGTATCTTACACATATTGTATCCTATATATTTTTTAAATAATCGTACTGCTGAATCGGATACGTGTTGTATAAGTGCATCATAGATGTACGATAATGTTAACTATTTACTTATTGTACTACAATGTTTATAAAGTAGCTACAAGACTTCCTTACAGTACTTCGTGGTCCAAATATGCCATTCTGATGTAATATATTACTGCAGTATAGTGGACCATCAAAAGATGCTATGGCATATGTCAACTGGTTAAGAAAGGATAACAGGTTTTCCAACATCTTGGTTCAGATATCTCCATCAGAAAAAGGACATACCTTTCCAATATTGAAGTTGCGTTATAAGTCTTCATTAGTACAGGTAAGCCTTAGTATGCCATAAAATATTCTTTTACAAATTAAGTTTGATAGGATTGGCATAGCTGTATTGTTATTTTCTTTAGGTTTTGAAGCTATGATCCATTTTTTCTTTTGGGGGCGATCAAATCTCGTCTGCTGGCTAGGATTTCCCTGAGCTGTATCTTTATAACAAATGAACAAATTTATACATTTTTTTATCTTCATATCTTTATGTTTAGGATGGATAGTTGTAGCTTTAAGACAATTTTATCAACTTATGACTTTCATTTGTCTACAGTTTGAAGGTGGTATGTCACATCTTTCATTTCTTGATCCTTCAATGAGGGCAATGGCTTATCACCTTCAGAATGGAGAGATAGATTGGAAGCAATCAATAAAACTGATCTTACTGGAAAAGATAACCCAAACAGAAATTACATTCTATTGGATGTGAGAAATGGTATAGGTTCTATAGTTCCAGAGTGAATCTACCTTTATTTCCTTAATTTAATTTTAAATTCCCCCTTTTTATGTTTCCTATTATCCTATATTTTATTCTAATTGGGTTTCAGACTGTTTGGTGCTTTAATAAAATGTCTTTTTATAATTACTTCTCCTTTAAAGAAGAGGTCCTGAACACCAATTTGAAAGAGTTATCATTGAGAGATAATCTTAGATTTGGTAGCCTTATGAACATTGACATATTGTAAATGGCTTGCCTGATTAGTCGGAAAAATTGCTAATTCACAACCTTTTTGGGGAGAATATTTCCAATAATTTACATGAGTGGACTGTTTATACTAACTTTTAGTCGACCTGACTGTTGAAAGAGAAGTTAATTGAGAAATTGTGCATACGGGCTGCACACTTGAACTCTTACTAATAGATTGACTAGAGAAGTGCTCAAGCATCAACTGTGAGAGTAGCAGCATGTGAATGGTTTTCCAGTGACCGTCTTCCAGCTTATCTGCAATCAAGCCACCAGATGGCATTTGGACTTTGAAATAGTGACAATTTTGGGAAAAGCAACAATGGCATGAACAAACGAGTGATCGGGCTTTGTAATCAGCAAGATTTCACGAGAAAAGTGACACTGAATGCCATGGATTGAGCAGAATGGATGAACAGACCTTTAGCATGTATGGACTTATGTTACACACAACCTAAACCCCCCCTTTTAGAGAGAAATTTATGAATTGCTTGAGTGATCAAACACTCAACTGGGTGGATAACATACATCAAGAAAATATTTAGAATTTATGCTTACAAGTTACAAGGTAATTAGTGAGAATGCTACGTCCTAAGTACACACTTGATACATACTATTTACTCAAATCTGCAATTTACTAGGAATAAATGCAATAAAATAGAAAAAAATTTATTGGTATAATGTCACTCATTCTGGAGCATACAAGTCAAATGCTCTAGGCTTGGAACAGTTATTATATTGAGTTTGAGGTCTCCTAAGGGACTACTCAAGAACAAGGGGGTAAGAAAGAAATCTTAAGAGTACTCCTATACTTGCGGTTATTCCTTCCACTCAACTCATACTCCCTAAAAAAAATAATTATTATTCAATAGCCAAAATGTATAAAATTTACAATGAGGATCTTTATATAGGCCAACAAAGCCTAAACAAGATGAAGCCCAATCCAATTAAACTAATCAAATCCAAAAGATAAAGCAAATTCCAAATTAAGTTAGAATCCAAAATAATCTCAAATCAAACCCCAATGATGAAATAAAAAAAAATCCCTATTTAATAACTAACCAGATAATTATCCAATCTACACCATTCCTCTTGATTGAGATAAACTCTTCTCCAGAGAGTCCAAATGTTGGAAATGATACCATTAGATAGTATTGACTATTGAGCTGATCAAAGTGTCAGCTTCAAACTAGGTGGCATTTGAAATGACATGATCCAAATGGACAAATGTTAGCCTGAGCCTTTGGATAGCTAATGTCATAGTTAATTACGTAGTCTATACTTTCCTCTTTGAATTATTTGTCTACCATACAGGTTACCCAAGGTGGAGATTGGGTATTTTGTCACTCAGGTGTGGCAGGTAATATCACAATGTTCTCCTGTGGTGACGGAAGGAGTAAGTATACTCTTTCCCATGATTAAGGGTGTGTTTGCATCACTGTTTATGTGCATTGGAAAGTAAGATTTGAATAAAACAAACATAAGGACATTAGTCATATAATCAAGGGCAACCTGAGCAACATTCATGGGCAAAATGTTACAAATGATATGTTCATTGTAATTGCCTATCTGAAAGGGAACCTGATTTCGCTCCTTAACTGGTAAACATGTCTTGTCTCCACATGTTACCTAAAAGGGGTGAGGGTGTGGTTCTAGCCTTATTTCTAATCTGGACATACTTATATTAGAAATAACACTCATGGAACTGCCTGTCAATGACTAACATACATGGAGTATCCCTTGTGCAACTACACGTGTGAAAAATGTTGGAATAGACTTGGCTGACCTAGCATCTGTTTCTTCTGCTCTTAGGTGATATCTTCAATTCATGTTTTTAAATATCTCTATATTTTTTTTTAAATATTTATAGTTTTCATAATTATAAATTCTAAGGATGAATACAGTATCATTGCTGTTATTCAGGTTATGAGTGGGATATTGGACATTTTCATGGGGCTCAACGACCTAGTGTGGACTGCTTTAGGAACACTTCATTTGGTCTGTCTCAGGAAGAGGTTGGGCCATTATCTGATGTGTCAGGGACCTAATCTGAACTGATTCAGGATTGATATACTCTTGTGATAAGCTGAAACATGCCATCAAGTTGTATGACTTTTTTTTTTTTTAATAAATGTCATAAAATCTTAGTTTTATCTCTATTTTTTGTTATTCACAGGAAAAAAGAACATTTTTTTCATTTATTAAATTGTTATGATGATTGATGAACATGGCATTCTTGCTGTGACTCAATCCTGATTTCATTTAGAGATTTTTTTCTCATTTAGCTATGAGCTTTGCGTAGATCATAGGTTGGGATTTGTGAATCACTAATTCAAAGTTCGATCTCCCCATTATGGGTATTAATGCACACCTCTTTGATATGCCCTCTTTAGATCACTGCTTCAGATCCTTTATCAAATGTAGATGAAGAAAAAGCAAACATATTGATGTATTGCACTGGAGGGATTCGCTGTGATGTTTATTCTACAATACTAAGGTAAAATATTATTAGAGAATGCTAATGAGTGGCCTTGATACTTTGATTAAGAAACAAAATTAAAAAGTATTGAATAAGAAGGAAAGCATTTATTATTTATGTTCCTAAAAACTGGATTGGGCTCACCTGTTTGATTGGAAAGCCGGTGAACTGACCTAGTGTCTAGTCCAAATAAACCATAGAACCAACCTTGAGAAGAACTAGTCACAAAAATAAAAAAACCGGTTAACAATTGGGCAGTGAAAAATGTTTAATAGGAGGTAGTTTTGACTTCTTTTTTTTCTTAAAAAATGAAAAATCAATCTAAGATATTTTGTCATTTTCATTTTGATTCTAGATGTAACCTTGTTATTGCAAATGGACATTGTTTTGTACTATTGAATTTCAGACCTAAGTATTATGATATATTTCATTTGGACTTATGTGTATACTATAAATATTAAAGAATCTATAAAATAGTGTTTTATTTTAGTCTTTAGTGTTGTAAAGTTGTGATATTATATTTCTTTAATACTATTTCATGTATTATTTAATTGTAATTATTATTTACTAATATCAGTTCAGCTATGGTTTGACCACTTTGAACCATTGAACTGAACCAATATTTTAATCGGTTTAATGATTGGTCCAATTTTTAAAACATTGTTTATTATATTGATACACAAAATATAATTTAATATTTTCTTTCTAAGTAATTAAAAAAACATTTATTAGTTTATTAAATGTTTCTTAACTAATGTTTTTAGGGCACTTATCAGTAATACCAGTTATTATTCCATAATTATATATTTTTCTTTTGCTTCTTTTGGCATTATATGTTTATTTTCAGAAAACTCGTACTCTTTCCATTTTGAACTTCTGTAGATCTTACTAAAATCTCAAACACCATGGAATATGATGCACTCTGCAATTCTTATATAGAAGAAAGCATTTCACTCTGCAATGTATACTTTGTATAACCATCCAAATTCAACCATCAGCTTCTAACACTATTAAACTTTTAAATGATTTATGGTAAATACATGGCAAACACCATCATTGGTTTTGTTTAGCAAAGCTGCTCATCCCTTTCAATGGCCAAAGTAATGCTACCCTTGTCAAGTTTGTTAGAATAGAGTACCTCAGAATTTCATGACAATATTTAATAGTAGTGGCACTAGTACTTGGCCTAATATTAGTATAACTAGGATCGTTGGGTTAATATTTTGTATGATCATATCACATTATTACACACCATACTAATAGAGTCTTATGTTGGGTATTGCTTTTTTCTACCTAAGCACTCTAAACTCTGCCTCCTTATACTTGTACACCAACCTCCCTATTGTCTTTTCTATTGACTAGGAAAAATGGTTTATTCATGGAACTGAAGTCACGTACACTTTCTCCCCCTTTTCATATTGTTAATTTTGGTGCATTGCTTTGATGCCATGCGACCGGCAGCAGGGATTTCAAAATTTGTATACCCTGAAGGGAGGCGTTTCTCACTATCTAAAGAATGAAGTCCCTGCAGAATGGGTAGGAAATTTATTTGTATTTGACTCCCGTCTATCTCTCCCTCCTTCTATTTACTATACCGGGGCCACAACTCAAGCAGAGTCAAATCCAGTTTCTGGAGATGATAATTTTGCAAAATGCTACGTATGTAGTTTGAAAGTCAGTGAATTGAGACATAGGAACTGTGCAAATCTTGATTGTAATTTGCTTTTTCTGTAAGATTCCTTTCTCTGTTGCATTTGTGTTCTTTTTAACAGGACTTATTTTTTGCATTTGGTGATTTTCATTATGTCAAACATGCTAGCCTTTGTCATGCAGATGCTGCAGACAATGTGTAGAGGATCTAAGAGGTTGTTGTTGTTTGACGTGCACTACTGCTCCTCGGCGTAGACCTGTCTTAAATGGAATGCAGAGATACAAAAAATGGCACTACTATCGGGATATGGATTTTCAAGGGAAACTGAAAATTTCAACTTGAATGCCCTTGTCAACCAATGGAAAAAGCTAGTTCCTCTCCATTTTTGTTGTTTTCCAGCTGTGCATTGGTATCTATTGGAACTGTACAAGTGTCAATGAATTTCTATGCATTTAGCTATTTACATATGGGTGACATTAGTTAAGGAATTAAAAAGGAAAAGTTTTTATTTGAAATTATATGAGAGCATATTTTTACCCATCCTAATAAAAAACTATTCTCTTTTATTTTTTTTAATTGGTGTCCTAGGAATATTGATTAGCATTTGTCTTTACATATTATATATGGGAGTTGAAGTTCTCTTGAATTGATCGTATGAGACAGTTGTAAAAATTAGATCATTTGAATAATTTATTATATGTATAACTGGTTATTTTCATATTTAAAAATTAATTTAATTTCGTTTGGATGTAAAAAAAACAGCTTTTACATATGAAAACAACTGAGGAAAAAAAAAGCTAGGATCCCAAACATTCAGTTTATTTTGGAAACAACCTTTTAAAAAATAAAACAGTTGAAATTATAGGTTGTTAAGTTGTTTCAAACATGCTTTAGTTTCAAGTTTCAACTTATATCCTGTAGTATACATTACATCTTTGCTAGAATAAAAAAGTAAAGCCTGTAGAGCAACACACTGGAAATCAACCATGTAGAAATTATGAATGTTGTGAGAACTTGTTTTTCTAGTTACCTCGATGACTCTAGTCCTTTTGTAAACTTGTAGTTAACTTCATTAATTAAAAGGGCAAACTTGTTTTACATTGACAATCAATTAAATCTCTATTCTGTCATTTTTTTCAGGAGATATTCTGTCATATAAGAGCACAATATTTTAATTAAATTAAAATTAGAAAAGCTTAAAAAGACTTTGATACTTATTTACACGAGTTATGTTATTGCAGGGACTTGGCACAAAGGATGTCATTCCTTTAGGGTGTTGTTTGTTTTCTGAAAAGAGAAACAATATTGAGAGGATGAAAATGAGTGATGGTGGTTTGGTAAGAGAGAAATAAGTTAAAAAATGTTGGAATCCATATTATTTCTCACTTATTTTCACTCTTCTCTCTATCTCTTCCATCATCTCTTTTTTATTTCTCTTCAACCAAATAACTTTACATATCACTTTATTTCTCACCTATTTTTACTTTTCTTTAATTTTCATCTACTCTTTTTCTTTTCTTTTATACCAAACACAGCCCTAAAGTTGCAGTGATAGTGTGGGAATTGATTAATGAGTATCGCAACATGAAAAGTAGCATGCTCGGGTGGAAGCTCTTCCTCCGAAATGAAACATGCTGTGTTTAATGTCAACATGGCGATAAAGGAACTTTTTGGATGTGATCAACAACTGATTATTGAGTGTCAACCTATGTGATGTTCAACACTTATGAAGTCAGAATACTTCAAAAATAAAAAGTAACAGTGTCGTATGGATACGTATCCAAAGAGTATCTGGTTTTTTTTACAAAAAAAAATTGTAAAACACAACTTCAATACGTCGGCATAAAAATAATTTGTTTGACCCATTTTTCTGACTTTTATATTTTAAAATTTTAACTTAATTTTTTAAAAATAAAAATGTCTCAACCATGCTTCAAAATATTTGGTGAATTGCATAAGGAGAGACTAAAAGCCTCTAGAAAAACAAATCCGAGCTATATCAACTCTTGCAGCATCCACAATAAAATTAAGAGCATAATAAAAAACATGAAATCTAAAATCTTCATCCATCGCGTGTTTGGCCATTGCATCAGAAGCTTGATAGCTAGCAAGGAATTTGAATCAACTCTGATTTTCCGGAATCCCCTAAACCAGGCGAGTCTTAGGCCAAACTGAATAGCCTTTTAGCTCAGCAACAAGCATAGAGCAACCTCCTAAGTTAGCACCAACACCACAGATGAGGACACACAATTAAGGGCAACTTCAATACAACTTTGCTGAAACCATGTTTTTATTTAATAAATTTATTTTTCCACTCAATAGAACTTTCTTTACCCGTATTTTGCATCCTTATTTTTTTTTTTTATCAACAAAGAAGAAAATTGTATCAACAAGATTTTTTAGAAGACCTCTGCCTATTTGGTAGACTAAAAACATAATTGCATTTTATTTTGTATCCATATATTTTTTTAACTTTTCATTTAACATATTGTATCCGTAATTTATAAAAAAAAATAAAAAAATTGACGTATCTCCGTATCCAGCTTGTATGGTACCTGCATCGTATCACATAATTCAACCCTAATTGTGTTTAGGACACTAGCAAATTTCGAGTTTCACGCTGCAACCATTTTCAATCACCGTGGAATGAAATAACAAATTTCCCTTGTGAGTAGATGATAAAAATTACAAAGGGGATTAACTGAAGTTATGGGGGTAAAAGAGAAAAGCACAATATGTTTGACGGAATATAAAAACTATGTATCAGTATCGGACACTAGTTGGAAGCAATACAATAGCAGAGAAAAAGTTAAGAGGACGAATGAGTGTTACTGAGACAGGTGAAGCATAATATTGATCCATTACAATTACGGCAGCATGGTTCATGGCATCCGTAAGAATGAATATCTGAAAGCACACATTTGATAGAACCAAGTATAGACTTACTATTTACAATAGCGATCAGCCTTCTTCTTGACGCGATCATCGAGGGCATCCTCAACTGACTTGAAGTTGGTTTTGGGTTGATAACCGAACTTCTTGGCTTCGACAGGGAACAGTTGTTCGTACTTCATACGCTTGGCCGCATCGATGGTGTATTCAGATCCCTCGCCCTCGTCCTCGAGGAGGGGGGTTTCTTCCTGCTCCTGTTTCTGTTCCTGTTCCAGTTCCTGTTCTTCAGGGTTAGGGTTAGGGTTAGGGTTGTTGTCGTTGTCCTTGCCCTTGTTCTTCTTCTTCTTCTTCCCCTTTTTGTCAATGGATTTGGAGCGACTGGCAAGGATTCCTCCTTTGAATGCTAATCTTCCTCCTTTCACCCGCTCGTACGGATCCGACATCCCAATCAACCACACCGCTGCTCTGCTTCTCAGTTCTCTTCCTCGAGTCGACCCGGCCCCAAACAATACAATCACCGTCTTTTCTATTTCAATTATATATTTGTGGGCTTTTTTCATTGTTAGACAGGCCCACTCACCTTCTGTTCAGCCATTATCACTCTCACACACATCACTTTTGCTATTGCCCCCCCCCCCCCTTCATATTTTTTTTCTTCCTAAAAATGAGTTTCTATTTTCTATTATCAAAATGAAAAAGAATTTTCATTTTTATAGTGAGGTGTGTTCTCCTAGCCTCCTAGTATATAAAGAAAATTGTATTTTTTTTCATTTTGACATAATATAAATCAGAAATGCATTTTCATTTTGTGCAAGTTGCTTTTTCGAAACTAATTAGATTAACGTTGATATAAATATAATTAAATTACCTTTTCTATATTAAAATTAAAGTAATTACCTTATATATCAAAGGGTCAAACTCAAGTTGGTTGAATCTGATACGTTAATCTTTTAAAACTTGTTTATTATTCTTACGAATAAAAACTAATTATTTACCATTGTATAATTAAACTAGATAGTACTCGTGTGGTGCACAAGTAAATTTGGAGGAGAAATTTTTTATTATATAAAAAGTTATATTAACAATTATATTATTTTTTATATTAAAAAAGTCGATTCAAATGTTCACAATATAAAACTTATTTGTTAATAAAAAGTAATAGTAGAACTATAAAAAAACTAAAAAATAATACAAGTTAATTGAATCTGATTAATTTTCAATACAATTACAAGATTATTTTTGACAATATTACTCTCCTGAACCAAAAAAAGCTTGTATTTCAACATGTCTTACCTCATTAAATTCAAAACCAATATTAAAAGAAAGGATCTTGCAAACGGGCGCTAGTTAAGGAATTAAAAGAGATTTTATTTTTATTAAAAACGATATGAAAATACATTTAAAATTCATAAAATAATTTTTTGAGTATTTCAATAAAAAAAAACCTTCTTTTTTACTTTCTTGACAACACTGGTTAGTATATGCCTAAAAGAATCTATGCAATCATTTTTTATGTACCCATGGTTATACAGTGAAAAAATATTAAATATATATTATTATTTAAAAAAAGTGTTCAATGTTTTTTTATAGTATTTTTTAATAACTTTTTTTAATGTTTATCATGCATTTATAGACACCTAATAAAATTATTGTCAAAATCAGATTTAACTTGAACAACATTGATTAAGAACCTATTGTAATTCTTGGTATAGAAGGAATGTGAAAACTCTTGCCTCTTGAAAAAAAGTGAAAACTTTCCATTTGTGATGAGTAGGGATGAAATTGATGGAATAAAGTTTTGCCTAAATAGTCCTAATCTATTAAAAAATTCAAAGGGATAAAAAACGCTTAAAAGATAAAATATACAAAATCATTAAAGTAATAAGACAAAAATTACAACTCAACCAAACTTTTATTCAAAATTCAATATTATCTTGAAAATACATGGGGAGCACTAATGATGTCAAGTCGAAAAAGCATCCAAACTGTCAATATCTATCTGCCTCCACCACCTCGCATATGATTTCATTCACACTTCTCTTTTTCTTCTTCAATTTATATTGGGAGAAAAAATGAGTTATTACAACCAAGGGGGAACATTAAAATCATGAACAGAAGTCAATACCCGAACCATACACATTTTTCTTCGACTGTTGGTTAATCTGGAAATGTGGAGAAGATAAAGGCCATATATGGTTCGTTCTTGACTCCTTCTAAGAATTCTACTACTTTCAAAGCTAATAAGCAAACTAGGAAACAAATAAAAGCCTTACCCACACATGCACCCAAAAAATTTATGGTAGTTGATGTGAAATGTAACACAACTTCAACCTTGAATAAAAAAACAGCTAGCTCTACCACCACCACCACTCCAACAACTAGCAATAGTAAATAATGAGGCTTTTTCTTCAGATGAGAAAGCATTCAAAGTCCCAACTAAACCAAAAAATATTACTTCTCCCATCAAGCAGAAATAGATCGTGAAGTCTGAACCACTTATATATGGAGAGCATATATATTTAAGGATGGCATGAGCAAATTGATGCATCAGGAACTAGCTAGGTAGGGTAGGACAACTTAAGGAAGACTTTATTTGCTGGACAGTGGAGCCAATAAGATTGTTAACAGTTGTCACCGACTCCATATTGAGTTTAGCAGATGGCAAGCTGCTCACAAGAATTTGGAATGCAATTGTAACTAGTGAACCACCAGACCTTACTATATTCCTGTTTGCGTTGTTAGAGCTGGTTGATGCTCCATCATCTCCTTCCTGGTCAGGCTGACCATCAGGCAAAATGGTAAATCCATTTGGTAGTAGGGGAATGTATGAAGGGTCTTCACCACTCATTGCTAAGTTGATGGATGGCAGATCAACTGGGCAATAAACCACAAATGAACCATAGGAATCTATGCAGCTTTCTTGTAGTATTAACATGTTCTGAGTACTGTTGTTGAAAGCCTATATATGCAAATGGACAAGGTAGAAATTATTTGTAAAACTGGGAATCCTACAAAAATAAAATGCAATATAATCGAGTTTGGAAGAAGACCGTCTTACTCGAAGAACTGATATACTGTTACCAGGGTGCAAACCATTTGCTATGTTGGCAACCTCTTGAACGGCATTACCGTTGGAAAGAACATCCCACTATACGAACAATAAAAAATAAGAATAAAAAACTTTAGAAAACCTCTCCTAGGTCACAACATGAATCAAATAAGTCGATTAAGTTGACTATATATGTCAACCTGAGGTCTTTTGTTTTCATCCTTGAAGAAATTAAAGACAGCGTGAGGAGGGGTGGGGAGCCAAATAGTAGTGGCTGCACTTAGCACCACACCATTAGGTTGTCCAGGATCTGAGCTTTTGTGGACAGTGACTCTTACTACGATTTCATTCAATCCAGAGAGCGTGGTCCATCGATGGCCACTTGATGTGCTAATGTTGGCACAAAAATTGGTGACCATCCTTTGAGCAAGTTTCATCATGCTCCTCTTGCCCTCAGGAGATGAAATTACTGAAATTAAAATCCCGTGTTATCGCAAGAAAAATAATTAAACATTACATGATCACAAAGATGGGTGATATACCTCCTCCTAGATTATCCCGGGTAGGATTGCTTGTAGCCATCAGATAAGTAAGTCTTTCACACATCCTCTGGAGGGTAGTAAGCCATCTTTCAGCTCCAAATGCCATCCCACTATAAATAAGATTTCTATAAAGCCGGTGAGGAAGAGTCTTATCTTCAATCTCTACGTGTTCAACCCAAGTAATCTACATGACAGCCTACAAGTTAGAAGAGTAACTATAAATAAATGTCACATCAGATATTGTTTAAACATTTACGTACCTTGGAATGCCCATCAGGCATGTCCTGGATCAAGCAACCAGAAGGACAACGATGAGACCGAAATTGAGGAGCATAGTGGCTATCTTGGGGAAAATCATAAGAAACGTCCATTACTGCCCATGTTCCCTGCTCAATTTGCTGACAGTAACGCAGGAAGTAAAACTCCCGAGTTGAAACAAGTGGAGAAAGCACTTGCAACTCTTGATACATCTGAAGTTGCATGCATTGAGGGAAATGGGCGTGCGTCAAACATTCATTCATAAAATAATTTACACAACTTAAGATTGAATTGCTGAAATGTTGCTGTGAGAGAGTGAAAAAAAAAAAGAGAGATTTTTTTAATAGAAAGGCAATGAAATGACCTTTGTTGAGAAGCTATTTATTTTTACCGTTTCCCATTATTTGTAGCTGAATTGTTAACATTTACAATTGAAGTGAATTAAAATTATTTTAAATAATTATTGTTATGTATTTTTTCTTCATTTTTAATATATTGTAATTTATTTTCATAATTTTTAATTTATTGTGAACCCAAAATTAATGTAATGAATTTTTGTTTTGGAGAAATAAATTACATTTTAAGAATATATGTTTTTTGGTATACTTATCATTTGAAAGTAAAAAATATAAATAAATTATCATTTTAAAGAAAAAAATATAAAATTAGAAATATGGGAAATGACATATGAAATCCAATTAAAATTCTTAGTTAGATTTTGATTGGAGTAAAAAAAATCTTGAGTGACATGTGGAACCCTAACAAATAACTTAAAATCCTAGTTGTAAGATTGGTATCGGAGATGCTCTTTATGTACCAATTGTAAAGAACCACTGCAACTGCCCATCATCCCAGAAGATATGACTTGAATAGTCCTTGCCACAGAGACAATAGTGGGAAAAAGTTGTATCCACTTGTTCTGCAAAATCAATTATGAGAACTGATCAGCAATTTAGAAAACCCAATCACGTGCTGTTCTACACAAAGAGATGATCGAGATCAACTTACTGGGTCCATAAACATATCAACCAAAGCTAAAGTATTCATTAATACAACTCCAGAATCTCGGGATGCTTCAATGCGAACGTTAGGATTCTTGGGGCGAGTATTGGGCTTGTGGAACATTCTTTCGTAGGCATCACAACTAAGAACATCTCTAGCATCGACGTTTGATTTAAGCCACAAGGGTTCGTTTGTCTGCACGAGCCTTAGAAATTCTTCCATGGCATTGGAAGCAATGTCTGACATGAGGGACTTGTCCATGTCCGAAAGGCAAGGGGGATGATAAGGCATGGATGATGAGGAAGTCCCTGCAGCAGGAAGAAGATCAAGATTAAGGGAAGAAGGAGCAGGACCAACCATCCCTTGGTTTCCATAACTCGCCATTGATAAGTCCAGAGACGATATATGAATAGGCTGGACCGGCGGGAGTTGGGAAATTGGTCTTCCAATGTACTTGGCAGCAATGCTAGATACTCTATCAAGCTGCAAATTAAATTGTTGACCAGTTAGTAAAAAAGAAATCAAAGACAAGTTTTGATTTAATTTAATTTGATGATATATATGCATGCCATTGACCTCTTCTTTGAGGTGGGCGTTCTCTAATCGCAACTTTTGGTCATCAAAATAACAATCGTCATTGAGAGGTGGGGCACCACAAGAAGGGCAGATAACATTCTTCAAGGCCTCCCTGATGGCTATGTTCTCGCAACGTATCTTGTCATTGTCAGCTCGAAGAGCACAATTGTCAGCTCTTTCGTGTTGGGCCTGAAGATCGAAACAAATTAAAGTCACTAGACATGCATGCATATATAATGATGATATCACATCAAATCCTATGCATGTCGGGACATCCACATGAATAATGTATATACCTTCATTTGGGTCCTCCTATTTTGGAACCAGAACTTGATCTGCCTCGGGGCCAGGCCTAACTCCCTGCTTAATTGCAACCTTTGTTTCTCATCCGGATGGGGGCACTCTTTGAACATTCTGAAACAATATTGAGTAAAGAGGTAGAAAGCAATAATAATAATAAGTAAAAGGAGGAGGAGTGCAAACAAACGAAGGTGGTGGCTTAATTACGACTCAAGCCTCTGAATCTGATTGGCAGTATGACGATGATAGCGCTTCCTCCTCTCTTGGGAATCTGAGCCATCTTGCTCCCCTGGGGACTGTGACCCACCGCCTCCGCTACCGTACTCCATTTTTTATTTTTATTTTCTGTGAATAGAACAAATTAAGCGACAAAATTTGAGTTGCCTTGTGACTTGGTTTCATGAATTGGTTGCTAGCTACGAATAAGACAATTAAGCATGCTGGCTGGCTCATGCTGCTTTTGAATAGGAATGCAAACACGTACCCACCTGGTTTGAGCGATTGAGTGAGTGACTTACGTGCAAAAGCAAAGTAAATGTTTGGTTTGGTTTGGGTTTTGATTGATTGAGTGAACCAACCTAAGAAAGATAGAAAAATAAACCACTCGATCTTCACTTAATAGTATTGCTAAGAGAAGAGGGTTTGGAAAAGTGGCGTACCAGGATGAAGGATCTTTGCAACTTTCTTGCGGGAGTACTGGGAATGAAAAGAACTCAGGAAGCTGGGGAATGCAAGGGTGTGTATAACAAACTATTCAGAAGGGTACTATTATTGCAACGTACGTGTAGATGGAGCCATAAGTTAAGGAAGCACCAGCAAGGGAGGTTTTAAATATGGGAACTAGAGTACGTATGTATGTATGTAAAGGGGTGGGTGGGGTATTGATCTCTTTAAATGACTGTGTAAGGGGTGGGTTTTTTTTTAAAAGTCCAGCACACTTAGTTATCTGGCAAACTGCTAGCTTGTTCTTCCGCAAGCTCAGAGGCCATTCCTGATGCTCTTCTTCATACGACTGGATGGATCATTTGTCCAAATTCACTATTCTTATCAATTAAGTAACCAAATATTATGCGTTTATTATATATATACACAAGAATTCATCATTCCCCAAAATATGCAATTATTGGAAACAAATCCGTCATTTTTCTTCCGTTTTTATTTTAATGTTCAGAATTTATGACAGACTCTCCCCGCTTTCTTTTTTTGGCGATCTAAATTACAAGCCAGTATAGGAAAAGTACAACGTAGGGTTGTTTCAGTTATTAAAGCAAGATTGGGTATCAAATATGAGCATTCAACTTTCTGGAAATTTTTCTGCCTATATTGAATACGATATCTTAACTTACCAAAACTACATTATGAAATATACGAATAGATGGTAAGAACAAATCTACCAATCATCATATTAATAACTAGTAAGATTTTTATGTAAAAATATTATATTCCGTATTAACTTATTCTCTAGCAATACTTTTACTATATAAATCTTGATTGTATTAAATGTTCTGCTTGTAAAATCAGACATCATATATTTTTAACTTTTAAGTAAGAAAAAAGAAAAATAAAACCATGTAAATTTATTTCATACAACTAAATCAATATTTCCTCATCATAAGGTGGATTTGGTCTATAGTACTCCTGAATTCAAATAACTTATTTGTTTCTTTATTAACACCTATTGATATTATAAAATGATCATTATTAGCTTTCATTAAATATGTTGAACCTATTTAAACATCAATGCAGAATGCATGCATTGTATAACCCATTAACCTCACCCCCTGGCCCCCACCCCATTTTGTCTCAAACTGGATGTCCTGTATCAAACGTTCGAATTTCCACTTCCTTTTGCGCGATCAAATTGATTATAAAGTTTGATAAACACACATACTTGTCTCTTTTTCTTTTGTTGAGTGTTTTTCTTTTATAAAATAAAGTTTGAATCCAAAGGTATGCTTATATATATATATATATATATATATATATATATATATATATATATATATATATATATATATATATATATATATATATATATATATATATATATATATTGAATGTGTATTGAGTAATAGTTGATATAAGAGTTTGTGCTGCGTGTCATGTCACATCAATAATAATGTCAAAGAAACTAAAAAAATTTCATGAACTTAAAAAACATAACTTACGGAGATTTAAAAAAAGAATTATAATGATTAAAATTTTAAAAAAAAAATGTTTGTGTTTACGAATATGTCATTTGAGTATATTTTATTTTGAAATATTTGTCTTTTGCAAAAAAAAAATATGACAATTTTCACATTAAAAATAATTGATGTGAAAGATAATAGCAAAAATATCTAACAAATTAAATATTTTTTTGTGGTGAAGTTTGAATACAAAACGTAAGAGACAAGAAGGTCTTAAACATCACCTCTATAAAATCCTAGATGAATCACATTGGAATGGAAGAGATTCAGAAATTGTGTTAGTATTGGACTATATAATTGATGATAACTTAAAATAATTAATTAGTACTATTTATACCAATAAAATATATATAGTTTTCGGTAGTTCATCACTTTAGAATTTTATAATTAAGTATGTTTGATTTAGTAGTTATGAAATAAGTGACATTCTATAAAGTTTTCTAAAAAATGTGAGTAAGACAAAACATGCTAAGAAATTTTGTATTGACTTGTAAGAATAATCATTGATCCTGAAAAGTAGCTAAGTTGTCAAGATCTTGAAAAAGACTACTTATAAAGGATTTTAACGGGTAAAGAGTTATAATCAACAAGAAGTATAAGTGAAGTGTCGTTGTGTGAGAATTACTAAAAAGTCGACAATCATGGATGACATCAACATGATAGTCTCATCTTTGTTCCAAAACACGTGAACGTATACCCTGACAAGTCAAGGTATCTACCACATGATTAGAATATAATCACATGGCATATATGTAAGTCACAAAATGCAATTAATTATTTCTCTCTAGCACGGTCATTTCTAGAATCTTGAATGCATATTTATGTGGAGAATAAGCATAATTCTTTCACGGATAGGTGGATAATAGATAAACATGATTAAGAAACCAAGATAGGATTTCAAAAATCTATTGCATCTTCTACCTCTATACATGTCCACCAAGTTAAGATATGGGTTGGAAAGGGTTATATACACACTTGATTTAAATTAAATGTGTACATGATATTTAAAACTTAAATATATGTTTGTCTATAAATATGTCACTTTTTCTTCTTTTAGTTAATGTATTTTTTTAATTTTTTTGTAAGTTTTCATTTTTATTTTTTGTCCCTATAAGTTTTTTATTTTATTGTAAATTCTCTTTTTTTTAGTCCTTAAAAGTTTTGTTTGATTTCATTTTTAATTTTTGTAATTTTTTTTAATTCCTTTGATGTCACTACTAATGTGACAATGATTTACAGATGTGACAAAATCATATCACACCCTTTGTTTGTTACATTAATTATTTTTTTAATGGAAATAAACAACATGACTAAAAATAAAATGAAAAATGATAATTTACATGTTTATATTTTTTTGTTAATAATATGTTAGTGTAAAATATTTATTAAATTTGTTGATTATTAATCTAAAAAAAATTGATTAATTATCTTTAACATAATTTTTCTTTTCAATCATTTTTTTTTCGTTCACAATACTTAAATTCAAAACTTCATTTTAAAAGACAGGATTTAATTCCAATGCAGACCAACGATTTGTTGGTATAGACAAGGAAGTATATTAAACTCTTGTAAAGTAAATATCAGAAGCTGCAGTAATAATTTAAACGGTAAGAGACTTAGTATTACTTTTAGGGATTAAAAAGTGATTTGTAATTTTGAAAACACAATTTTAATAGGAAAAAAAGGAATGATTTATAATTGATTGGATTTAAGAAAACATGAATTTAAAGTTAAATATAAATAAAAAAAAGTGATAATGATGGATAAATATTGTTGAGCCTCTACTTGATTCGCTTTAGTAAATGAAATATGACATGCTTGTTATGCTACACTCAATAACTCGGAAGTCATAATAGAAAGAAAATCGTTGGTAAGAGGAGCGCCTAGTTCGTCCCACCGTTTTCCTAACCGCGTACATACTCATGACTGTGTTCGTTTGTGATGAAAAAGAAGATAAAAAAAGATTGAGAAAAAAAAATGAATAAAAAGAAAAAGAAAGAGTGATGAAACTTGAAAGAGACCCAAAAATGCGGTTGTCTTCGATAGAGATATAGATGTGAAATAAGAGAAAAGAAAGGATGTAGTAGATCATAAATTAAAAAAAAACTAAATGAGTCATTTGTACAATTTCAATTTTATTCATGTGGGCTTGTATTTTTTTTAGGTGAGTTGTCTAATAATAAATCATCATTTAAATTATTTTAAAAATTAATAAATTTATTATATATGATATATTATGATTAGATAATTGTGTAAAAAAAATTAATTACTTTTTTTTAACTTGTTAGATTATAAATAATTCTAAAATAAGTTATTTTTTGTATGATATTAATTATTATTTTCCTTTTAAAATATTATATTAAATAACATTTTATTTTGTTATATATATATATATATATATATATATATATATAATCAAGTTTTCTAAGCACGAATTTATTATTGTTTTGCTATAAAAAAAAAAAAAGGAAAGGTGCATAATCAATTTCGAAATATGGCCTTGAATTTGACACAGAGGATCCGTAATCAAATATGAAAAAAGCATAATTGAATATGCTCACGGTCTTTTCCCCATAATCGAATTTATGCTCCTCATAATATAATATGTTTATGCTCCTTTCCTCATAATTGAAGTTGGGATGGTCATGAGACCCGCAAGGTGCTGAGGGCAATTATGTAAACAAGGACAAATTATACACTTTCGTCCCTATTTTACCTTAGTTTTGAGGAAAAAATAATATAAATAGGTCTCACCACTTTTTACAAATTTAAACGACATTTTTCATGCAAACGAACAACAGAAAGAAACAACTTTCAGCTACTTTCATGGCATCTTCAACTTTCACCTCAAACTTTCATCGCAAACAAACAAGCACTATGAGATAAATTTAACACGTCAAAATAATGTATTACAATAGATCATTTTTGGTGTTTCACCTGCATCATCTATGAGATGGTTCATCCTAGCCTGAACCTTAATTAGATTTCTGAACTTGTATTTATTTTTTAATTAAGTTTTTATGTCTACTTTAAAAAAACAAAAAATAAATATAAGTTTAAGGATTTAATTTACGTAAATAGTTTAAGAACTTATTTTAAAATGAAAAATAGTTTAAAGACTTAATTAAAAAATTGTCAACCTCTACATGCCAATTTTCTTACATCTTTGTATATTCTAAACTCAATATTCTTAGTTTTCCAACCAATTTAGAACTTGCTGAGGTGATAATATTGAACTGCAGAGATTCACGATTTTTTAATTACATCTTTGAATTATTTTTAATTTTAATTAGAGCACAGAGGAATCTAATTAAAAAATAAATAAAATTTCAGGAAACTAATTAAAAAAAGTCAAATGTGACATTTAATAAATAAATAAGTTGATGTCGAAGGCTTCTGTTAAGATAATTTTTTTAATAAACTTGACCATTTAACTAATTAACACACACACATATATATATAAAAGATGCTTTGTGTATATACCAGAAAACAAAAATTTATAAAAAATAAGTTTTTGAGTGGGTATTTAATTAAAAAATTTCTAGTAGTAGATTATAGGTTTAATTAGAAATTTTATCACCAAACTTGTATTATTTTGTGAATTTTATCACTTAATTTTTATTTTTGCAAATTTTATTATCCAACTTTCATAATTTTACAAATTTTACTAACCAAGTTTTTTCCACAAATTTTACTATCTAACTTTCAACATTTTACAAATTTTATTTGTCATATTTTGGAAAAAAATTACTATTTAACTTTCACATTTTACAAATTTTATTTGTCATCATTTTGGTAACAAAATTAGGATGGATCCAAAAACCTATTAAAGAAGGGAGACTAACTAACTTTTTTTTCTTCCCTTGTAATTGTAATTGTTTAAATGTTTAACTTTTAATAATTAATATTTAAAGAAACATCAAATTGAAACTATTTTTTATTTTAAATGATAATAATTTTAATCATTATCACAAAACAACAAATAAATAATTACTTTTACATAATTTTATTTTAATTATCACCTTAATTTGAACAAAACGATATCTTTAACTTCTCTAGTGACACATCAACCATATATAATAAAATGGACAAAAATAAAAATTTAAGTGATAAAATTCGTAAAATAATGAAAATTGGATGATAAAATTTATAATTAAGCTAAAGTCTCTAATTTTATCCATAAAATTAATAATAAATATTTTTTCAAACTTATTGTTTATTAAATAATTATTTATCAAAAATTAATTATTTAAATAATTATGTAAAAAAATCCCGACCCCTAAGATACGCTCCTAGATCTCTCCGTCCCTGCTTCCATTACTAAAGTTTTGGGTTAATAAATGAAATCAACAATGTACACATTTAAAAAAGAGTATTATTTTTTTTTTAAAACCATAGAAACGGAAGAAATGAAGAGGATTTTTTCCCCTTCTTTTCACGCCTTTTACTACAAGTAGTAAAGTGAAGGAAGCGATAAAATTAAAATAGATACATATCCCCTACAATTACACCGAGAAAATACATGAATCCGCGACTCTCTTTTATAAACAAAGTTCTGACACACGGTTAGAGAGGATGCAAGAAGTAAAGAACTTTATTTTTATATATTTAAAGTTATAATCTCTTTAACAAATATTTTGCTACATGATTAAACAATGACCCGGCCCATATTTTTGATCAATTTTATTAATGATAAGATAACTTTAACTGTTTATATTAAGCAGTCAAGCAATTGAACGATTCATTAAGAAGTACGTACAGTCAACGTGGAAATTTAGTGATGAGCGAGAAAATAGATGTATAGTACAACTTAATTTGTTGGTTGTTCAATTTCTATGTCCATCTAGAAACGTCACTAATCTCCAGTCAATAATTCGATGAAAAGAAATCAAATAAATACCACTTACCAAGTTGGTAAAGATGTTCAGGATTTGAATGTGTGTTTTTAATAAATGCACACCTGTCTAGCCAAAGATGAAAATGGAAGTTGAAACATAAATGTATGCATGTGCATCGCTAGCTCCATCGACCTCCATTAACGGATCCATGAATTTTTAGTTGTGGATACAAGTCAATACTTACATATATAAATTAGTGGGGGTATAAATTATTTTTTAACCATATTTTAGGTTACGGGGCAATTTATTATACACATAATACTCATAAACTAGGGCCATCCCTGCAACATATATTTAGGTATTAGAAATCTGCAACATATAGATGCCTTTTTTGTATTACAAAAATGGAATTCTTAGTTTCATATCCTTGTTGAAGCAATTTTTGCAAGATTTGAGATGGGCAAGGATGTGTGAGCATTTGTTATAGAAACAAGGGAGAAAAAATAAATACTACGTAGTGAACTAGTGAGCTCTAGTTGAAGTGTAAGTGTCGCTATTATGATTACGGTGGCTGTGAGTTCAAAGTTAGATTTTGACAGTCACCAATCGAATGCCAGAGTAATAATTTTCTCGTAGAAATTGCAGATACATTATACAGTACTAAAAAACTATACAACTAACACAATATCAAATCTAATGATTAATTGAATCATAATTAATTTTTGAAAATTACATTTACATAACTATAAACAATGAAATGATAAAAAATATATGCTAAAAAAAATATACTTCAATTTTTTTTTTACTGGGACTTCACATGTTATGCAAACTAGTATTTTAACTCATTAAATCAACAGGCCTTCCAACACAGTTGATAGCAAGGAAGGGCTTATTTTATGACTTAGGGGGCTTGTCCCTCTGACTTTTTTTAATGGAATTTTTAATATATATTCAAATGAAATTGTGCCATGTAAATATACTTTTTTATCACAAATAATCATTAATTTAATGTATATAAATACTCAGTTTAAAAGCTTTGTTCATTCAACATAAACATTTTTATACCTGACTTCCATTCTTTGAAAGTGAGAAGTGGAGAACATTTAAACATGAACGTAGCAGTCAATTTTCGATAGCCTTGAATTATTTATAAAAGAGTCATGACGTTTTGACATATTTCATCATATTGGAAAAGGATTTTCTTTTGAAGGATCATATTGGAAAATGATATGTAGTACGAATTTGTGTTACACGAAAACTATATAACGCACTACGCCCGTGATAAGTATTATTTTTTTGATAAACCATGTTGTTCTTTTTTTTATATATAATTGTTATTGAAAAAATATGACATTTTTTATTTTATAGATAAATATTTTATTTGTCTTTTGTATAATATTTATTACGAAGATATTTTTTTCTTTTTAGAAAAAATATTCGAAAGTCATTTTTAATAATATTTTTTATATCCATTATTGCTATTTTATCGGCTATAAATAATTATATTTACACAAATTTATCAGTTTTCTCTTTACATTGATTTGATTATAAATAATTTGAAAATTAAATAATATTAATTAATTTTTGCTAATGTGGTAAGTTAAAATAAGAATATTGTATGATAATTGTCACGGTTTGATCTAAACACATCACTATGTAAATCTTGGAGGAAACAAAATACTCACTAGGGTTGACATAGTCGTGAGAAATTTTGAGTAATATGCACGAAGTTTTAAGTTTAATCCTGGGTATCATTATTACAAAAAAAAAAAATCGGAAACAAAAGAGAACAAAAGAATATTATGCGACAAAAAGAGAACATTTGTGCCAAGATCTTCAGTAAAATTGTTTTGATTGAATAATAAAAGAAGTTTAAGAATGATAAGGTTTGTCTGTCACACTCTCACTAGGACTAGGAAGATCATGGCAGTGACACATGTATTTAATAATATAAGGTTTGGCCCCACGATGAGATATATGTGCAGTGAAAGAAGCTTAGGAAGGAAGGTGCATGTTGAGATGAGATATGACCTTAGGAATTGCTTAGAATAGAATAAAAGCGAGATGCTTACACCAACATACACGCACCCAGTGAGTGATAGAGAGATATAACTTTGACGTCAATCTTTCTCAGTCTGTCTACTCTAGTCACAATGACAGAGGACAGACCACACCCCTCACCCAACTCTGATAGTACCCTCTCAACCATTTCTCCTCCTCTCAAATGTGAAACAAAGAAATACGCCCAACACATTATTCCAACCTGAATCTTACCCTTACGGACAAAATGGCCAAGAGATCAGATTTTGCCCAGAAGCTACTGGATGATCTGCGCCTAAGGAAAGAACGAATGGCTTCATCTCAGACTCTGAGCTCAAACCAATCCCACCATTTGCCTATAGGTATGTATGTTACTGCAACATTATGTTTCTTATGTGTTGTATTGTAATTGATCAATAACAACATATGATTGTTTCGTTTCACAATTTATGTTCTGGATTTCCTTTTTCTCTCTCTTTCTTTGCCTGCATGATACAATACATGTTCCAAGTTTGTTCATTGTCGTTAAATGAGACTTCTGCCAAAAATAGACGAGCAATTAATAGAGCAAATTTTTACGAACATTAGAAGTAGGGAGTAGTTATGATGTATTCAAGATTAATTTTTTTTTTTCCCGTTTTTGCTCTGTACTTTGCTATTGAGTGTGTCACATCAGATCTGTGGGTCATTGCTGTCTTTAACTACACTTTTTTTATGTTACTGCTAATATGGCATATATTTAATGGTATAGGGCAAGGGATTGCTTTTGTTCCCTGAGCAAGAAATTTCAAATCCCTTGTTGAAAGCTATCTTTCAAATCAAACATCCAACCACCTTCCCCACTTACCCAATAATATTTCAAATAGACCATTGACGAGTTTGTGTCAGTGTTTTTTCCAAGCACATGTGTTGGTTTAAATTGAAAAAATTTCCGGGAAAGGTGTTGTCCTTTTGTCTATCTAATTTCATCGGTGAGGCAGTATTTTACTTAAGTATTACACTCTTCTGGTATTCTCTTTATGCATTCTTATAATCATGTGAAATCTCATGTTGGCCCAACTAATAGGAAGTGAACACAAGTTATTTAGTGATATGTACATGAGATTTTACTGAATAATAATGTATTGAAAAGAGTTTAAATAATATATGTATTGAAGTACTGGATAGAGCCTACAGTTTCCGTTTTCTAGTTCCATTTACTTAAAGGAAACAGAAATTCAACAAATGGGAATGGACAATTATACTTTGTGATCTTGGAAGCACACACACTATTAACAGGGTGCTTGCGTCGTGTGTAGCAAAATTACTTATAGATTTAGACTTGAGAATTTTGTGGCATGACAACAGCTGTTCAAACATATTTGAGAGAGGTTTATATGATGTAATTTTGCTAAACATGTTCAAACAGATGCATATGCTTACACCAAACAAACATACAGAGGATCCAGAAATACAAAGGCTACTGAAATTGTAAGTTATCATTTCGTATTCTATGCATAAATTAAAGCAGACAGCAAACATTTTTGAAGGTTAAATTGTTTGATGCTCTGCAGGTCAGTACCAGAACTGGGGAGATGCTGAATAGTTCTAGTAGAAGCTACAGATCAGTAAACAACGGGCAAATTTCCAATCAGATGGTTCCATATGGGAAAGCTCAGAGCTCAAGGCAAACGGGTGATCTGTCCCTTGCCCTGGCTTTTGCATTTGAGAATGGAGGGAAACTAAGAAGGAATGATTCAATTATGGGTTTCCTTCACCAAATTAAAAGGGGAACATTGGAATTCAGCATGTCAGAAAGACAATTTGCTTCAACTAGCAACTACCCTATGCAGATAAACGAGATATCCAAAGGTGCACAAAAACTAAATCAGATATTGAGAGCCGGCTCCAATGGTCTTAACATGGACTCATATTCAATACAATTTGCAAAGGAACTATTACAAGGAGCTATTGATTTGGAAGAGTCCCTCAGGATGCTAGTAGACCAGCAAAATAATTCACAGTTTATGATTACATCACAGAAGAAAAATAGAATAACACTATTAGAGGAGGATAATGATGATAACAATGACACAGGGATGGAAATGCAACTGGCACAACCAACTCTCTCTTTTGACAAGCATACTACTGAGAACATCCAACAATTTGGGAAGACTATTTTCATGCAGAGGCCAATTACTCTTACCAGCTCTAAGGAAGGCAGAAACTCAAATAATGAAAACAAAAATGTGAAGAAACAAGTTTCTCAGAAGCGATCAACTAAAACTAGCTCTGACATTAAGAATGTCAATGCTATTTCAGAAGGGAAAAACCAGATGGCCTCCAACCCAGAGAAGGGCAGGATTCCAAATGTGATAGCCAAACTAATGGGGCTGGACATCCTTCCTGACAAAGTGGAAAAGGAATCAAAACAGGCAATGCTAGTGAAAAGAGAAGGAACATCTCCCAAGCATACTGCTAAAGGAAGCATTAAGAAGACTGAACTGAAGAGCAAAGAAACGGATAATTTGATGCCTATGAAAAACCAAAAAGTGATAGAAGCCTTCAAAGTGCCTTCAACTCAGGGTGAAGAGATGATATTTGGAGCAAATAAAAATTTGCTTGTCGAGAAGACTAGCTCTGAGGTGGCTGTTCGGAATGGAATAAAAACACTGAAAGGATTTGACAAACCCAGCATAAAAATAGACAAGCCTACTAAAAGTTCCCCTCAAAAGAACCTTACCAGAGAAAGTCAAAAGGATGTTCAGGAAATAGGAAGAAAACAGAATAACCCAAATAACAATAACAGGGAACAGAAAGGCACAGTTAAGGGCAGAACCAACGATCCAATTCCCAACAATATGCTGTCCCAGCTGGAACAAGTGCGTGAAAGATCACAAGTTAAGTCCTTAACTCAGGAAGACAAGGAAATCAATGGAAATATTGTTCAGCCCGAAAAAAGACACACAAACACACTCGCCATGAACAACGAAAAGAAGCCTTGGAACAATGTTGGAGTTCAAAAGTCATATGTACTCTCCAAAAATGGGCCTCATGAAGAAAAGCATCGCAGAGAACAGCAACTCCAGCTGAGGGAAGAACATATGTTGATGATGAGACCACAAGGAAGGAGTGAAATGACTTCCATGAATTCACCAAAATCCCCTCATCAATTGATCAATCCTCAGAAGAAGCAGCTATCCACGAACCAGGTCACACTGTTTAAGAAAAACTCTGGAGAAAAAAATGTCGCTTCTATGAAATCGGAGGGCTTCTTAACTAATCACTATGATCCAGTCAGAGATGAAGCATCCAATGCCACAAATGAGAATGTAAAAGAAATTATCCATAGGAAGTCAGGCCAAATTTCCTCTCCAAGAGATCAAGAATTTGAACGAGCTAAGCGAAGTGGCATCAAAACTTTGATGGATGAAAAACACATCAATAAACTGGCCAGCAAGAAAATAAAGAATACTAGAAAACAAAAAGTTGACATGTCTGGAAAGATTGATCAAATGTTGACTGGAAGAAATGGAGCCAAGCTCATCACTGAACAAGGAAAACAACAGATTCCCACTCCTGACAAATTCCAAGTTTTGAATGAAGCGGAACATGAAAGGGTTAGCATGCTCAGAGAAACAGATGTGCACATCATTAACTCCAATGAACCAGTATCTGTGGCTGTGACTGAACCATTGGATATGAGGCACCAACCCCATAAAGAAGCTGAACTGCCTCCTACATTATCCAGTTCTGTTGGTGGAGAACTTCAAAGCCAACAAGAATTGGTAGCAGTAGTTCCCAATGATTTGGTAAGCTATTTTTTACCAGCATCTGAAACTATCACATATTGAGCACAAAATAAAAATTAAATGGTGACAAGATTTATTCCCAAAAGAAAGAAAAAGAAAACACCAAAATTCAGTGACAAGCAGCTAACATAATCCTTGTTGAATGAATTTATAGCATTGCCAAGATGTGCAATCGTTGCAAGATCAAGCTGCTCCTATGGCAGCAGATGAAGGATTCGTAACTGGTGAAGTCGAATTACATAAAACAAATGGTGAGTATGTATAGCTATAATTTTAGATTCAAGTTATATTTCCCAAAAATAAAATAGCTTCTCATGTCATGCATTCACAAAGTTCCCTTTACCAGTTCTCGTCCATTATCTTCCTTCGCCCTTCATATAGTTATAATCTTTCTTCTGGTTCATCATTGGCAAAAAGTTGCAAAAGAAATAATTCAATAAAAAATATAGATGGAATGAATCAATTTAAGTATTAGATGTTACTTAAATTCGTCTAATATCGCAGGACTTGATGAAAAGAGATTGTGTGTTAACAACTCAAACCTGAATATTTCGGAAAAAAGCATCCGACAGCCACTAACAGAAAGTGAAAACTGCCTCAAGTTGATTCTGGTCATGAGTCAACTATTCGTCAACACTGCAGAAGCACTTTTCAAACTCAACATCCCATTTAACGTTCTTCAAGGTGGTGATCGGGAAAATCAAGACGAAGGTAGCAAACTCACATTAGACTGTGGGTATGAAGTGATGAAAAGAAAGGGGATACTACAGGAACTCAAAGTTCATTGTTATTCAAGGATATCAATGGGAAGCATGAACATAATATCCTTAGATGACTTAATTAGGCAGCTGAATAAAGACATGGAGAAGCTTAAGTTGTACGGAAGGAAAAAAAGTTGCCAAGCTGATGATGTTGAGGACTACCTGTCTAAAATGCTTGAACATGATATTTATGATAGACATCCAGACATGAACTGCATGTGGGATTTAGGTTGGAATGATGAGACAGTTGCATTTATCGAGAAATATGATGTTATAAGGGATACAGAAAAGCATATCCTTAGTCTTCTTCTGGATGAGATCACCGTAGATTTTTGCATGTGAAGAAGGGGGACACGGAGCCAAGTTTAATTTTTCATGCATGTGTAATTTATAAAGGTAAGGATTTGATAACTGCAAGTTTTCATTTAGAAATTCATTCTGTTTTTTCGGATCAATTTAGTGTGGTTCACAAAATCAAATCAAGAAGCATGTCTTATTTTGTTTTCCCTTTTCTCTCTTTCTCTTGTTTTGAGCCCCACAAAACAAAACATAGCAGCAGAAGTTACCAAATGTGTAATCGTTCCTGAAATTGAATTTTTTAATTCCATAGCACATTAGACTATTCTTTTACGGATTTAATCATGCGACATCAAGAAAAGGGCGGCAGATGCTAGGTAGCTAGGCATGATGTATTAACAAAGCTCGGCGTGTTTGACACACAAATGCAACCATCTCCACCACTCCAATCACAACAACAAAGAAACGTACCCAAATAGGAAAAACAAAAAAGAAAAAAAAAACGTTCAACTACAACGACACCAGAACTTCAAAATTGAGACCTAAGAGACCCGCAATCAACACCCAAATTTCCCAATTCGAGTCTCGATTCCTTTTACCCCAAATACAAATCAATCCCAAAGTTTCATATCGAAATCGCTGAAAAGAAGAATCCCCGTAGATCTACTTGTGGTGGAAGAGTAGAAAGGGAGCATTTTTCCAAAGGAAAAGCAAGATCAAATGAAATAAAATTCAGAAGAATGAAAGGGAGTAACGAGGAACGTTTTTAACTTTATTTATTTATTTTTCTGGACTTATGTTTGATCTTGATTTGGATTTGGATTTGTTTCTCTAATGATTCTAAGTTTGGATTTGTGTTTGATCTTTACTTGCATTAATTATGTTGATGGAGGGGAGGGAATCTAGAAAGGAAAAAACAATTTCTGACAACTTCTTTAATTCGTTTTAAACATTTTAGTAAAACAATTTATTTATGACTAAAACAGTTAGAAAGTTAACAGCCACAAATTATAATAAAATTAGTGTTATATTATTATTTAACGATAAGATTTAAGGGAGATTAAAAAGTTGGTGCAAAAAATATCAAAAATCAAAATAAGTTAAAATTTTGTTTAAAGACCAATCTTTTGTTTGGTTAAAGAAAAAAAAATTGGAAACTAAAGAGAAATTTTTAAAAATTTATGTGATTCCTATATCTTTATTTCTCTTTTTCCACTTCATCAAACCAACCCCAAAAGTAAAAAATTAGCAACTAAGACATAATTATTCCATTTATTTAAGAGAAATATATGCAAAAAAGACAAAATTTATTTTAATAATCGTCCGTGTGAAAAAGAATTTTTCAGTAATCGTTAAGTGTGCTTGATTGTGAAAAAATAGGAGAAAATAATTTCAAAATTATGCATAATCCACACATCTTTCTCTTAACCTTAATTCAAATATTGTTTTGACAGTTTTCTTTCATTCTTTTTTTTTTCTCCAGACAACTAATTAATCCATCCTATAAGATGGAGTGAAGACAAGATGGGAATAATTTAATTTAATTTGATAGTATTGTCCGTACGGGGAACCACAAATTGTTATGTATATAGTTTGAGTGAATATTGGGTGCATTTGCAGGAGAAATTGTCATGGCAATGAGACGATGATGTGTTGGATGGATCCGTCTAATAATCTGTTGTGTTAAGGGGATATAGTTTTAGTACTATATCGTCAATTTTATTGGACAAACCCTATTCTTCATCAATTTGTTTGGATTGAAGATACTAACATGTATCTGTATCACTTTTCTAATAAAATCCTTTCAAGGAGGGCTATATTTTTCACTGAATGGATTACTGTTTACTAAAAGTTATCTGTAGATTGTAATTATTATTCTTAAATCTTCAAGATATAAGAAAAGATGAAGCATGGGACACAGTCTTAAAATTTGTTACTCATGACCCAAGGGACAACTTTGTCTCTCGCACAACACCATCCAAAAGTAAATACCCAGCCCTTTCTTCCACTCTTCTAGGTAGGGTGGTCTTTTACCATGGTCTAAAATAAAATACTCTTTACCCAAAAGATGGCTGTTGATTTAATATTTTTAGCTAAAAGGGTATTTGTTGTGAAATTGGTAAGGGCCTACATAGGTGGAACTTTTGAATTGCGTTGCTCCCAACTCGTGATCCTGGATACTTAACTATTTATTTATTTACTTTACATTCTTAGTATGATTGAGTTATTTCTTTCAGGGGTTATATAGAAGCAGTTCGGGAAATTGAGCAGCAGATTCAGAGGGGACAGGCAATGTCAAGTTTGATGATATTGTTGTCGGTTGTGGCAGGTTCTGCTCTACTTGATTTCTTTATCTTTTCATCAGTGGCCATCTCCTTCCCCTTGATTGGATTCTCTTTATGTCTGAGAAGCTGGTTTTTGTAACAACTTTCTGGCATCTTCTAGTATGTCTGTTGTAATCAAGTGCTGATAAAGATCTCCCTCAGTCTAGTATAGAAATTAGTAAACCAAGATCCGGTGATTAAATTACGAGTGCCAATGATTTCAACTCATAATTTACAACCAAACTTCTCACTGAATGTGAGCTTAATCAGTGTTATGGTTCTTTTTTTAATTGATACAGTACCTTAAAAGAACGTTATCTATTAAATCATAGTTAATTACATTTTCATCTATTTAACATCATACATTTATTAATTTTCAGTGGGGGCACAATTGCTGGTCTGTCACTAGGATCGTCATTGAGTACATTGAAAGCAAAGGTATATCTTCCATTAAGACAACTCACATAACCCATGTTTTTGTGAGCCTTTTTTGTCATTTACGGCTTCCTGCAGGTACATGCATTCTCTGTTTGTGATGACCCAGATTACTTCCACAACTTCACTCAAGGCTTGCTTGATGGACTCAAAGCTGGCGTTAGCTCGAGAGATATTGTCCACATTCAGAACGTGAGTATCTTGGTAGAGTTGAAGTGTTAAAACTGTTTTTTTCCTGGTTGGTAAGATTTATAAAGGTTCTTTTGTGGAAGTATGTAAAACCTGCTATTTTTCTTGGTCTTGCTCTTTTTGGTTTTCATGCTATATTCAAATTGGATAACTCCTTACCTAAAGGGGAAAAGAGTACATACTGGTAATTATTGACCAAATGGATGATAAACTACCACAGACCTAACATGCTTGTGTGTCAAATCATTACATGAAGTCTGTACAAACACATACATTTGTGATCTGGAAAACTTGCTTCATCATCTGGGTGATCAATGCTTTAAATTGGTAATGAGAATTTAATCGTTTACAGGCCAAGGGTCTTGGCTATGCAATGAATACATCCGAGGAGCTTAATTTTGTTAAAGAAGTTGCTACGGCAACTGGTGTTGTTCATGACCCAGTATACCGGTATTTATTTGTTCCATACGTTGTATATAGTCAAAGTGCTCTTTAAGAACGAAATTACTTCTTTATCTTCATTTTTTCACTAACAGAGGACCATTCTTTGTACATCACATGAATCTCATGTTCACAAATTCAGTAGCTTTCTCTATCTTATTTTAGTAGCATCATCTCAACTAATTAATTATTATTCTATAGCTGGAAAAAAAATAGTTTCTTGGTATGTGAAACCAAAACGCCATGTCATATTTGTATATATATCTTGTAAAGGTTTGTGTAGATGGTGTCCTTTGAACTTGGTGAACCTTCTGAAAAAATAATACTAAAAATTAATGTAATTATTTGATTGGAATCGTAGAACTCATGTAGTTTACGTTCATCTTCAGTTTATGGCCAATCATTAATCGTCTAGAGACGGAAAATAAGTCCTATGGAAAAGTTTGTGAATTTATAAAAACTTAATTCTATAATACTAAAAGTTATGGGCCTTGCATGTTAAGAAGCTGGCACCATTCATTAATTCCTTGTATAAGAAAGTATTAAATGTTCTTTTGCATTTTCAGTTTCAGTTATTATTATTTTTTTTTACTTACGTTTAATACTTCTTATTTTAATTCCTTTGCGTATACCTTAAGGGAACTCCTCTGTATATTCCAAACTTGAAATGGGGAAAAAAGTCTTAATAATAGAAAATGTAATAGTTGGATGTTATGCATTGAATGTTGCTGAGTTTACTTAACTTCATATTCGGTTGTTAATACCCTCTCAGTGGTAAGGCTGCTTATGCAATGGTGAAAGATATGTCTGAAAATCCAAAGAAGTGGGAAGGGAGAAAGATCCTCTTCATACATACGGGTGGCCTCCTAGGATTGTATGACAAGGTCGATCAATTGGCTTCTTTTGTTGGGAATTGGCAACGAATGGATGTCAATGAATCTGTTCCTAAGCATGATGGTATTGGAAAGATGTTCTAGAGAAGGAAAATGGAAAAACCTGGCATTGCCAGCATCTATATTTTGTGCTATCTTGCTCTAAAAAAAATTTATACTTGTATTTAATAGCCATATGCTCACACTGAAGCCTGCCTGAAGTTACCATTAGTAAAGTCCCAAAAACTTCAGTGACAAATAAATTTAAGTTTTTTTAAAATTATTATTGTTGGTGCTTGTTTTAGATTAGAATTAGAATGCCATTAGAATATATGTTCTCAATTTGCCAGTACAAAGTAGTTAATTTTTTTTCACGCATGACTTAAATTATAAAATTCTCTTGAAGGGAAAACTAATTTTTGGATTATCATTGGGGCAAAGTATTCAAATGATTTCATGATTAGTTTATATTAAAGAATCTGACTAGAATATGTTCAACCAATTTTATTTTTTTTCATTTATAAAGCTTGAATTCAAGATATTACCTAAAGAATTCAAGATAATACTACCCAGAGTCTCGTACCAAGAACATGATAATTGAAAACTAATTTGATATCAAATAGTTGATTGCATTCTTCCAAGCATGTATAATTATAATCCTAGACTTTGCTGGACATAACTGCGGAGGGACAAAAGGAGGCGAGACATTGGATAGGATCTTAGAGTATGTGATGTCCATATGTCAACTTGCACCATTATCCAATTGGTATCTGTATGTCTATATTTGGACATATTATCCGTATGGTTTTTTTTTTACCAAAGAATACTGGAATTATTCATCCAACTAAATCCGTATGTTATTTAAATGAAATGTTTTAATGTGTCCTTTTTTTATAATGTAGTAATATAAATATTTTAATATTAAAATTAGCTATAAAAATAATAAATAAAATTAATTCAAGTGAAACAATTAATTATATAAAGAGAGAGATGCTGATATAGGACGAGTTTGATACTATGTTATTAAAATAATATTCAAATTCCTAACTTGCAAAACATTAGTATTGAGAATGAGATGGGTAATTTTAGTGGGCTGTATCACTGTTATGTTATATTGATGCAGTGGTGTGCATTACTATGTGTACCCAGAGAAATTGCTGATACACTCGGAAATTTCATGATTTTTTCATTTTATCCTTTTGTAAAAGGGATACGAATCTGAACCTGTGACTTTTAGATTATTAGCAGGACGTTCTAACCAATTGAGCTAATAGTATAATTATGTTATAAAAAAATTAATATTGATATATATAACACTAAAAAATTTTAATGTATATTTAATGCACATATAAATTTAAATAATAAATTTTGTGACAATTAATTTTGATATAACTCATACGAATTATTTAATCTGTATATTTTTTATAAATAAAAAAATATTTACTATTAAAAAAATTAATTTATTAAAATTAAAAAAAACACTTACGGGTCACGTAATCCGTATGAGTCATACGAATTATGTACCGACTATGTAATTCGTATAAGTAATACAGATTACGTAATCCGTATGAGTGTGTAGACTTAAGTTATCTATTCAGCAAAAACTTTTAATTTAACGTTAGGATCGATGAAAATTTAATATACATACAAATAGTTATTAGGTGTAATAACTCAACCAATATACCTTACATGCATGGTAGAATATGGTGTTGACCCAAGGAGATGCACTAAGAGTTGAACTTGTGGCTATTGAGACTTGTTAGAAGCATGACTATAATGTAGGGAATTCAATCAATCAACCTAATTTGATTCTAATAAACAATCATCAATCCTAACCACATATTTTCTATTCATGTAGAAAAAATTATTGCATAAAGATAAATAAAATCTCATTGTGTTCTCATACTCAATGTCATAATAAAGACTAAACACGGAAGCGTACCTAAATTAGTTATAATGGAGTCATGAAAAGTTGATAAGGATCAAGATTGGTTTTGTGATCTTCGAAATGTAAAGAGCTTTGTTTTCTTCTTCTCTGAATTTTCTCTAGTCTGACTTATAAAGAGTTTGGACCATAACCTCTTTATTGATAAGTGTCATCCATTATCCCAAATTTGATGTTAGTGTCTATACAATTAGTCTTTCATAAGATATATGTCGTTAGTTATAAATTTATATTGATTAGATCACTTTAATATTTTGGTTAATAAAATAATGACTCTTTCAATTATGTAATATATATATATATATATGACCCAAAATTAGTAACATACATCTTTAGTTCGTGAAACAGATGTATTGTTTACAAGTGATCGATCTCGTTGTTTGAGAGGTAGACACGGTCATCAATCATAATAAATTTCATAAGCATGCATGGTGATGTTATATATTAAGAGGATCATATCCACATGCATGTTGTTGCAAAGGGAGTTGGTCTCTTCTTTTTTCTCGTGAATCGTGAGGGTGAGGCTAATGGTGTGTAGCTGACAAGCTTGCTGCTGATGCGTTGGAGCTTGTTTTGCGTGATAGATTAGCTTTCTGTTTGTTTGGTCGTTTTTATTCCTTTGTACAAAAAGCAGAGTGAGAGAGTGAATTTAAAATATAAAAATAATTAGTAATATAATTCTATAATTATTACTTATAAATATTTATTATATTATTAATATTAATACTTAAAATTTTATATTAGTTATATTGTTTAGACTAAATTCTAATTGTGATTTTCTTATAATTTCAAATTCATAATTTTAATTTCCTGAAATTAAATGAAATGAAAAATAAAAAATATCTTAATATGAATTAAACTCATGATCTTTTGCTCAAAGACAAAATAATAAATCATTAGGATACATATTTTATTTGGTTAGTTGTGTTAACATTATTTTTTTATGTATTATTAGTGAAGATTTTTTTTTCAAATTATCAAATTTTATAAATTAAAAATATTTAATATATAAATATTTTTTAAGTTTACGATAATAGTTAGAGTACAAATAATATGTATATTAAAATCAATTTTAAAAAATTATGTAAATAATTTGCATATTAATTTATGAAATTTGATTATAAATTGGTAAAATAAAAATATGAAAACTATTTAAAATAAAAACATATAAAATGATATAAAATAAAATTTAAAATATTTATATATTAAATATATTTTAATTATAAATTTTGATAATTTAAAAAATAAATAAATAACTTTTAAGTAATGATACATAGAAAATAATATTAATATAGTTAACTAAATAAATAAAATAAGTGTGTTAGTGTTTTATTGTTTTATTTATAAATAAAGATGATCAAAATTATAATTTAACCTATTATTTATTATATTATTAATATTAATAGTTTAAGTTTTATATTAATTATATTATTGATATACTGTTATATTATTAGAGTTATTAATTATACGTAAAAAAAAATTATGCTTAATAGTTAGGCATCTTCATTCAAATATTTTTTTTCAAACATAAAATAAAGATCAGCCTAGCTAGCTTCAAATGTCTGCATGCACGTGTAACCTATTTTACTTTTAAAAAATGGTGCTTTTTTAGCGGTTGTTCTATTATTACTCGTTTTCTTTTCGTCTAAAAGCTTCTATGTTTTTAAGGCTTAAATATATTTTAATTATATTTTATTTTATTCCCTAAAAATATATGTTTTGGTTATTATAAAAAAAACAAATATATTTAAAGAATTAAAACAAAATAGCAAAGATCAATACTAAAAAAAATGGAATTTTTCCGGAGTCAAAACGCCAAAAAATATTATTTTAGGAAAAAATAAAATATAATTATATGTCAAGGAGTTAAAAATATATTTAAACATTTAAGTTTTATTTTTAATATGAGTCTACATATAGTATTAAGTCAAGTATTATATATTATTTATAAGATAATTTCTTCTCTCTATTAAAGTGATCTTATAAAAATAAACTTGCGGGGATTTATATATAAGATTGTCATTTAGTGTGGACTATATAGTGTATTTTTTATTGGGGTTCATAATTTTTTGTTTTTGCAAACTGAAAATAGATAAATGATAATTATTGATTTTTAATTTTCAATATTATTATGATATATAACTTTTGATTTTATTTTTTACCATACTTTGATAGAGCATCTCATTTTTAAATGTGTTACTAAATAAAAAGGAAACTCTTTTGTTTTTCATACTTCAACTCGTAATATGCTGGATGAATGTAGTGCTTTTTTTTATATAAAAAATTTAGTACTTTTTTACCTTAAAATTATTTTCTAACAAAAGTCTATCTGGAAACCCCCACCCCCGGGGATATATGAATTCCTCAGTGAACCCACTCTAAGCACCTAGTTTATAGGCTTAGAATTGGGGTATTATATAAAATAAATATAATATTCATCTAAAATTAGTTTATGCTTTGGAAATTATCAATCCAATACGACACATCTTTTATTGTATAAATCGACGAGGAGTACTAGAAATATATTCTTTTAACATAATTTTTTTATTGATTGAAATTTACTAAAAATATAAAATTAGTATAGAGAATCATTGAATATAATATGAACCCATTAAATTTGTATTTTCAGTTAATGAAAAAGAATGTTTTCAAAAGAGTTTTCTTTTTCTTTTTTTGGAGCTATTCAAAAGAGTTTTCGGAAAGTATATTTTTTAAAAAAACTAGTTGAACTGAACTTTATTTATTCTATTGAAAATAAAATAAAATTAAGAGCTAAATATTTTAAGTAAATATAAATAATATAATAGTATCTATATTATCATTCATATTGTATTGACTTTCTATTATAATTAATTTATCTAAAGATTTAGGTATATTGATGTACATGATGATTTAATCCCATTTAGAAGTGGGTTTGTTGGTTTATTTTAAATGGCCTTACTACAAAGCAGATTTTTAGATTAAATTAGGTTCTTAAAAAGTCAAAAATTTTAAAAGAGTAAAATAAACTAATATGTTATTAATTCAAGTGATATTAGACTCGAACTTTTAAGCAAATAGTATCTGTGATAGAAAAAAATGTAATTAAGTGAAGAGATTTAAAAAGAAAAAGTTATAAAAGAAAAATCATGTCAAGTAAATAGGCGAAGCCTTAAAAAAATTATATATAACAAATAAATTAAATCTATACCTTATATTTATAAAAACAAGTCAGACTTATTTAAGAAAAAAATTTAACCTGATTTAAACCATGGTAGCCAGAAGCACAGGTGCTCATCACAATCGTTTCTTCTTTCACAATAACCCCACTATAATCTATAGTGCTGAAAATAAAAATAAAGGCGAGCCTTTAATTTACTGGCAAAAGAAAACATATGTTTCCCCACTTGTCATTTGTTTAATCATGACTTGTTTTTAGTGACGTTTTATCAACTGTGTTTCTATTCTTAAAACTTGAAAAATACTGTATTAACATCAGCCATAACGTCAATAAAGAACAACGCTAGTTGCAGAAAGTTACGGGAAAAAAAAAAAAAAAAGATGCACATGCAAGCATTTCATTTGAATTAAAAAAAATATACTTTCATTTTTAATTATAAAAATACTATTCTATTTTGTTGCATTTTGATTTTAAATATTTGTATCAAAATAGTACTAATATTTTTTCATTATTTTCTCTCCAAACTTTTAAAGATAAAATAAAAAAAAACTAATATTTTTATAGTTAAAAATGAAAATAAAAATATTTCTCAAACCAGATGCCTTGTAAAATATTTCTGCAAAAAACAATACTTATATGCCAATGCTTAATAATGTCAAATTCCAAACACTGTTATTAAAACCTAACACAATGTTCCTTCCTTAACACTATCAAGATACATTTTGATTGCTCCAAACGGTAAGTACATGCAATTTGAGTTTCATGTTCGTCCCATCTGTGGTGTCACACCCCATGCAAAAATTGGATTTAGTATCTATATCACAAAAATATTACTAGATAGCCTAAAAGAATTATCACACACCATGTACAAGAAGATTCTAAGATTTCCCTGTCCAGCAGAACAAAGAGCAGAAACCTAACATTACACCGTCCGTGTAAAATTACATCATTCGATCGTGTATGTATGGCTTGTCACTGGAAGAATACAATTTGGTTAGGGGAAGGAGACGGACATTTCCCACAAAACCAAAGCACCTTCCAATGCAGTATGCATATAAATGTGGAAGGGCACAGCACAACTCTTTCCATTTCATCTTTAAAATAGATCATGAAAAGCAGCGATGTATCAGTGGGGCCTTCACTCTGCAACGATGAACCTTACCCAACTTAGGGTAGGTGGCATTATCACCATTAAGAACCCTCTAAATATTTCAAGATGATATTGGTTCATATGGGTATGACAACCATGGATGCTTCAGGGCCTCAGATGCAGAGGGCCGCTTCTTAGGGTTGACTTCAAGCAAGTGAGCAACAAAGTCAATGAAGCCTTGGTCTCCCATTGGCAATCTATGCCTCAGGGATGTCTTTTTCGGAATCAAGTATTCTAACCGGTTGGTTTCCTGTAGATTAATAAACAATAAATTTACTGACAATCATTCAAGTAAACAATGCAAAGGCAAACACAAATTTAATACAACATGGTAAGAATTAAAAGTCAAGCAGCTAACATGTCTGAGTAATAATTAATAAGCCAATTTTGTTAATGTCTTCTAAGCTATGGATAAATGATAGAGCAAATTACAACAACCTCTCCTGAGGTTTGCTCTAATTACACATGCATCCTCTCCTTTTTTTACCCTACACAAAACCTCCTAACTTTTCTGTATTCATTACAGTTGCACCCCCTCTTCCTCAAACGGTGTTAACTCAGTTATGTGAGCACCTGAATGGCATGTGATTTCTTTTAAAAAAATTATCCCCAAAACTCCCCCATCTCATCTTCTTCGCAAGGTACCTCAAGGAAAACAAAAAAAAATTGCAGAGAAGATGAATAAATGATTTGCAGAAGATTTAAAAAATATCATATCAAATTTAAATAGATCACAAGCAATTTTTTGTGTATATCCGAACATGCTTAGGCACCCATAATGCTCAGACAACAAAAATCAATTTGAGGATAAACAACAAAAGAGATCATCATCAATAACAAGAAACAATTTGACTCAACTTTTATCAAACACCTTCTGAGCATCATAATTTGCTTTACATGTCCAACGGTGAACAGATCTACATCAAAATTTTAGAATACCAAAAATCATAAGAATTAAAGCAGATCTATCTTTAGTAGAAGATCACAGTGGCTACGCTGGCAGAGGGAGGGGAACACCCACTTGTGAATGCTGCAACGTGTGACTTGGGTTATACCGCCACTTGGGAAATGATTCAAGCTTTGGTGTTTTGAAGTAAAAGAGGTACAGAGGGACCTTGTTCGCTTCCCTCTCATGTAGGATTGAATCTCTATAATCTTCTCCGGCATCTGCTTCAGCATGGCCGACACCGTTTTGTCCATACTCACGCTTGATCAGAAGTTGTCGTCCACTAAGTGGTGGTTTGTCCGTGTGGACCGAGTTGATGGCTGGCGATGTTCACATTCTTCGAGACATTGCATTCTCAACAAAGGCGTTGAGTGGCAAGAGGAGCAGACACGTGACGTGCTGGAGCCGTGAGTTGAAATCGGAGAGAGAGGACTTGAGCGAATCAACCTTGGAGAGGAGGGATCGGAGGTTGTTGACGGCGAGGATGAAGTCCTGGCAGTGAGCCTTGCACACCTCTTCGATCTCCAACTCCTTCAACTGTGCGAAATGGCAGAGGTGGTGGTGGAGCGTCTCCAGCTTGCTGGAGGTGAAGGCCTTGCAGATGAAGGGTTGGAAGGGGAAGAGATAAGGAAGGGATGGGTATTGGGTACTTTGTTGGGTAGGGGTAATTTGGAATTTCAATAAAAAAAGGCAATTTTTTAATAAAAAATTAATTTTAAAAACAAAACTTAACTGACACCATTAAATGAGGGGGTGCCAAAGATATGGTTATGAATGGAGGGGATGCATGTGTAAGTGTAAATGTGTAATTAGAGCAAATCTCGGGAGGTTGCTGTAATTTGCTCTAAATGATCATACTGTGCACTGAGTTGAGGTTTCAAGCAGGTTCTAATAATCTCTTCAAAAAATAAAAGCATGTTCTAATAATAATAAAACTTTCAGTCCAGGCCAGACACCAAACATCTAATTTAACTTGCTACATAAAAGCCCTGGCTCCTAGGAACTAGCTAATCAACATCAACATTCCAAATTCATGCCTAGTCCAGTTGGTACACAAGGTTAGATATAAAATTCTTACCTGATTCCTTTCATAAAGCATGTGATTTTTGGTGAAGTACTTATATGTGTCCCGTCCTTTTGCAAGCATATTTTGATCAATTGGACCAATGATCCCAATCACCCGAGCAAGTAATGTTGCAGGTGAATCATTTTGGAAGAGGACCTACAAAATGCTTAGTTCAGTGCCACTGAAGAAGAAATAAAAAATTAATCATGTATTTAACAAAGAAAAGAAAGCACTCTCCATAATACAGAGATTCTACAACCGCTTTCAAGCAAAAACTAATAACAATCCCACAATTGCAAAGAAAGTCAGTGTATTTGATACTGTATTCTGATGTACTATCATTGGGTCCATAAATGGTGTAGAAACAAAAATCCCCATTTTAACATAATCAATGTGAACCACAACACAACAACTAACTTTTTATAATAGAATGAAATATATGAATAATCAGTATCATAGAAGATCATTTGCTCAAATAAAACAAAAATAACACAAAGCTATGCAACCCTCAGCCAAGAAAGGAGTTTGAAATCACTTCATTACTTTAATCAAGAAATTTCAGCATCTAAAAGAATCATCGAGGAGAAATAAATAGTCTTGCTTAAAATCAATATAAGTGGTGAACTTCCAGAAAAATAAACATTTGGACCGGAGGTAATAAAAACATTTGTATACCTTTTACACACGAGAAATTTTATGGCTCAAGAGATAAATTTCTGGTACTAAAACTCAACTGTTTAACATACTTTATGCCATTTTGAACTACATTAATCATCTTTGGTCCTTACATTGCCAGTACAAAGTTCTGCCAAGATGCAGCCAAGAGACCAGATATCAATCTTCTTGTCGTATGGAAGTCCCAAAATAACCTCAGGAGCACGATAGGACCTTGACTGAACATAAGAGCAAAGGTGATCTGTTTCAAAACAACTACTTCCAAGATCAATGACCTTCACCTCACACCTACTATAGCTTTTAACCAAAATATTCTCTGGTTTCAAGTCGCAGTGTATTAGTCCAAGGCTATGCAAAAACTGAAGAGCTTCCAAACACTGAATGGTAATTGACTGCACACATCAATTCAGAAGAGTTTGCAATGAGAATAGATAAGATGAAAATTAAACATCATGAAGTAAATAGCACACCACAAACCTGCAATCTTGGCATTGTAAAGTACACTTCACCACCTGATTCTCTATTAAATTTATGAAACTCATACAAGTTTGCTTTAAGTAGCTCACATACTATTAACAAATGCTCCTGCCATACAATGGGAAAAGAAAGAGTGATGAAATCAGATGGCAAATTTGGTGTACAACTATTAATAAACAAGGCATTAAAAAATTAACAGAAGTAAACATGCAAGATAGACAGCAAAGTTAGATGACCACAGTTTAAAAGAAATTTCTTCCAAATCCCATTCCTTTTTCTTTTTCGTGGTAAAATTCCCATACTCTGAATATACAAATAGATAGTCCTATAAGGACATAGAATATTTGAGAAAATTTAGTACCTACCAGTGTTGAAGGTTTTAACCATATCCAGGAATACTTTGCAAATTTCCAAAATCAGAAACATTAACTCATTACGCAGCAGTTTTAGTTAAAAAATTAACACAACAGTCACAATTGAGTGATATTTTTAGAAGATATATGGAAAAACAATAACAAATAGTAACAGTATTCATCATCACCTAAATAGACTAGGTCACAACAGTATAAATAAAAAGTCCAAATAATGGATGATGTAGAAATTATTAAAAAAAAGGAGGAAAATAAATAATATAAGACATAGGAAAAATGTATATGTGCCTAAAATGAATATTGATTGTTTTGAAAGCAATTTGTAATAGTATTAAGAGGATCAATAGCAATCCACTTACTCGATAATAGAAATAATCGTATAATCGAAGAATGTGATACTTGTCTGCAGGATCATGCTTATTGACATACTTGAGAAGCTTGATCTCGTCAAGACTTTGGTCAAAAAAGTCCTTGTTGTTCTTTATAATTTTAACACAAACATCCATGCCTGTATGTAGGTCATGAGCTTGTATAGCTTTGCTAAATGCAGCAGATCCCAAATACTCAGTAACATGATACCTCCCAGCTATTACAGAATTTAAAACAACATGGAAATTCTTGTCCTCCTCAAAGCCAGTTCTGAGCAACAAAAACTTAGTTTAAGAAGGACTATAAAGGTTAAAAAAAGGGAGAACATAGAAACAGTCAAGAAATCATACTTTACAGCATAGCAAAAAATCACCACAATCTCATTAAGATCCTTTTACACAAGGCAAAAATAAAATGCTTAAAAAGTTCTGCGTCATTAGCATGCACATATACCATGAAGGAAAAAGAACCTCACTGTTTCAACAATATCTTTAAAAGAGGTTTCATTTTAGAGAAATACATGTTATATTGTCTCATGTACTTATTTCTTGAAATATAAGAATTAAAATTAAGAATTAAAGCAACTTTAGGAATTCATAACAATCACCAACTAGTCTGCATCACAGGATTACTCTCTATCACAACTGAGCATAATCTCATCAATTTAAACAAAATAAAAAATGGACAAGATCCAGATTGTTTTGTAGACATAAACATATTGACATTGCTAATTCCATGGCAACTAAATGAAGACACACTCTATGCTTACAACATTGCTATGATAAATAATGCATTTTATTCATTATGAACTGTAAATGTACTGCTCACTTAGTTCTGAGTGCAGTCTTGGGAAAGAAGTGGAGGTTATACAGAAAGGGAAACAGTAGATCAGGTGACATCCTAAGTTTAATCCTACTTTCCGTTGTTTACAAGACCAAAAACTTCATGAAATGTTTAGAATAATATGAATGTTTAACCAAGTGTCTATAGGTTAAGAAAAAATGACAGTTATGATATGCAAACAACAACAAAATCTTATCCTACTAGGTGAAGTTGGCTACATGGATCACACAACGGCATTAAGCACAATTAAAAACCAAATCTTCAAGTATATTATTTAGCATCAGGTCTTCCTTGACGACTTCCTCCAACATATTTTTGGTTTGCCTCTCCTCTTTTTCACAACACTAAAAATCAAGCAATCTACTCTTTTTACCGGTGTTTCTCGTGGCCTTCTTTGTATGTCCCTAAACCACCTTAACCAATTTTTTGTCATGTTTATTTTCAATCAGTGCTACAACAATTTTTCTCATAAATAATCATTTTGTACTTTGTCCTTTCTTGTATGGTCACACATCCATATTAACATCCTCATTTCTACTGCCCCACACTTCTCTCATATTGTCCCTTTAAAGCCTAGCTGTGTAATAAAACTTGCCTTTGGGTTTGGTGTTACTTTGCAATCACATAACCCCAGATACCTTTCTCCATTTTAGTCATCCTACTTGTATCCTATATGTAACATCATCAATCATTTCTCCATCATTTTGTATTATAAATCCTAGATATTTAAACTTTCAAAATTGTGGTACAAGATCATCTCCCATTTTTACTTCCAAGTTATATTCCTCTTGCCTCTTGCTAAAATTGCTATGCATATACTCTGTCTTACTCTCCTACTTAAGGGAAAATCCTTTGTTTTCAAAGTTTGTCTCCAGTGTTGATTGCTTCCCTTTGATTCCTCAATCAAGAATATATCATCAGCAAAAGGCATGCAATTAGGGACAATCTTTTGTATGTCCCTAATAAGCACATTCAAGACTAGATTAAACAAGTATGGACTTAAGGCTGAACGTTGATGTAATCCTATCCCTATAGGAAAGTCCTTAGTCTCACCTCTTGGAGTTCTCACACAAGTAGTTACCCCATCATAGTGGGTCCCAAGCCCATATTAAGGAGGAGGGTTGTGCTATCCCCTTGGCAGTCAACATAAAACTCGTGGTTATATCAAACATGGATTACTTATCATATGCAAACAATAGATTTATAATTAACATATTATGAATTTGTAAGTAAAGAATACAAAAAGTTAAAAAAATATTGTTCCCCATATAAAAGCTCAAAAAAAATGAAGGATGCACAAAGTTCATATCAAAGTTTCAATAGTTTCAAAAAAAAAATCTAAAATATAATTCCAAAGTCATTTGAAAATTGAGGTAAATAGTAAGCATGCTTATTGGAGAAGTATACTTAACCAATAAATACCATGACTAGTGATTATAGCTTAGATAAGCATACACACACATACACATTAAAAACATGCCTGTTTTTTCTGTGCACAATCTTTAGATTGAAGGTTTCAAATTCCTCCTCCTGTGCCTTTATCTGCCTTACTTGCTCTTGCACAGCAGCTACCTCTTCATCCTCTAGCGATGCTCCAAGATCATCTTCCCTTGCAATTCCAGTCTTTTCATCTTCTTCTACTTTCACATGCTCTCTTTCAGAATACCCATAATTTGAGACTGTTGTTGGAGAAGAGTTTGTGGATCTTACAATGTCGGCATTATTCTCATAACTTTTAACAGGTGAAGAATCACTGCTCTTTCGCCTCCACAAAGCAAGCATGTCATCAGTTCCCACAAATGCATGAAGACAGTCATCAGCTTCATCTGTGTTGCCGTTATTTGACCACAGGGACTTATTGGTGGAAGCCTGAATCATCTGGCCATCCTTCAAAGATAGGGGAAATGAGAAGTTTCCATCACCATGAGTTTTCATCTGCAACGGTGCATCTTTATCACATCCTATGACATATTTATTTGATTCACTCTTTTCGTAGTTCTTATTTTTGTTTGATTTGTTAGTAGATTTCTTATCAAAATCATGATGAGAGTGCCTAGAACCACCAAGTCCTGCATCACGATCACGGAAATATTCTAAATCTCCTTCACTACTACCACCAACCAAACTTTCACGCACTTCACTACCAATATCTGCAGCATCACTGTTGATCCCTACCCCAATTGACCTAACTGAACCATGTTGATCATCATCCATACTGATGTCCTCTAGCCGTGATCTTACATTATCATTCAAAACCCTCCCATCTCCTAGCATGATGAGTTCATTTGTCTGAGGGACAAAGCCCCGCCAGACCGGTTCTGCACACATTAGGTTCAATTCTTCTTCATCCATCAATTGTCCATCATATTGAGCCATTAAATCATTATCATTAGTCCTTCCATACTCAGTGTGTGTTAGACCAATAGGATCATCAGTAGCTGTGACAGGTTCAACATTATTTTCCTGAAGATATCGCTCCCCGGAAAAGTAAGAATCCTCCTCAGCAAAGGATTGATCGTCATCCTCATCTTTGGCTGGACCTCTTTCCTGAGGATCTGGAACACTTCCATGTCCAGTCCCCTTTTCATTGTCACTAGGGTAATCAATTTCATGCGCCAAAAACCAGGCCTCATCCTCAATAGGTTGTCTCATGTACCCAACATCCTCATCATCATCATATTCATCGGAGTCCCAATATTCATTCGGATAATCAATAGATTCACTCAACTCATCACCAACTGTAGCAAATCCTGATACAAGATCAGATGTATCCTCCGCTATCCCTTGACTTACAGATAACCAACAGCCCCCTGTAGCCTTCCTCATACCTGAAGCATATATGAAAAAGTCAAATACAGTCTTCAGCACATCTGAACAAGCGTATCAAGTAAAAAATAAGTACATACAATCAGATTCAAAAATCAGAAATAAATCTGTTGCAACAATAAGATAAGTTATTGACAAGTAAATCATCAATAAATTGTAGTTAGGTGTACATGTACCCAGAAAGTTGACCAGATTTAGGATCAATTCTAGATTCTAGATGGAGTATTCAACTCATAGTACAATAGTTATGGTACCATTTCCCTATTTATTTTTTCATGTCAGAGGTAGGGCTAACGTTGCCTTTTCGAATTATGCACAATTGTTTTTGTATAACTTTTCTTTTAATTGAAAACTAACAGAGCAAAAGAACAAACCAATAACTTTGCATGTTACCTGCATCACTATTGAGAAGCTATAATATAAGAAAATAAAAAGATTTCTATAGAAACCAAAAAGAAAGTGAAATCATGCATCAAGTCCAGAAGAAAGATTTGTTTCTTTATTTTTCTTCAGAATCACCACACTGTAAATATTCAAACATTTGTATTTAACTTTTGAACTTTTGGCAAACCCTCTTAAAAGAAATTTATCAATTATTTCCAATCTCCTACGGATATTTTTTTCAACAGAAAAAAGGGGAAAGTACAGCCATGACAAAGATTAGATAAGCTCCCAAATTCCAAACAGAAAAATCCAAAATTCCAAATTAAATTCCTATATCCTATCAGCTGTGTACAGATCAGTCCTCTGTGGTGGTTCAATTGGCAATTCACAATGAATTAAAATGTCAAATTGTCAAAACTAGAAATATTCAACCAAGAAAAAGAGAAGTCAAATGCATGGATCAACACATGAAAATCTGATGTAGTGGTATGGAACAAAAAAAAAAGAGTAATTAAAACTAAATCCCCACAAACATGGAGGCTAGAAATTTAATTAAGGAAACAAGTGCCACTAGGGCATTTGAATAAGAAAACAACAGTAGAAAGTATTAAATGGAAAGTAAAAAGTTTTAATACATCAAAACTAAGAATATATTTCTTGCTTTCTTTTCAAATAATTTTTTAAAATTAATAGAAGACGTTAAATGCTTCCTTAACCAGTACTACTGGTTAGTCATAAGTAAGACCCATAGTTATTAGAATTTTACCATTCATAATCCAAACCACAATTTGATACAATTTGGCTAGTCAGTGGTGACTCCTATCAGGTCATAAATCACATATGACTGAATATTGCAATAGATGGATGATTATTATTATTCAGATTTCAGATACCTTAATGCTCTATTTTCATTCTTCTGGCTGTTACTCATTCTATCCACCATATTTTGTTGTTCAATTGCTCTATTTTTAGACTTCTGTAATAGAGACTTCACACATAATTATGACTTGTGATTTTGTTTCATGAGACTTACAGTCATTTTCTAGTTTAAATTTAAAATTATTGCATTCATCACTGTACATCATTTATCATTTATATGATATATTTCAATGGGTTTCTTGATCTTACAATTTGATATGATTTATATGATATATTTCAGGCTATATTTCAATGGGTTTCTTAATCTTACAATTTGATAAGATTTATGATTCACAATTCAAAAATTAGCTTTAACATTTCACGATTTGAATTGCAATTTGATAACGTTAGCAAGACCCAATATGTAAATAGGGTGGGCAAGCATATGGGATAAAAAGGGTACATGGGGGAAGAGTATATTTACTAGGATAGAAAAAAGAACAAACTTACAAAGCACAAAAATATATTTCCTAAATGTACTTCATGGAATACTATTCTGAATTCTGTAGAAACCTCACTAACTGACCCCTTAAGTGGCTTTCATTGATGATTTTTGACTGACTTCTCAACAACCTGTAATTACTTGGAGTCTTGGACCCCTAATTAAAGGATTAGATTTTTCTAAGCTTAATTAACTTATAGAACAGTCAATTCTTGACTAGCCAAAGGCCTAAAATATCTGTTACCCTCAAACAACACAGATTTAAGATTCAACTACTGAAACTCTTAATTGACATTTGAAATATAAAGATTGAGGAAAGGTTACCATTAAGCATACAAAATAAGCTGTAGTCGTCACCAAACAACAGATGCAGCTGCTATTAAGCCCAAAAGGGAAACCACTAATTGAAAGGCAAAAAACATTTGTGATCATATGAAAAAATTGAATCGTTGTAAATATAAGCTAACCTGAAGGGTTAATTTCCTGTCCAATAGGTACATCCAGATATGAACCAACAAGCAAAGTGCTATCAGCACCAGGGAGTTTTGAGGTTGGTCCATCTCGCTCAAACTTCTCCTCCCAATTAACAACCAAGGGCTTGTCATCTGACTTGAGTTTAACCGGAGGAAGCCTAGGAATCTCTTCCTTCAGATTTTCAGGGGGGAGAGGAAAACTTAAGCTTCCTATCATCTTCTGTTCAGAACTGCCTGGTGTCTTGACCAAGTAAATAGGCCTCCCCAATTCACCCACCTGCTCTTCAATAGATGTCCTAGTATCACTAATTTCTACCTTTTTTTTCTCCTCTATTTTGTAAGAATAAGTGGCACCATCAAAGCTTGTAGACACGTCCCCTTTTGAGAAGGGGAAGACAGTCTTGACAGAACAATCTTTGCTGGAGTCTGAAGACGAATTCACATTCTCATCCTTTCTTGGGCAGGGATTATCTGTGAAGTTCACTTCAAGAGATGAACTATTGAATTTAAGTTGGCGATCAAGTTCCCTAGGTTCTTTGCTTTGCACAACAGAGGCTTTACTACTACTTGCAGGCCACGTGGATTTTTTGTCAGCATTTTCCTCCCCTGACCCAGACTTTGAATTGGTATTGGCTGCAATTACATCAACAGTTTGACATTTGGATACAGTGGCCTTGACAGGACCATTGGTGGGGTTGAACTTCCAGGAGTATAAATCCTCCGAAGTTGTTTTCCATTTGGTTCCACACTCAATTTCCTTGACAATGAGTTCTTGACCTTGACCTTGAGGCTTCTGAAGGAAGGCATTCAAGTCCGGACGATTACTGATCTCACTGAGCAAAGCAGCCTCAGCTCTGGTGAATCGGTTCCTCCTAAGAAAGTCCAAAATCACGTCAACTGAGTTTGTATTTGTGTCCGCCATAGACATAGTGAAGCCCAGCCTCAGCCTAAACGAGAAAGAGTTGAGATGACAAAGCCCAGACCATTCTGATTCTTCTCTTCAGTATAAAATAAAATAAAATAAAATAAAAAAGATGTTAGCTAGAGCTGCTTACCTGGTAAGGTATCAGGCACAAACAAATGACGCCATTTGTTGTTTATGCAAGTGTCTCGAAACCTAACCTAGGAGGTTTGGAAATCGAATCACGATCGTTGGGGGTGGAAGCACTGCACTTAAACCCCACCCGACCCAATGTGGATAAAATTGGAATGCAATGAATCAAGATCTGGAAGAAATTAAAATAAAAGATAGAGGATTGTGTCGTGAAAGTGAATAAGAAGAAAGTTTAGGAGTGGGCTTTGCTTGCTAGCTAAAGCCTGAAGCTAATAGAACAAGCTATTACTGCTCTGACCTGAAAAGAGTTCCGTTGTTGTGCACTGCTGCTCTGCCTCCTTCGCCTCCTTCTCGCTCGGTTCTCTCTCTGTTTAAATTAACATAACACCACCTTAAATCTTTCCCGTTTTCAACCCATACCCACATTTCTATTTCTTTTCTTACCTTTAAGTTATCATATTTTAGACTTTACACATCATTTCAAGACTAAAACTTTTTATATTTGCTTCTAGCTTTGACGATTCAGACATTCGAAACGAAAATGCCACAGACAACATTAACTTTTTTTTATGAAATATTCTATGTCTAAGTTAAGAATAAAATGTTCCATCCAAATATGTTGGTGCGTGCGTGCGTGCCTCTATTACTACTGCACTAAACGTTGATTTACATTAAATAAATGAAAGTAATGTACTAATATGTTCAAAATTTAAGATGTTGCACCAAATACTAAAATTTTTAACATCTATCAAAAGCGTATCCTATGATAAATAACGAATAATGAAGAGCTAATATTGTTGCTTACTTAGAAACTGCACTCTTTATTCCTCCAACTTCCATTCATTTGACTCTTTCATTTTTATGTACATATAATTAATTATTTTTTAGCATATTTGTTAGCTATTATTATTCGGCAACAACTTTTCCTTGCTACCACCATCATAGTCGTTTCTCCTCCACTAACACCAACACTGGCAATGGGTCATTTACCATCTATGTCCTCCACATTGCCTCCCAAGTTTAATGAATAATGACTTCTAGTATGGGACGTTTAAGGGTAACATTATTTCTTAGGCTTACAATGTGAATTGCAAAAGCCTAATATGTCATAATTTTCATGAAGGTAATGATAACAATAGTGACAATAAAGATATGATGGTCAAAATGGTTATGGTAGGTGATAGTTGTGCCGACAACGATAAAATAATGATATAGGTGACAATGACATTAGTAGTTATTTTTAATCATCATTATATTTTTTTTACTAATTTAAAATAAAAAAATTACATTCATCGTTCCAAAAATCATAGTGTATTCTTTCATATCGCAAAGTCATCCATAATCTCAACAAATATTGGACAAACGAAAGATGATGGGAAAATGTCGTTAGGATGGGGAAACAAATCAACATAAAGGCAAAACTTAGGGGAAAAGGTTGTTAAAGGGGTTCAACACATCGAGCTAAGATCTAACATAGCAAGAGTTTTTGAAGAGAAACATGTCCTTGATTGTGGTTGCACACACAATCATGGTTCAGATGGAGTTGTCAATGGGAACGTCTTTAAAGGCGAAGACGACCTTGGATGGGTCATCGGGAGAAGATTAAAGGGAGAAGTAGTTTTTGTTGTTCTTGAAGTGATATTGACGGGGAAGAAAAAAAAAGGAGTGATAAATGGAAACAAATATGGGGTTAAAAGCGATGGTAAGGTCGATAAAGTGGAAGAGGAGGGAGGGACAAGAGAGGTTGGGAGAGGTGGGAGTAGAGGAAGGAGATCAAGAATAGGAAGAGCACAATGCATGGGTAGAACAAAGCACTTAACTCATAGAATGTGAAATTTATTTTGAATGTAATAAAGAAAATATAGTGGAGGTTAAAATCGACATTTTTGTAAATGAAAAATGTTGGAATTGATCCCATGACGATGTCAGTTCAATTAGATGAAAATTACAAATTTGATGTTTTTTTTTTTAAATTGTAAGACCTAATTGAACACTTAAAAATAATTAGAGGACCAAATTAATAATTATTTTTTTAATTGTTAATTGATCATTAAATATTGAAAGCTAAAGAAGATAATTTTAAAATCATTAAGTTGTCTTAAGATTGAATTTAGTTGAGTTTTTACTTAATACATAGTGAACACCACCAATGATTTTAATTCTAAATTTTTTAATTTTATATTTTTTTTAGTTCTGTAGAAATTAATTGTCTTTTTTTTTTAAGTATTGAATATGAGTTGATTGATCCCTCATTTATATGTTGGATTAAATATATATAAACATAAATTAGCATTTTTTAGATGAAAAGTGATATATGATTTTATAACTCAAATTTACATTATAATTAAAAATAATAAATATTTACTCCAAATTTTAATTATAATATAACTTATATATTATAAATTTTAGATAAATGAAATAAATGTTTGTCCTGTTTATTACAACAAACTAAACTACTTATTATGATTAATTAATTAACTATTTAACCCAACACTCGTGATGGATTGGGTAAATTTGAACTCATTATTAACACGTGATAGTTGAATTTATTGTCAACCCATGATAAACCAACATAAGTAAATTGAAAAAAATGAATCAACGATAATATGTAATATAATTATAATTAATAAAGGTTTGATATACTTATGGTATATTTAAATAATTTCGTCAAATAAAAATATATAATAAAATACGATGAGAAGCAAAGATAATATATGGCTGGGAATAAAAATGCAAGTGTTAAGAAAGGAGGAAGGATTGTAGAAAAAAGATTTGTATTTGTATGTGTGGTTGATGCGCAACAATAGCTATAGCAATCGCATTGTGTTACTGTTACCCTAGGGCTAGGCTAGTAGTATGAATGGATTATGGATGGTGAAGATTGATTGATTCAAGATGACTGCAACTGGAGTGGCCGTGTCGTTGGGGTTGGGGACATTCTCTAACTGTTACTGTTACCCAGTGCCTGTAAAGGAATTGCTTTTTTCTACAACGCGCATTCGCAATCGGAGTAGGAAGAAGCGTTTTGGTTTTGGTCAAAAAAGGTTTTGCGTTGGAGCTGCAAATGCAAATCATGAGTTTGATCCAGAGCTGCGATCTGTGCTTGAACTTGCCACCGATTCTGAGTTGTACGAGATTGAAACAATCCTTTTCGGGCCAAGGTCAGACTTTCACTGCTACTGCTACTTTACTTTCATTCATTCATTCCATTTTTCCTTTTCTAATCTAATAATACTAATGTGCCTTTCAGCTACTTGAGTCCTTTGCTCAAATCCATCCCATTGGCATTCACAAACACAAACACAAATGATGACCTCGACCGTTCCATGATTGGAGTCGACCTTGGACTACGCCAACAATTTATAGCAGCTCTCGAGTCCCGATTCTTCTTCCTTGCTGCTGATGCCCGCTCTACCTTAAGGGGTTGGAGGCCTTCTTATAGAAATGTCTTGCTTCAAATAAGGAAAAAATTAAATATTCCTTGCTCAACCCAATTGTCTACTCACGACCTTGAACTTGAAATTTTCCTCCACCTTTTGCACTGCAACTCAACGTAAAACAATATCATCCATTTCTCTTATATCTTTTTTGTCTCTAATCATCCATCATCTAAAGCTTCAATAGTCTTGTAGTGAAGAAGAATCCTCTCAAGGTCAGGCCACTCTACAACATGGACTTAGTCAATGGAAAGTGCAGTCAAAAGTTGGGGCCCAAGACATTCCATCAATTCTTTTAAAGGGAGGTGGTGTATTTACACTGTCCAAGATATACCAATTGGTAAGAAAATGCTACAATATCTGTGTTTTATTTATTCTCTATCTTCCCCCTTATTCATGATTATATGCTGACTTGCAGTTAGCAAGGAAATTATCTGGGAAAGTTCTTGTAGAAGCTGCCAATTACCAGGTTAAGAAAGAGTTAGTGAAGAAGGTATACATTGGTACTGGTGAGAGTTCTGGTAGCCTTAGTATTTCCCAAGAACAACTTCAGCATTCATTTTGTGCTGTATGATTTACAGGGTGGGCAGTTAGCTATGATTAATCTAGAATCCAGAGCAGCCATGCTTGCAGCAAAACAGGTGCCTGACAGAAAATTTGATATGTTTCTATTGTTATGCATTTTTATTAGGAATGTATTTAATTGGTATAAAGTTTTTAAGTTTATTTTCATATTGATAGATAGGTTGACTTTTTGAAGTCTTAATGTATTATGCCATAAATAACCAAGAGTTTGGAACGTCAACTTCATATGCATCAGTTAAATAACTAAATATGAATGAGTTTAAATTTTGATTCTTCATCTTTGTATAACCTTATGCACCAGCACTACCAGTTAATAAAATACTCACACCATTCGAGGAACCAAAGCATTTTGTAGTAACAGTTTGACTGACTTTCTAATATGTGGGAACACTGATTCACTCTTAGTGCTTTATGTGGAGTCATGGACAGTGGATCAAAATTAAATTTCATATGTAATTCAGCCAGTTTATGTTGACATTTCTGAATCAACATAAGCCTAATAGTACTATAGTAGTAGTGATTATTTAGTTCTAGTACAAGAAAATTGTAAATATCAAGATAACATTAATGATTTCTTGGTAGTTATATCAGCATAATTAGTTATTTATACGTCTCTTATTTATATTCTTTTTATTTTTCTACTAAAACAAACTATTGTTTCAATTTATGTTGATTTTATAGCATGTTTCTCATCTGATGTTTGATTTATTCTAGGGTTTTCTTGGTGCTGCATCAAGATATCTGGGCTTTAGAAGCGTGGTCACATTACTTGGACCTGTGTATGTCATACAACTGGTCTTGTTTTATGATTTCTATTTCTATCTGCTTTGTATTTTAATAATACTAGCTTTTCTTTTGCTTCTGTTTAATGTTTATATGAATTACAAAATAATATTTAAACAAGTCCTCAGCTCATTGATATAAAAATGAGAGATTGTTATGAAACTAGGAAAGAGAAATAAGAAATTGACAGAAACAAACAAAGGAAACAGATAATTTTATTGAACAACTGAGAGAGTAACAGAAAGCATTCTCCTTTTGGGGTTTCCCCTTTGGGCATCCACAAAGGGTTTTCCTTTTCATACAAATTTGCTAATTTATGTATATGAATCCCTCCGGCCTCCGTCCTTATTCCCCTATCTAATGAACAATGCTAACAATACACTCTTTAGTACTTACTTTTTGGTGATTTTCATGTTGGACCCAATAAATAAGGAGTGTTGCCCACATTATTTAGTGGTTCCTACATGAATTTCACATAATAGTAATGAGTGAGCTACATATTGTGTTCCTAGCATTTCTCTTAATCTAACAATTCCCCTCTAACTAACTGTTCTAACTGACCCTAAGTCCCTTCTAATGAACAATGCTAACAATACACTCTTTAGTACTTAGTATTGGGTGATTTTCATGTGGGATCCAATAAATAAGGAGTGGTACCCACATCATTTAGTGGGTCCTACATGAATTTCACATAATAGTAATAGTAAAGAGTGTGTTATGTATTGTGTTCCTAACATTTCTTTTAATCTAACAATTCCCCTCTAACTAACTGTCCCTAATTCCATTCCTTTCTATCCTAACAATACCCCCCCCCCCCCCCCCCCCCCAAACTCAACCTTGGAAGCTGGAAATGAGTAAAAGATACATTCTCCTATTATAGTTTTTTTTCGTTGCCTTCAGCTGGGAATTGTGACAAACATGGCGAATGCAGACGGCAAATGCACCAATTGCCTTCATAACGAAACAGAGATCATGTGGAAATGGCAATTTGTTTGTCCATAGACTTTGGCTTGGTTTATTGGTTTAAATGGCCTCAGTTGGCAGATTTGCAATGTCTCATATGAATTATGAACCCAAATATTGGGACAAGGTTGTGCATGATCCGGTTGGTAAAAAGACATTGCCCATTTTTTGGATTTCCATTGTTGCTCTTGTTCCATGATCCCCATGATTAGTGTTGTTGTCCTGTTCCATATCATGTTCCAAAGCACACATGGGGAGTAATCCACACCTACAAATATCGCAGCATTCGAGGTGCTGTTTGTTCCATTAGCTTCTATGCGATGTCTCAAATCTAATACAGCGGTAGGCTGACTGGACTGTACAAAATGCAAAATTTCCTTGCACTTCCACTTTTGCTCGAGACTGTATACGGATATTTATCCATCTAGACCCTTAATGGTACCAAGACATGACCTAGAGGGGTACTACCACCGATGCTTGCTGCCTGACATTGTATACTGATATTTATCCATCTTGACCCTTAAGTTGGCACCAAGACATGACCATGATTGCAGTGATTTCTGTTTCATTGTAAAAAGCTCTTCTGGCAGTTCTTCCGCTTTCATCTTAACCAAATGTGAGTTATGGAAACAGTAAGCCATTGCTCCATCTCCATCTTTGACTTCTGCCTCTATTTCCTCCACCACTGGTCATCTATGTTTCTATCACTTTTTCATGTTCGGGTTTTGTTTGTTTTTCGAGTGGCCAACTTGTTTTATATTTTATTTCTTGTTCTTCTAGCAATCAATCTAATTGGCTACTTCCATTGTAACTAGGCAATTCCAATATCTTTGCTCAAGAATGAGACTCATAATTACCAAGCAATGAACCCCTTCCATCCACATTTTAATGCAGCCTGTTCAATTGCAGTGAATGACTGTTGTGCTTTTACCATTTCCTCCCATGATGGATTCCCTGCTTCTTCAGCATCTTACACAACATCTGCCGGAATCCAATGAAGAAGGCTATGATCCCCAATCACTGATCACTTTATTCATTGGTTATTTCTTTCCCAATAAGAGAACTGGCAGGTCCAAGCAATTTTTACAAACCAACAAAACAGAAACAAGAAATTGATAGAAACATAGGAAATTTTTTATTGAATGTATTAGAATAGAAAAAAGAGTTCTCCTGCAAGGGTTTCTCTTTCTTGTAAACTTAATAACTTCTAGGCTAAATTGAAGTTTTGGTGTTCTTTTAATTCTTGGTCGGTGATTTTGGTCCCCCTAAATTTTTTCCTGCAATTTTACATTTTAAAAAATTTACAATTTTGGTCTAATCCTTGATTTTGAATACATTTTATTTCTTTAATTTTGGTCCAATTGAACCCTAAACCTAACATTCATTTAAGGTACCATTAAGAAATAATTTAATTAATTAAAATGTAAAAATTAAATGAAATAAACTATGCAAAATTGAAATTGGACCAAATTTACAGATTTTCTAAGACGTGGGAACTAAAATCGTGAAAAAAATAGGGGGATTAAAATCACAAATTATGAATTAAAGGGGACCAAAATTGCAATTTAGCCTAAATTTTAATTCTCTGAATGAATCCTTCCACCCCCCTAATGAATCTAATCATCTCCTCTAACTTACTAGCTGCTCCAACTGTTCTTTCTGTCCTTATCTACTTTTTCCTTAACTTCTGTCCAAACAGAGATATATCTACTTATTGATAAAAATCTCGGCTTCAGTGCTTGCCCACATTCTAGATGGAAGAATTTATTAGACATTTTTGTTGACCTTATGAATCCATCTTTTGACTTTCAGCAAACAAATTAGGAGTGCTTCCTTCATGATGAATGATGATTAGCTGTCGTAGTGTTCTTATGTTGTGATTATAGAAAGGATCCATCTACATCATGGTTCTTTTATGATAATGTACACAAATTAAAAGTGCTTCCTTCTTGATGAATCATGATTAGCTGTGGTAGTCTTTATGTTGCGATTTTAGAAGGGACCCCATCTACATCATGGTTTCTTTTATGACAGCATGTATGAAGGAAATTCCCCAAAGAAAAGAAAAACTATTGGTATTGAAGGAAATTTCCCAAAGAAAAGAAAAACTATTGGTATTTCAATTCTCCACTTAGTACAATTTATTATCTTTCACACACTTTGTCCTAGTACATGCAATGTAACTTCTTTCTGTTTATTCTAGTTTAGTGATTGCCGATCAGTTTAGATTACCTCTGTAGCACCAGAGATTAAACGTGGAAAGGAGTTCAGAAGATGAGAAGAAAATTCCTAGTGTGATATATGGCATTTTTTGTCTAATTTGGTGCAAGATATTTGTCTTGCCACTCAATCCAGCCTCTGATTTTCTTACTTGGTTGAAGAGAAATTGGCAGCTTTTCTAAGTGCTCGTGATGTCCTGTGGAGAACTGATATAACTTGCTCCAACTCTTTATTCATTGCTTCTAACTCTTCTACTTTTTAATGTAGTGCTTCTTTCCTGATCAGTGTTATCAATGGCAGATGGCGGAAGACTGAAATTCTGCCATATAAACATGCCATTGTGCCTTATGGCGGGCCTCCCTCCACAAATTGCCTATGGCAGTTGGCAAAAAAAATCCACCACGCCATTCCGCCATGGCAGCCCCTTGGCCGCTATTTAATAATACTATTACTGATTAAGTTTTACCATAAAGAAACATCTAAGCTTTGCTTTTATTTTTCAGTGTACAATATAGCAAGTTTTTTGTCCACTGGTATCAACAGTCATTAGACAACTTTTTATGAAGTGATTAGTAAATTCTACTAGCTATATCTTTTTCTATGCAATGCACCATTAGGACTTTTCAGCGGCATTTCTACTACCTCTACTTTCAGATTTTGGTACTATCTGAGGCACACTTAGTGAGTATTTCTGAACATTTTATTTGGTTTGTGGAACAGGCTTTGGGGAACGTTTTTGGCTGATCTTGTCATTCAAATGCTTGGAACAGATTATGCTAGAATCTTGCGAACAATTTATGCTTTGGCTCAGGTAAGATGCTCTATTTGTTCCATGTTAAGCTTGCGACCTTACTGGGTCCTGGGTTTACCTGCCTGGCCAGCTTGATATGATACTTCATGTTGTGTTTATTCGGTTTTTTTATTTATTAAGAGCACTTGTGGTTTTCGATTTACATTTTCTTTTAACATACTAAAAAATGAGGCTATTGTTAGTTTTTGGGGCAAAGGACGATATTGGCATAACTATCTGTTCCAATTTGTAGAGTAACATGGATGATTTTTTGTGGATGTTCTGATAGAATCAGTGCCTGTCATCCACGGTGTTTTAGTCTTTTTGGAGAAAACGTGCACCTTTTGAATTTCAATTTTCATGTAGAAATATATAAGTGATACTGAGATAATGTCAAAGAATTATTGTCGCCATGAAGCATACTAGCTAGTTTTCTGATTTCCACTATCATTGTTTGCTTCAGATTCGAGTCATCCGCACATATCGGCTGTCTTCGGAAGTCACTGATGAATAGTTCTGGAATTTCATTTCATGGATTTAGTGGTTAAGGATTCTGTTGGATTTTGGGTCTCGTTGAAGTTGAAGCGTTTTGAGGAACGTTATATTTAGGTAAACAGTTTTAGAGCAAGACAACCTACACTTTTGAAAAATTGTAAATATCTAGGGATTAGTGTTTGTGCATGACTTTTTTTACTGCAGAGCTACATTCTTCCTTCGAGGACTTGTTGATTTTTGGTAGATAATTGAAGATGGAGTAATTGATTTTGTTGTGCATGGTGCTATAGTTTCCATTTCTGCTTGAATTAGAACCTCTGTTTATAAAAGCATAAAGTATAAAAAAAAATGAAGTTTCCAGGCTTGAAACCAAACTGTTTTGTCTTCTTAACTCTGCACTGCTGTTGGAATCTTGTTCTGGTACTGTCTGCTAAATGACTGAAAAAAATTATGCACATAAGCAGTTTGGTAATTTCTGTTCGTAATTCAACTAAACATTAATCATTTATATAAAAATACAAACATAATTAAACGTACATTAACCTTACCAAAAAAATTAATACACAAATTGTGTAAATTATGTTTGAAATGCATTTTTTCGGGTGTTTCCTAAAGTTACTTTCGAGGTCATATTGTTTGCTTTCAAAGGAGGGAAAAAAGGGGGCTAATATTAGTGATTAGTAGAATTGGTGGTTATTTCATATTGATAACATGGTTTAAAAAAATTTATAAATATTGGCTGGAGACAAAAATAATGATAAATATTTTGGTTTCCTTTCTTACATATATTTTAGTTTGATTTTTTTTTTCGCTCTCTTTTCTAAATTTTTTAACCAAACAAATTTAAATTTAAGAAAATAAAATCCCTTTTACCCTTTAGATTTTTTCCAACCAAACATACTATTAAAAGTACAATTAGATGAATTCGAAAATGATTGAATGGAGTGTAATGAAATGAAATGGTATCAAATTTTATTATTTAAATTGTTTAGTATTGTTAAATAATCAATGCTTAATTATAGTAATTAAAAAAAGATAAATATCCAATTGAATCCTTGAATTTGTAAAGTCCTGACACTTGATCTTTGAATTATCGAATTCAAAAAATAAAATTTTATTCTTTTAACTTGTAAAAAATGCAATAAATTCATTCTAACATCAAATATCTCCATTAACCTAAACGATATATGTGGCATCATTAGACCTTTTTGATAATGAGAAATTTTTTGAGTGTGTTGGTGACTGGATGGACTAAAATATTACCAGAAATTTCCATACATCAATTTGTTAGCTTGGAGAAATGTTTATTTTTATAGCACCAATTTCGTTGGACCTTTCTTAAACTTCTTCCCGGCGCCACCACCGCCCCCAACTTCACATTCTTCCTCCTGCCTCATTCCCCTCTCCTTCGGTCCCTCCTCCAGCGGAACTGCAAGCTCGAGCTCTCTGGCTCCACCCCTTGGGTTGCCATCATCACCTCTGGCAAGGGAGGCATGGGCAAGACCTCCACCATGACCAACATTGGTCTCTCCCTTGCCTGAAGGACTTCTCCATTGTCACCATCCATGTTCACGTCGGCCTCCGCAACCTCGATCTCCTCTCGGCCTATTTTCAGATTTGAAAAAAAAAAAAACACAAAAATGAGTCCAGATCTAAAATCGCAAACTCAACACTACATGTTGGCAAAGACTCAAGTCGTTGATGTGTTCTCCCACTCACCCCCTGTTAGAGAGGGACCCAACACCCAAATTGATGATTAGGGTTTGTTGGCCAAAGTTTTCTTGCAACGAAATTAGATAACTTTACCGTGTCAAAATTCCTAAAACTAAACCTAAAATTTTGAAACACAGCGCGACAAATTCACGAAACCTTTAGATATCGACCCTTCCTAGCTTGCGAAGCACGTGTGCAAGTCAATTCATGGAAGCTTTTGTGTTGTAAATAACTTTTTATACTTAATTTCTGTTGTGTGTGAAAATGCTTGGAGATTCAAGAAAGCACAGAAACTCCATTCATTTGTTGTCGTGTCATGATGATCCATGTAACACGAGCCAGGTGCCCTCATTACGTGTCAGCGATGTGATGTTGGTTTCATGAGAGTTGCATGCACTTGTGTGTGAGCATAAGTCCATACTTTTCGGTTGTTTGTCTTCAATGTGAGATGATCCTGCCACTATATATCATGCATGGTTGAAGGTGATGGAGACTAATTCAAAGGTCATGATCATCTTCTCTTCTATTTGAAGAAAAAATATGTTCAAGGAATTCGCTTGAATTTCTATTAATTTGGCATAACGATATCTCCATTAAGGGGAGAAATCATTCCTGTGCTTAATTATCTTCCAATTTCCTTGTTGTGCGTCATTTTCTTCCAGTGCACCGGCGCCCTCACTGCTGGCATTAAGGTGCATTTAATTATAATTAATTAACTAATTAGGTTCTACCTTCAAGATAAAATTAAAACTGAATCATGTGCTCACAGTCACAGCAACCAATCTGAACTGAACTATTATCAAAGTATATATAAGCGATACTCAACACGAAACGTTAATTAATGTTACCGTTACAGCGCGCATACAAATTAAACCTTTCAAATTGTACAAAGGGTTACTGCACCAGCTAGAAAGAAAACTTTTCGAAATTCTCTAGCTTCAAAGGCACCCAATGCCACAATTAAATTCTAGTGAAATCCATATGTTAATTTAAACCCATATAAATAGTGTATAGCATGATCAGAGAAGAAGGGAAAACAGAAGTTTGGTTTATCTCTGCCATTATTTTGGTTCTTTTAATTAAGGAACCACCATTTTTTTTTCTCTCTCTAAAATTTTATATAATCTGAAACAGAGAAAATAATTAATTACCTTATATATTTGCTGATTAATTTAATCCGGAAGTAAGTTTGATATAAACTTCTACGTTCCTCCTGCACATGTGGTGATGAATGCTCAAATACATTCACGATCACAAGTAACTACTTTTCATCAATATCATTAGATCATATTAGAAGTAATTAGAACGTAGATAACCAAATAAATGGATGGCCATGTACCCAACATCTCAGGCCTCCTTTGTCATGGGATTCATGATACAATAATGAACAATATATGTTTGTCGTGTGTAAAGTGATTGAGAAATCCAAGATCTTATACTGTCCATGTATTTCAAACAAGGAAATTGAAACAAGAAAAAGGAGGAAGGATAGGAGTGGCAGATATTTAATATTATCAACCTAGCAACGTACATGAGAGAAGACATCCTTCCAGGAAGAAAAAACAATATAACATAAGTTATAATAATTAATATAAAAAACTGCTGGAGGGCGCCCTCTTTGAGACAGACAATTTAAGAATATAATGCCTTGAAAAAGATCTCATCCCCACTCAAGAACACGACCCCAACCCACCCATATATTTTCTACCCTTTCATTTTAATTATGAACATTAATAGTGAAATATGATCAGCCAAAACGGGATAGATCACCAAAAGAAAGAAAATATTGCATATAATTAAAAGGGAAATTCTAAAGATTGTTTCTTTCATTCATGTCTCTATATTCTTATTTCTTTCTCTTGAATGCAATGAGTTGTATATACTATATATAATTGCTTGTGCATATGAACATGCATGCACGAACAATTATGTACATTTTAAATTCATTTCTCTCTTGGTGGGAAATTCTGAATGCTTTGATCAGATATTTTCTATTGGTGATCTAAGAAAGGAAAGTATTTTTAAAACGCAAAATTGAGAAGAAAAAAACTAGTTTTAATATATTTTAAAATATAGTATTTTTTAATTTTTGTATAATTAATACAAAATGATCATTTATGATGAGTGATGACTTTTTTTGTCTTTATGTTACTGCATACAATATTAATAAAAAAATATAATATTTGTACCATGTTAGTTTTTAATTTTCCATTGATGAATTCATTTATAACGCGTGCAACAATGCATTTGGAGTAATTTAACTTCAATACAATACATTGTAAACTGTCACTCAATTATAATATAACATTCAACCTAATTAATGTCGTGCAGGGATATCATATGAAATACAACTAAGCTAACGAACTTTCCTGCCAACAAAGGCTATAGATAGAGGAGCTTTTCTAACAAGAAGGATGATACAAACGAAGACAATTCTGGCACACCTATTTCTGATTTGATCCATGGAAACGGGATCAATTATTCAAATTTCCCTTCATATTAATTAGGGTGACAAGTTATTTGTCCATGGAAACGTTAGAGCTTGTCTTGCTGCAAGCATATCATATCATATCATGTACTTAATTATAAATGCCAAAATATCACTCGATCACTTTGTGCTACTAATTTATATTACTGTCTCACCTCACTTGATCAGATTCGAGTTTTTAATCTGTGTAATCGATCACTTCAATTATTAGGCTTCGAATCATCCTGAAGATTGAGCATGAACTCATTCTTTCTGACTCCATAATTCAATTTCACTCTGAAAAGTTTTTTAATTGTTCACGGAACATAAACATTCAAACAAAGGATGGAATAAAAGAAGTTTGTAAACATTCTCAAAATTCAAAATTAGATTGGATCGTATCCTAGTGTGTGCGCACATACATTAAGTGAAACAATATTATTTCAACATTGGCCGGGTTATGTGGATTTTCTTTACATGAAATGATTGTTCTGTTTAACTGCACAAGATCTTTGTTAAAAACCTTGTCAAATTTAGACCATGACAAAACTTATAACCAAATAAATTGCTACGGAAGCGTGTCTTAAATATCGCATATATTGAGTGGAAAGGAATATTTGCATTTGATATTTGTATCATAAGAAAAGTAAGATTCATGATTTCCATAATGGGAGCGAGAGAGAGAGAGCTTTTGTGTTTATATGTTATGTCTGTACGGTACAGGCCTACAAATACAAACAAATACATAAAAGGACAAATAGGCATCGGGCAATAGTGAATAGTGTGGTAATGGGACCTTTGTCCTCTCCTTACACCCATCATGAAATTATTAGACAGACAGGGATACCATTCTTCATCCAACATTCATGCCCCCCTTCATTCCTGTTTCAGCTCCGATTTACACAATTATACGATCGATCTTATTTTATAATTCCTTAAAGAGGATCATATATATTGAACACACTTTTATTCTTCTGTATTTGTGACTATACTTACACATGTATATTTCTTTTAGGGTGAATATTATAGACATGTATATATGTAATTAATCACCTATATGTATTGAATATCATAATCAGGAGCAAATTGGATTTTGGTAGTTTCTCTCTTTTTTGGCTCATTATACTTGATGTATAAGAGTTTGGGTACTCCTTGTATATATGATTTTTTGATCATTATGATATTAATATATAATATTTATTAGTTTTATTTATAATTAATTTTTATCAATGAATTTAATTGATAACTTTGAATAAGATCTTTTCATTTCTTTTAAATCCAGTAACACTTGAACTAACAACTCCTTAATACTTTGTATATGTGATTGATATACAAGGGATGTTTCAAGATTACATGCGTTGAAAATTGTGGAAAATTTATAGTATTTTTGTATTATCATATAATTTATATATCATTAAAAATATTTTTAAATAATAATATTAAAAGTTAAACTGTGGTGAGAATTCATAATTAAATGATTATACAATTTTTTTACATGAAATTAATACAAATTAAATCCTAAACGGTTGCATATACCTTTTTTTTACAGGCAAATTGAATCATTTTATTAATTAGAGAAAATCAGCATTGTCCCAAGTTGTGATTTAATGGAACTCTGATTTCCTTATAATTTATTGGTATATTGATCTACCCAAATTAGAAGAAAATATATATAGCATGTACATTTTTTTAATGTTATGCATGAATTATGCAATGCAAAAGTTAGCTAGATGAAAAATTATACCATGGTCCTAGACTATCATGTCAATTGTGGTCTAGACCCATAAACACTTGACCCGTGGATTATTTGATATATATATATATATATATATATATATATAAAATATTTAACAGCATGATAATTATGAAATTTGAGTTTAATTGATAGTTAATTTTAACTAAAAATGATTAAAATTATTTTACTTTCCTGTTGTTTTTAATTAAATAATGAGAAATTTAATATCATGTTAATTTTTTATCAAAAGTTGAAGAAGGAATAATTTGCTTAGCACAAAGAAGGTCAAAGAGGCGCTTTGCACGAAAGCTCAAGTGCGAGGTCGTAAATTTTAAACTACCATAGACCCATAAAAGGAGTAGGAAACAAAGGAGAAAGACCACGAGAACTCCCTAATGAATGCATACAAAGCATGAGTATCTCTAATAGGAAAAACTCTCCTTCTATAGTCATTCTTCTTTCTCTTTCTTTATTCATCCATCTTCTTCCATCCACATTAGCCCCTAAATATAAAATCTCTCATGACAATGAGAGATTAAACTCTCATTGTTGAGAGCCTAACAACTAAGTGTCCTTGTAATGTAATCTTTTCTTACTATGCAATGCCAATTTTTATTATTTCTTTCATGTACTTTATTGTTGTTGTATAGTCTAATCATTCATGCACTTGTTTAGGGATTAGGCATTGAGAAATGACAATTTCTAAAGAATGGAAAAATTACATCTAAACAAATCATTGCTAGGGATAGAGTGATTTTGTTTCTTCTATGCATACATTTCCAAACTTCATACAACAAAGAGATTTAAGAAAAAAATAGATAAATTAAGTTTTTTATCGTGAAAAATCAGGATTAAATATCTTAATAGATATCATATGAGTGGAAATTGAAATGACATTAAATAGAAAAGCAGTTAACATTGCATCAAGGTAAGACTTGCCCGTTGGTTAACACAACACAACTAATAACTAATGTTAACAGTGTTAGTATGAAATTTAAAATCCACGTTAATTAATTTCTCATAAATGTAAGAAAAATTTGCAGATTTATATTAACTGCTCCATCACCAAAGCTGGTGCCATTGAATCTCAATCGGTGTAATTGGTCTCTCCACTTCACCATCATCATCTTCTTAAGAACAAGCTATCTTCGAGCATATGCAGTAATAACTCCCAAAATCAATTGGAACTGCATTTATGCACTAAAAATGTAGTCACTGTGTTTATCTCACCAGACCACAGTGCCCACATCATCCATCTGCAAATCCTACCATGACAGGTCCCAGTTACTTTGAATCTTCGGATCAGTTTTTGTTATATTTTTAATCCAATCACTGCAAGAAAAAATGTTATTTCCGTAGAATATTTTCCACGAAAATAATCTGTCGGAAATATTTTCCGTACACATGACTTTTTTCAAAAAAAAATTATGTACATTTATTTCCAATCAAATCACCACTTTTTACACATTTCTTCGCCCTTTGTCTTTTCTTCCTCTTCTGCTTAATTTGATTCCAACGAAATCCTCCTTAAGAGAGATAGGAAGAGTAGAAAGAAAAATGCAATAGATGATATAATACGATGGGAGAAGAAATTGAGATAAAAATAAAGTTCTTGATATTTAGAGGTGTCTAAATATCACCATTCTTTGAAAAAAAAAAAAAAAAGACACTATAAGATTATCCTTAAAATTGGTTCCAAAGCACAATTCAGTACTACTTTAATATACAATATGATTATAATTATTAAGAAGGTCTTGTTAATAAATGAAGGAATTTTTGTACTAAAAATTATTACTCTAGTCTTTTTATAAGAAACAAATTTCAGTGTATTTTACACCAAAGCTTTTTTTTTTTTTTTATAAAAAGTACCAGGGAGCTAGAGCATATAAGAATACATTTAAAAATTATAAGAAAGTACAATTTTTATGTATTTCAATCAAACAAAAACTTTTGTTTTTTACTTCTATAACTGGTGCTTTAATAACACTTGTTAATTAGCTGACATTTGCCTTATTGAAAAGTTTCGCATTGCTTTCCTTAATTACTGGGATGTGATTTAATAAATATTTGTTAGACAGTATCACTTAATGATATATAATTAATTTTATGCTTTAAATTTAACAAGACATTAGAGTTAATAATTTTTCTCGTTGCATTGTCTGTTCTAACAAGAATTTAGAAGGCGGTGTTAGAAAGTCCTGTATCCTTGCTTAATTATTACCAGGAAGCGCTTATATAAACACCCAATAGTGACGCAATCTTCACAATAAATGAAATAATTCCACCCATTTCAAAATAGTTCAGAAAATATGCAAGTGTTTTCCAAACTTTGAAAATTTTCAGCAATGGCTAACCACCCAGGGGAAAACGGAGATAGAGGTTTTATTTCCAGATAAATATAATTAGCATTAATTTGGCCTTGGCGGATCCCTCATGACCGTGTCGATATGCACCACAAGACGCTCATGCAGCTGCTAGAGTTGGCGCTTACCGGAGAGGCAGAACAACGATGGTAGATCTGATTACTAGTTGACGTTTGCAGCGCATCTGGTGACAAATTCTAAGAATTGAAGCACCACACAGGCACACACTATAAGAAAGAATCATATTCACATCGTCTTTTTTCTAGCGACAATTGAGTTGTTAGCAAAGATGTATTTGGTATATTCATCACTTGAGTTCTCATATTCATTAGTCTTTTGTAAAAGGTTTTGCAATATGTCTTTAAGGACCATTGAAGGCTTCTCTCTTGTTTTTGTTGATTTGAACGTTGGTATGTTTAATGCTTTAACCAACTGGTTATACATAATTTGACAAAAAAAACATGGTGTTTATCTTTCCCTCCTTGTACAAATGTTGTATATTATTAGTGATCACATCTTCTTTTTAGATATAGTACGTTGTCACTTTTTGCTCAAACTGCATGTTTTGTTTGCTACTTAATCATTTTGCATGTCTTCTGATAAAGTTACTAGATCTAGGGGTTTGACTTCTAGAGAGTGTTTGAATGGGGAATTAAAATGAGGAAAATAATTACTGGGTGAATTTAAAATCTTTCCTACTTAAATAATTTGTTTGGATGTTCTTTTAAAAGAAATTTAAAATTTTAGCATTTTAAAACATAATGTTTTTAACTAAAAAAGAAACTTAGAATTGTGAATTCTCTCTATGAGGAAATTCTAAAATTCCTAGTGTCTCTCGGGGATGCATGCTCGCTCACTCGCTCTCAGGTCACGTTATCCGCGCCCACTCTCACATATCCTTACTCTTGGGGTCGTGTTGTTCGTTCACTCATGCATCTTTGTATATCTCTTTAATATAGGGTTTATCTTTCTCACCTCACGTAGAGAACTGAAGTAAATATATTTAGTAGAAGTCGCTCATAGGAGGTAACTAATTTCAAGATATCTTCCTTCAATCCAATGCTTTTGATTATGGAACAAACTCTCAAATTCACAATTACAAGAACTCACGCAACTTGTATTTGTTGCCCTTCTGGGGATAAATTCGACGATTTATTAATAATCACTTTTTGTTGTGTAAATTGATTGCATAAGTTTTATTATTTTCTGATTAAATCTGAATACTAATTTGACTCCAAAGAAAATATGAAAAAAAATCAAATTAAAAAGGATTAAATGCTAAAGCCTTTTTGATACGCTTCAAAGCTTATGTGATAAGCTTATCCTTCTTCCTGTGTTCATACCATCATCTTCTAGGACGATGCAAACACAACAATTGAACAAACCAAAACACTTAACAAATTGTCCTATTATTAACATTCAACAAGGGACCTGTATAAGACAAATGACGTATTTCTTTAGTCATTTCTTGTATGAATAAGTTTATATTATTTTTGTTATTATTAAAATTTTAAAGACAATAAGTCGTCCTTTAATCTAACAATTACTATTCTACCAGATTTGGTCAAGTATATTTCACTCGTTTGCTCTTAGAAAATGTTTGATAAAAAAGAAGCTGAGTTTTCTGAGAATTTTGAATTGAAAATAGTTTCTCATGTTTGATATTTAAAAAAAAAAAATAAGATTCCTGATAAATAATGTTTATCGGGAATATTTTTTAACAATTTTCCACAAAAACTTTCTAACAGAGAAGGTGTGTTAAATAATTAAAATAACTATTAAAAAATATCACGTAACTCTTCCATTTCTATAAAATTTATCTAAATATTTTTTATGACCAACTAAATAAATTTTACTTATTTTTAGGGAATATGATTTCCAACCTTCATAATTTTCCAGCATAAAAAAACTTATCTCCTACCAAACCAAACATTATGTAACATCTCATCACATTACATTTTACATTGATTAAACCAACTTGAAACTTGTATAATAAATTAATTTGTAGAAGATAAATATAAAGAAAGATAACATCCTATAACTATGAATTCTTAATTGTAAATATTTATTAATATAATTATGAATTATTATTAATTAAAATTTAAGACAAATGCATATATATTTTTAAGAATTAATCTTGTGAATATTTTTTTACTAATAATATAAGTATAGTTAATGTCAAAATATATAAGAGAAATTTTAAATATATATTTAATGAAAATGAAAATTTTGACCTTATATTAGAGAAAGATGGAAAATAAATTTATATAAAAAAAGAGAAAAATATGAAATCTTATACTACGTACTATAAATGCTTGTGAAAAGTGATATGTGAAAACAATAATTATTAATAATTCAATCTCATTTAAATGATTAAGATTTAAATATAAATACAAAAATTTCTTTTAATTAAATTATCTTGTGAATACTACCAGAATGATTGTATGCTCCCTATATACACTAAAAAAAAGTTAGTTGAATTTAATATCTAATAAGAATGAATAATGTTTTATAGAGACCAAATTTGAGTGGAAATATTGTGAGAGAGAAAGAAGCAAATGAAAAATAAATAATAATGTGATGGAGAGAGAGATAAAACAAAAAAGTGTTTATATATACTATTTATGATTGTTGGTTTTGGATCTGTGGAAACTGCTTCTTGACATGGATTTAATATTCTTCTCAGTTCTCTGTGTAATCAGTACTAGAAAGTAACTGACATCAATAACATGCATTTATGCGATAAAAAGGATTAATATCTTGCCTCTTCTTGAACTCGAGGTAAAATGATGGTTAATGCAGAGCACAGTATATATGTGTAGGAGCCATTGAACAATATTACCAACATTACTAACCTCACCTAGAAAGGAGAATGTTGTCAGTTTTTACTTGCAAGTGTTATGTGTTAAGATGATGCCCCTAGTTTACCAAAAAGCAAAGCACCTTGGACAGAAAAAATAATGACCCCAATTTACTGGAATGCCCCTGAGGGTGACTTCACATCCTCATTATCACTTTTATAAAAGCTGCCTCAAGTGAAATAAATTAGAAATCCTGCGTGTGGGTACAATGGTCTATAAAGATATATCTGCCCCTCGCACTTGTTTCTAAGTGCTACTTGTAAGAGAGAGGGCAAACAAAAAAAAAAACTAATAATAATTTTAAGGGTTTGACTGATTAGTGTTTTCATGACATTAATTAAGAAATTATAAAAAATTATAAAAATCATATAAAAAAATAAAAAAATACAATTTTACCTATTTTAATAAAAACATTTTTATTTTAGTTTCTTTATTATTTTAAGAATATTAATTAATATTTATTTTATTTTAAACATTATTTCAATACATTTTTTTGTTTATGTATTTTCTTATTATATCATAAATCTTATTATATTTATATGGTATAACACATTGGTATTCATTTAACATTTTTCAAAGAAAATAATAAGAAGGTTTGGGTAGTACGTGCGAGTGTGACAAAAACTTGAAGCTTACGTGTGTATTTGGGGGCTTGGCCTGTATTTAATATTTATGCATGCAAAGCGAAATTTTACTGTGTGATGAAATTACGAGAGAGAGAGAGGAGGGGATTTTGTTTCTTTGTGGGGATGCTTTTCTTCTGGAGCCCATAAAGTTTTGAGCTTTCAGATTGGGTCTCACTCTCTCTCTCTCTCTTTTTGAAAGTTTATTAAGGAGGGCCATACAGACAATACCTGTTGAAGATGAGGGTTGGAAGGAAGAGAGGAACCCAGAGAGATAAAGCTGTTGGAAAAAGCTGAAAGTGAGGTAACCGAAAGAGGAAAAAAAAAGCTTTTTAATTTCCTTCCTCTATTCTATTCTCTTAGTCTTAGGTACCCGTATCTATCATCATCTTCTCTAGCGAGCTCAGAGCTCATCCTGCTCCTTCTCTTAATTCTATTATCATACAACTAAGAATGATCGACATGTTAGTGATCCATAACTCATTACCTCCCACTTCTGAGGCCGAGAATGGTACTGCTGCTACTGCCACTAATAAAAGGAAGAGAAGGCCTGCAGGAACACCAGGTGCGTGCGTGCGTGCGTGCACGATTCATTCTATTTCTATCTTTTATATATATATGTTGATGATGTTGTGAATTAAACGATGCAGATCCAGATGCAGAAGTAGTGTCCCTCTCACCCAAAACCTTGCTGGAATCAGATCGTTATGTGTGTGAGATCTGCAACCAGGGATTTCAGAGGGACCAGAACCTTCAGATGCACCGGCGGCGGCACAAGGTGCCATGGAAGCTGTTGAAGAGGGAAACTACAGCGGTGGTGAAGAAGCGAGTGTTTGTATGCCCGGAGCCTAGTTGTTTGCACCATGACCCATGCCATGCTCTGGGTGATCTTGTCGGCATAAAGAAGCATTTCAGAAGGAAACACAACAATCACAAGCAATGGGTCTGCGAGAGATGCTCCAAAGGCTATGCGGTGCAGTCTGATTACAAAGCACATCTCAAAACTTGTGGCACCCGAGGACACTCTTGCGATTGTGGCCGCGTTTTCTCAAGGTACGTACGTACGTAATTCAGTCGATCACTCATGCCCGATGGAACCTTAAACTAATTAATTCAATTTTCCATTTCCTTCTGTGCGATCGATCATCTATTTTTGAATGCTCGATCGTCTACATATAAGTAATTAAGGATCTGAGATGAATGGATTCTTAATTTTGTAGGGTGGAGAGCTTTATTGAGCACCAAGACGCGTGCAACGTAGGGAGGCTGGGGCCAGAAACACAATCACAGGCACAGGCAGTGCAAGCAGCTGCATGCTTGTCTCGAACAGCTTCAAGCGAAACCAATTTCAGCACTGGTTCCCCTTGGCCACAAAGCGGTACTATAATAATTCCAAATCCCACCGTTACGGTAGTAGAACCCTCCTCATACACCATTGTCACTGCCGAAACCAACAACAAAGTCCACCCCAACCTGGAGCTTCAGCTCTCTAATACCACTCCTACTGCATCATCACAGGAAGAAAGGGTTCATCAAGAGCAGTTGAGGATTGCGAAGGCGAAGAAAGCGTTGGCGGAAGAGGCAAGGAAGCAAGCCAAGAGGCAAATCGAACTGGCCGAACTTGAGTTCACTAACGCCAAGAGGATAAGACAAGAAGCGCTTGCGGAACTTGACAAAGCCTATGCCTTCAAGGACCATGCAATCAAACACATCAATTCAATCATGCTTCAAATCACTTGCCGAGCTTGCAAGCACCATTTTCATTCGCCAACCGACGACCAAATCTTCTCCTACATAACACAAGCTCGCCAAGTACAAAAACATCGTCTCAAACCCATTATTAATTAACTCTTAATTAGACGACATCGATCCCTTCCTTCTTTTACTATTACTACTATGTCAAGTGAGTGCTATGGTTATGTACGTGTGGGATTAATAGCCAGCTAGCGAGGTGGTGGAAAAAATGTGGGTTATTATTAATGTAAATGTAAATTAGTTGCAGCTTGTGCCATGTTATTTAAATGCAGACTATAATATGATGAGCAGGTTTTGCTGGATGTACGTACGTATATATGGGTTAAATAATGTTGGTTTTTTAATTTGTAGATATAATATATTTGGTCTATATAGTACTAGTGTATTATACAGTAGTAGTATTGATTCTGGATGGTTAGGTTTTTCTCTCGTGCATTGCAATGAATGAGAGTCAGAGAAGCACTGAATTCCCGACCCTTTAGTTTTGGTTGTTTTGGATTATCTGTTTGGACTATGTGTAGATCTTTGTTGGTGGAAAGCGGAGAAGTCCTTGACAAGCATTAAAGAATTGTACTGGAGAAATTGAAAAGTAGAGAGAGAAAGAGAAAAGGGAGGGAATCCAGATACCATAGCATTGGACTGCTATTCTGGCGACTTATAAATGTGAATAAAAAGCAGCATGTTTTTCAGTGCCACTGGATGAGGGGTTAATGACAGTCGCAGACTCAGTCGTCCCTCTCAAGCGTTCAGACACAAACAAACTCTATTCATGATGACCACCTTAACGTCTCTTGCTTGCATCTGAATCAGGGCCATGACAGTTGTGGGCCGCGCGCAGAGAGAGAGAGAGAGAGAGAGAGAGAGAAGCAGCATCTTTCCAAATATGCAGAGACCATTCTAAGCTTTGCTTTGCTTTGCTTTTGGGGACGGACGGGTGGGTTACAAACGAATTGCAAACGAATTGATTTACTACTTGTGTTGTGTGTGACTGTGTCTGAGTCTGTGTCTGTGTGGTGTTATTTACTTACTATTAACAAAACAAAAAAGAAAAAAACTCTACTCTATTTCTATCACACACACATACACTGCGTAGTTGTAGTGCGTGTGCTTCTCTTGTGTGGTCCTCGATCGATCTTTGATTGCTAGAACCAATACAAAAAGCCGTAGAAAGGCCAAAGATAGATATGAGCAGCTTAAAGTGTAGTCGTCGTATTTCTTTAGTTTCTTCGATGAGCTAGTGGCTCTTTGTCTTGGACCATGTGCTTCTTCTCTCTCGTCAATGCATCGCTGTAATTGCTTGGCTCAGTTTCAGTCTCCACTTTTACCTGACGCAAAAAATTGCATTTGCTGTATGCATGTATAGTATAATTATTATCAATTGGTGTCTGGTGGAGGTTGCACTGTCAATTGACCCTCTCGTCCCAGGGTCCTATTCCTATCCTTCACATTAACTTACTGGTGGTGGGTGGGTTGAGTTTAGTCCCATTTTCAGAACCCCTTTATTTTCTTATCATCAACTCACTAATATCCCCATCTTGTACAAATAAAGTAAAAGGTTAAATCATCACGTTAACTAAATTTTACAACTCCATTATATATGTCAAATCGATAAATCGTCAACTTTCTACCGTAATTGCTAAACAGTTAATTAATATTGGGATCAAGGTTTTCTCTAAACTGATCGATTTTGCATTCTGTCATAAAATGAAATGTTTAGAATCTGTGTTCACAGTCAGCATCAAATTCAGACCCTGTGATTTTCTGTTGTTAGAGGAATTAATTAAGCATAAATACTACTATTATTACTAATAATAATAAAATACGTTTTTAGTTTTCATACTTTTATTGAAGCATGGCCAGTATTTCTATACTTTTGTATTGATGATTTTGTTTCTTAAACTTTAAAAAATAAGTAAATTTATCCATAAACACGATAAATTCATAAAAAAGATGTCTAAATCTACATACCTAAAGCACATAATTAAAAACACATTTTTTTTAATAAAAATATTACTATCATTTAATTTTGAAACTCGTATTATATTAATTTTTCGTTTTTAGTTGAACCGCGTATCTATATATAAATAAATAATATAGATACACACAATGATGGAACACTTCCATTAATAGATGGAAGAACACTCGGCCAAAACACCAACCTTAATCCATATAAATGTATCCCAATTGTTATTTGAATTATGTACTTGTATATGACAGTTGGTTTTTCTTTATATATAACTTTATGCATAATCGTAGCCTATATCATTTGGTTATATTAACATAGATAGTATACTGGCTAGATTTTGTGATATCTGAATGCAATGACACATATATGATATATATATATTGCCAAAACGAGAAAAATCATAGATAATATTACTATAGGCCGGTCGTCCTTCTAAATACAATCCATTCTAAAACTTTCTTTATTTTCTTGCACATAATCCGATGCTAAACTTTGATTAAAAAAATATATCGAAATTGATTTAAATATATTGTTCTGCCTGTTGTAATGCACACGGCGGTTGTAGAGTTAGAAAGATAAATGGCGCAACTGCATCATGTTTCTTTTTTTGGTTACTTGGTATAGTATACTACTTGTTTAAATTATTTTTCAAAAAATATTAATAGATGTGTAATTCATCTGGTTACATAGATATATAGGAGTAGAGGGAATAATTTTTGTAGGGTTACATTGATTATACCCTACTAATACATAGCATTGTTATCAAAAGAAACTGTCCAAATTAAAGCATAAAGATACAAAAGAAGAACCTACTGAAGCTAGCATGATTGAGTGCTACAAAGTACAAAACTCAGTTCAAAACCTTCGTATTTTTTTCCAATTAATTACATCTGCTTTATTTTTCAACATATCAATAATTTCTCATTAATCATTCAAAGAAAGTTACTATTCCTAAAATACAAGTCCGCTGAGAAATTTAGTGAAACTAATTTCGCACGACTCAAGTGGAATTTTCCAGACGGATTTGTTTTGTTTGGAAAAGTATTTGATATTATTGACCTTATGCGGTAAAGCTTTAGTCAAGAAGAAGATCAATAATGGGCAATTAATATGGACCTTAGCATCGATAATGGAAGGGAAAAGAAGGAAGATAAATAAACAAATAAAAAGAAGAAAAAGACCTTTCCATAGATAAAGCTTTGGTGCTTCGATATTGTCCTGGCATCACATTGACATGGGCCGTAAAACAAGGATATCCGATGAAATGTGGAGTTCAGCCCTTCACATACACAGTCCTAATGGTTAATTAATATGAACCTGCCACCACCACTATAGATAATGCTAACCTCTATATCTTTTGCATGCATCGATCAGAAATCTTAACCTTTTGATTTCCGGAGGAAATTAAAAGTGATTTCAAATTTAGGGATTTTTTTTTTATCTTTCTTTTAATAACTGAAGGAGGGAAAATGAAGTGGATAGGAAGAAATAAATGGGGAGTTATGAAGTTTAAATGTTGGAGAATAGGGAAATCAATCCAAGTTTAAATGTAGTAGTATGTTCTAGGTACAAATAATTAGAGCAGTAATTAATGGGATGAATACTGTAACTGGAGTGTTACCTATAGTTTCTCTGCAGAATCAAACTTCCAAACTAAATCTAAAACATGACTTTAATTTTTTACTTTTCATTTTCATCTGTACCTTTCTTTATCTCTCATTCTTTCCTGTTTATATTATTTAGTATTATTTCTTTCATGATTTTCTTCTCATCTCTCTTTCTCCAAAGGTGTCAACACTGTCCATCCCGGAGTATCAAAAGATCATCACTTTTCTTAAATGTTTATTTTTTTTTTCCATCTTTAGATCAAATTAACCCTTGAAAATGTAAGATATATTAATTAGACATATTAAATGAGTTGTATTGAGTTTAACCTATTTTGACATCCTTATCTTCATGTTTTATTGGGTTTTATGAGCCCATCATTTGGACTTCGATAAATTATACTTGGACTGGTGTGTTTACTGTATTTCTTATTACCCAATTGACGTTTTGGAACATACAAATTAATTACGAATGTCTAATTAACTTGCCAAGGAAATAGTCAAATCATTTCTTGCCCAAAGTTTTTCTGAAGACCTCAGCAAGTTGAGCATAGGTTGGCACATATAGTTAGGAATGATTTGCCTCTCAAAATTTCATCATACATGACAATCAACTTCAATGCTCTTCGAACATTCATGAAAAAGTAGATTAACATTAATGTGTAAGGCAACCTGACCGTCACAATAAAACTTCATAGGTCTGAAATGATTGATACCATGCATGACATTTTAACAATTCTTTTAACCATTTTATCTCAGCGCTACAAATAACCATGGAAGCTGGAGCAATATATTTCACTTTAGCAAAAGAATGAGGCACCATATATGTTATTTCCTAGTTTTTCAAGAGATTGTCAAATTGTCAAGTTGAACAAACCAAGTAGCTAGCAAGAGTTCGCCTAGTTGAGGATGGAAAACGTTACCCAATAAGCAAACACTAATATATGTTCTTCATGGTTCCTTTTCAAGTAACACACAATGCGAATTGCAAAGAGCAGCATCGATCCCCAATGCTCTTTGTCATGGATTGGGTAAGAACATACACAAAATATAGCCAAAAATAAAAGCAATCTTCCCTACAAATCGGCATAACGCTGAGTTAGGAAGCAACATTATAGTAGCAAAAGAGAGACGATAATTCTGATCGAGTGAAAAACCAATTATAAGCTTTAGCTACAAACCAACCAACCTCAGAAATAACATCTAGCTCATTTACATTGACACAAGAACATTTCAATAAGATTCTTTTTTGAGAGGAATATTTTAAGACTCCCAAGTCTTTCACATGAAAACATGCACTCAAATATTGTTTGATAGTTTAGATTATAACACTATTGTTCCAAAAAATATTAGGTCACCCGCATAAACCAATAAAACTGAGTTGTAAAGCATACGTACATACTGCAATGTGCAATGTGGAGAGAGAGTAACCAAACAAATGAGGCCCAAGATTATGAATGATCCAAATAGATAATTACAGTAAAGTCATGAGTAATAGTATAAGAAGAGATGATAATGGGCCTGGAATGGACCAGTGTTGCAAAGGAAAGGTCAAAGGAATCCACACACACGCGAAATCATGATTGTAAAGTGGACCTACACATTGAAGTGGTTTCCGTACAGTTATGAATTTGAAAGAGGCCTGCATTTATTGCTGAATTCTACCCAAACGAAAAAAGAGTGGTCCAAGCTGAAGAAGAATAAGAATAGGAAATAGGAAATAGGAAAATTTGTTCAATAAGATAATTACTTCTAATAGCAATTTTCAGATGGGACTGGGAATCTTCTTTTAGCAGATCAGAGGGGCCACTTTCTTTTTCTTAGATTTCTTCTGACTTCTTCTTTACCTTCACGAACCTGCCCTCTGTTTCTTTCTTTTATTTTTTTCTGCACTGCCCCTGTTGTTTCCTTGCTGTAACTTGTAATCCTTTATTAATTTTAACACCAAAAAACAAAATATGTTATCCAACAACACTACATCTACATATTTTATTTTATGTTTATAAAACCTCTTTAAAATAACAATAACAAATTATAAATAGAAAAATAAAAAAAAACTCAAATATTTGGTAAAAAATAAAAAATGCAATTATTTACACAATAAAAGTTATAGTAAAAAGCAAACCAAATATTTGTCTAAAATGAAAAAAAGAAAATGACAGTATCTTCAAAATGACGATTATAACAGGAAAATAAAATATTTTGTAAGAAAAAATATAAATGGCACGCACATACTATTATCTCCAAAGTTAGACCTTGCCGAATAAAAATAATTACACTAATATTGAAAGGGTTGTTCTCTAGTAAGAGTATTAACTATTTGTGACTTAACGGATGAATATGAAGGAGACTCTAATGTACTTGTTTCTTCATGAACAGGTCTGAAAGTTCTAGATAAAATGTTATTTAAGTCTTTAACATCAAAATCATATAATTACTGAATTTAAGTATATTTTATTTTAGTTTATAAAAAATACTGAATTTTAAAAATAATGAACAAATTTAAATATTTTAACTCGTTTGATCTAATTTAAATTAATCTATTTATGAATGAATTGAGGTAAGTATTCAAAAAATAAAAAAATTTATTTAACTCAACTTATTTAAATTTGATTAGATTAGATATGAATTTGGCCAAATAGAATCTGAAAATTCTAGAAACAATTTTCACTACTCTAATTAACACTAAAATGACTTGTCTTGAACTTCAAGATCCGGGCACAAAGCTTAAGCCTCTCCCACAACTTAGCTTTAATAGCAAAGTGGAAGGAACACCTCATTTGAAAGAGAGGTCTTAAGTGGTCTTCATATGATTTTACCTAGCGAGAATGATTTGACTTACCAGTGTATGGTCTGTCTTGTCATGTACTCCTAGGTGCTCGATGAGATTTTCACTTACATGGTACCGCATTGCATATAGGATTGAGTCTTAGTGTATATGTTGTTTAACGCTTGTGTAATGATCATTGTGACTTGCTACGTGATGGTGAGTAATGAATTGTTTGAGTTTGAGATGTGTTGTACTTAATATTTGTTGTTCTGAGCACGTGATTAATGTGAAGGTGTGAAAGGTGATTTTGTGATTAAATCCTTAGGACAAGTAATGTTACACAATGAGTGATAACATGATGCGAATTGTGTTAAGTTGAGCATGTTACACTTGTACTATATATATGTGTGTGTCTTTGTTTATCTCTATATGTTTAGGAATGTGGTAATTTACTCTCTATGTGTTGTTTGTGTTTGAATCTTATGATGATCTCGAATCTTGTGTTCGTGGAAGCAGATGACTAGGTGAATTGATTTAAATAACTTTGTGCTGAAAGACGTTAGGATACAATGCTCTGATAAGACGTGACATTGAAACATGAGTTTTTATTTTAATTACATGATGTTAACATGTCATATTACTTTATTTTATTTTACTACTTACTTAGTTCTTTAGTAAATTTGAACGATTTTATTTTGAGTCGAAAATGTTTTCATATTCTTAATTGATAAGTTTTTAATTTGATAATTAATACGAATGTTAATTTTTTACTCACGTGAGTTCCTTTATATTTATTAAATAAAATCATTTTGTCAATTTCACATGTTTATATATTTATTATATAAATGTGTGAATAAGGATAGGATAAAGTGTCGGATAAGTAAACCGAATCATGCAATTGTCCAAATTCTTTTGTGAAACGTAATTGCCCAAATGAGATGAGAGTAGCAGAACTTAAACCAATTTCGGGATTTTATATCACGTGAGAATTATTTTGTTTATTTTTTAATATTTAGCTGAAAAATTCGAGACCATTAAATTATCTTAATTCAGTGGCTATATATCATCGATAATCCTCTAAACATATTCAATTTACAATTAAGATTTTTTTTTATAAAATTAATATAATAGAAAAAATTGTACTGCACATAGAATTTATTTTGATATTTGTTTTTTATCTATTGACAAAAAGCATGCATACAAAAAATAGATATAATGAACCCAAACTTGTTGCACTGTGCACACACGTTTAGACTAAGTTCCTAATCTTAAATTTAATAAAATAATATTTGAACTAAATTTATTTGTTTAAATAAGTAAATAAATTCATCTTAAAGTTTAGTAATTAAAATTATAATACACTTTATAAATCCAAATAGTAAGTACAGTAATAAGTTGCGGGCTCAGATAATGAAACCAGTAGTAAGGCCCATAAAATGAAAAACCAGTGCGACTGTCGGCGTATTCAGGGGTACTGTATTAACGTTTGCACCCAAAAAAAAATTAACCAATGGGCTTTTTAGTAACGAAGCCTTCTAAGGTGGGCTGATTGAAATATTTGGGCTCTAACATCTGTAGATATTGCACTAAAAATTACTCATTCTACCCTTGTGATGCAAACAGATTAATTTGTAATATAAAGCTTTTCTATAAATATTTTTTAAATTTATTTAATTTTGTTTATAATAATCATAATTAAATAAATAAATATTCTTTATATATAAAATAAGATGAATTAAAATGTATAGATTAAAAGTAAAAGTATGATATTGTTATTTTATAGTAAGAAGAATATATATTTTTTTTACAAAGAATAACTATTTTTAAATTATTATTTATATTTAAAAATATTGTATAAAATAAATATTTTTTAAATAAAAAAGAAAAGAAAAACCTCAGCTTCATTTTTACACACGATTTCCTTTACCAAAAAATTAGAACAAAATAAAGTATGGAAATACATTTGCATTACTTTATTTTTTCTTACTTCAAGACTTAAAATATATATATATATATATATATATAAGTACATAAAGAGTATCACCAATAAAATCCTGACATAAATGTAAAAATTAAATTCACGTTCTTTTGAGATATGAATTCATTTTTTATTAACGAACCAACCTTTATTGACACAACAATTGATTTATCCCGTTAATTATTTCAATCCTTAAGTTTAAGGTGTATAAAAAACTATGGCCCTTAATGTTGGAGATCAAGTTGAGTAATTATTGTCTTAAGTTATATTTTTCAATCTCTAAACTTTTTGGTATTTATAGTTTTAATCCGTGAGGACAGGTAGGATATTTTGGTTGCAGCCTTAACCAAAAAAAAGCCAAACAGAGGAAGGCGTTGCGCCTAGTTAAAGTGCTCTCTCGCTTTGTTGTGGGCATTGGGGGTACTGATTGTAAGAAGGATCACGACTGGACGGACACTGAGTGGAGAGAGGGAAGCAAAGCAAAATGCTTCCCAAAAGATACTGAACCAAGCTACCATTATTATTTTCCCACACATCGAGTGAAATTTATCTTTTGCCTCTCAATTTCCTACCCACTGATTATTTCACTTGTAGAATTAATTGTTTATGCTTACACATTATGGGTGAACCACTTACTTTTTTAATATGGTATCAGAGTCTATCCTAAATGAATCCCTGCGATTGTCACACTTTAATCCAGACTCCCTTGAACATGAACTGAGGAACCATAAAAACAATTAGATATATTAAACTCCCACATGAAATGAAAATAGTGTTAACTCTTATGTAATTTACTTGATGGAATTGAAAAGAAATAATTCATATTTTATGTTTCTTTTCTTTCATTTTCCTTGATTACTTAATGGAATTGAAAATAAATAATTCATATTTTATGTTTCTTTTCTTTCATTTTCCTTGAATATTACATATCAAAAAATAAATTGAAAATAATCAAAATTACTTTAATATGATGATTATAAGATTTGATAATCAACTGAGGAGTTATTTAATAGTATTTTAGTAGAAGAGAAGCGAGATACAGTACAGTAGGTTTTGTAAGAGTACAAAAGTACAAAAAGAGGGATGTGGTCTGTATGCAAAATAAATTATGAAATTCCCGAAGGATCTGTTTTCTGCATTCCAAAATGAATTATTGGACAAAGCCCATACTGTTGTGTTGAGGGTCCCCCTGGCCCTGCCTCATTTCGTTGGATAGACGCGCATGTCCCTTGCAGGGGCTCTAAATTACTGGTCATTTTCCCAGCCAGTTGAAATGTAGATTAATATATATATATATGCATGTGTGTTAGCTTTAATTTAATTAGGGTTTCAGTCACAGTTTAAAATTCCTAACCATCATATATATCCTTCATATTGCGAAAAATTACATCTTCATGTAATTGTGACCATCATATAATTTATAAAATTCAATGTATGAGTCTGGGTGATTTTGAAAGTGTTAAGTTGGTCTAGAAAACATTATCTATATATGGGATATATATTTTAGATGTGTCCGTTTACTTAGAAATAGTAGGTAGGTAGATGTTGAGATAAGATAGAAATGCGTAAATATGATTGTAAATATGGTATCCAAGTATGACTAAAGTAGTCATTGCAAAATGCAAATTAAAGGGTTTGGTTATATATATGTATATATGTAGCTTGGTTATTTGGAAAGAGAAAGAATGGAAGGAGGATCGGGTGGTGGCGAGAGAGAGAAGTGGAACAGTGTAAGTGTATACAGAGAGTGCTTGAGAAACCATGCAGCCAGCCTCGGAAGCTACGCCACGGACGGGTGCGGCGAGTTCACGGTGGACGGCGCGGGGGGACTACAATGCGCGGCGTGCGGCTGCCACCGCAACTTCCACCGGAAAGTGAAGTACCCGGTGGCGGAGCATGAGGAGTATGGAGGCAAGAAGCGGTTCAGGTCCAAGTTCACGGCAGATCAGAAGGAGAAGATGCTGGGGTTTGCGGAGAAGCTTGGTTGGAAGCTTCAGAGGAAGGATCTGAATGATGAGATAGAGAGGTTTTGCCGGAGCGTTGGGGTTAGTAGGCAAGTCTTCAAAGTTTGGATGCATAACCATAAGAACTCTTCCTCCTCCTCCTCCTCTACCCCCGCCAATGTCTCCTCCCTCACCCAGTAATTCATTTTTCACTCTCTTGCATTGTACTACTTCTTTATTTCTTATTAATTATCATCAGCCATTTCCTTTCATCATCTTTTCACGCTAACTACCTCCAAATTCTTGATAATAAAAACTACTCTACTAATTTAATTGAATTTTCTAAGAACAGAATGAAATCACTTCTGAGGATTATGCATGTATGCACAAATTATAAAATTGAATATTGTAAGAAGAGAATGAAATCACTTGTACTCATTTATAATTTAATCTGATTCGGGTTCAATATTTCAATTCTTAATTTCCTCTAAACCACTTCACACTCACATCGATTTCTATTTTTTTTTTATTTCTCTTATAAATAAATAAAAAAACACTTGTTACTTTTGTTAGAAAGAGGGATTTAAACCCTTGATTTCTCCTACTTCCTTCAATTCTTAACTACCAACAAATCTTATTTCATTAATAAATATTTTTACAAATACTAATTAATTAGTTTATTTTTTTTAATAATATTGACAACAATTTTGTTCTTAATCACAAATTTTTTACACATTTTTAAATATTTATTAAATTATTAATTTTTCTTTTAATAATCCTAAATATAACACCTTTTTAATGCTAAAATACAACTTTGATCTCCCTATACTTTTTTTCAATCCATAATTTTTTTACCTACTATTAAAAAAATAAAAATATTTAATCCTTAATTTTAAAAATCAGGAAACTTAGTCCTCCAAAAAAGCAATGCAAGTGTAATGTATAAATTGTAACCATCAAAATGAAACTAAATTCATGCTTAATTACTTGTTGAAGTAATCAACATCAATTAGAAGCTAATATATTAGAAGCTAATATATCACATAGGCTTAACTATTTGACGGAAATTATGAAAAACATCACAAACAAAAAAGAAGCTTATTAACCCCCACTAAAAAAAGTTAAAATCAATATCAATGGTTAAGCATCCAAATTAGAAGCTCACGTCATTAATGTTTAACTACTGAAGATAGAAGCAAATGATATTCAAATAGACTTAACTAAGTCTTGAAGAATAGTCATAATATGCTTCAGCAATATGATCCTAAACAAGGTGTCATCAATGATAAGTGAGAATGCACACATGCATAATCATCTACTTGAATGAACCGACAATATAATGGATAAAAATCCACCAAAATTAACCAAGATATATAGGTTTTGACGAAAAGCAATTAATAACAGATAACCTTTTTTATACATTAAATGTTATATCTAGTATGATTTTTTTATTAGTTTACAATGTAACAACATTTTTTAGATAGAAACTAAACTCAAACCGAAAAAGAGTTTTTGTGTTTAGCTCAATCAATATTTTTGTCTCCACTGTTCTTTCCAAAAACAGCCAACCAAACATTGTTCTATATTTTGTTTGATATTTCAAAGGGTTAACTTTTCTATTTATTAAATATAAAAAATCCTTTTAAATTAATTTAGTGTTTATCATAAAAAAAATACTAGATACTTTATTTAACTCAGTCTATTTTGACCTAGTCTAATATATAGTTTTAGAAACTCTATTTTTTCAGTAAAAATATCTATGCTTAAAATGGTTTTTGAGAACTCTCTCCCACATCTTTTCTCTTTGCCTTTTGTCTAGTAACAATGTCACATCTCATGTTAATTTTGTTTGTAATCAAATAATTTCTTAAATTGGATATGAATCATAGTTCATGATTGATCAATTCAAGATAGGTCATAGTTCATATTTAATTGTGATTATGGATAGTAAGGACAAGAAACACAACCTAAAGAGTCCTATAAGTTAGCATTCTTTGAATTGGGAAGAGTACCATTTCTTTCCTCAAATTAAATATATTTAATACAAAAAGGTGACCAAACATTTAAGGTTGTTGTACCAATCTAGGTAAATAGAGGTCAAGGGATTTTACTTGCTGAAAATTAAAATCGACTCTTTGACTAGATAAAAATATTGCAAATAATTACCACAAATATATTTCAAAAACTATTTATTAACTAAGATGAGGTGATTTATGTCATGTGATAAATATTTTCATTTTTTTTGCCATCTTAGTTGTACATCTTTACACGTATGTAATATTATGGTATTTACATGTAAGTAATGTATTAGTCTATACAACTAACCACAATAGTTGATAAAATTAAGTGATTGCATATCCCTTAATCTAGTGATTCAGAATTTAATTTTTTATGTGATTAAAATAAAAGAAAAACTTTTCCTGTCCTATTTTATTTAGAGACTAACTTCTTTTGAAAGGAATTAGAGAAAAAATTAATTAAGTTACTTAAGATTGAAAGTGTCATAAATTAGGTTGATATTATATCAACATATTGAAGATGATCTTTGTAAAATAAAATAAAATCTGGGTTGAAGCTTAATTTAATTTGGTTATGCGTTAAAACATTTTTCTTCAACATATTACAATTAATTTTTGAAAAGATTGTTAATTATTAGCCATGTTCCTATTTCAGCATTTGCCCCTTGTGAAACCAGATGACTTAATTTGATGGCATCCCAATTAATCATTAATATATAGATCTCTGATCCTCTCCTACTCTCCTTATTTTAAAGAGTTTGTCTAATTGATTCCAAATAAAGACGAGGTTAAACAATTTCATCTTAAATAGCCAATAAAATTTACACAATTATCTTATTTTAAAATTTTATCACTAATGTTATGACTATCACATTTAATATATCATTTTTATTTTTTTTATATTATCTATGTGTAAAATTAATTTTTATATTTTTTAATTAAAATTTTAATAAAATTATAAAATATTAAAATCTTGATAATCATTTTTTAATTCACTTTAGGTAAATAGTTATTATAGAAAAACCTTAGGAAAATAATTTTCATTTATTTTAAAGCTTCAAGTATAATACCTTAAACATTTTCCAGCATTTTCATTATATTTTAATTAAAAACTATAGATAAATAGTATGACTCTTTTAATTAAAATTTATAGATAAAAATTATAAAAGATAAAATTACAGCCATATATACTTTTTCTAACGTGAATAAAGAATATAATGATTTTAAAAAATAATTATTAAGATTTTAATACTTTATAATTTTATTAAAAATTATAAAGTTTAATTTTACACATAAATGATATAAGAGAAATATTAAAGTTGAAACATTAAACGTGATAATTAATGGTTAAATTCAAAATAAAATAATTGTGTAAATTCTATTTATTATTAAATATGCGATTGTTTAATCCATTTTTATTTGGAATCAATACTAACTCTATATTAAATATTATTGTCAGATGAATCTGTTGCAGGTTTATGAACGCAATTTGTATACCTTGGTTTAATTTGTACGCAAATCCAGAAAGAATTGAAGTAGTTATTCATGTCCCTTTACTCCACACGAAAAGGAAGGAATGGCTTATTTATGGCTCCTACTCTTGTAACTTATGCGGTCACACCATGTGGAACATGAGATGATCTTGTCTGTACAAAGAGGCAATGAAATTTAAGCACCTAACTAGAAACCCCGAGACAAGACCATGACTTGCCAATATTCAGGTGCTGCCATTCCAATTAGGGACACAAGAAAACACATCACATGTGCTCCTAAGTAATTGTTATCTAACTTATCGCACATTTATTTTATCTATTAGTTATTAATTAATTTGTTAATTTTTATTAGTACTTTTAACATATAACACCTTGAACCCTATCTAAATATAAATGGCGTCTATGGAAATTAAGAGGGTAGACTCAATGTATAACTAACAAATGGTTAAATTGTTAAAATTAAACTCTTCTGATCATTATTGAAAATTGTTCCTTCTTAATTTGAGGAGAAATTGAAAATCCAATCAACATATATTCTGTTTTTATGTATTTATTTTTAGGTGAAGTGATAGATTGAGGATATGGTCCCGAGCTATATCTATCTAATGAATGAAAACCAGAGAAGATTGATGGGCGCACATGCTTAAAGAGACAACACTATGATAACCCAATAGATTCTTTGCAGGGCATGTTTTATTCAGCTGGGGGATGAAATAGAGGGAAGGGTATAGCTAAATATAGTAATATACATGCACGAATTCATTCGATCGATCACAACCCTTTAACATGAAAAGGACGGATCTATCAAGCTGATTACTTTTGCTAGCTCAAACTTGGAAACAACAACTTCATTGCATTGCGAATTCCGTGAATCAATCGTATAATAAGTGTGAGGCTACAATTCTTGGATCATTTTTGTAATTTTTTTTATTTTACACAAGGCCATCGATTATTAATATTAATTTTTATATCAACCCAAGGCAATATATGTAGCTAGAATCTATGTGACAAATTGGCAATTCAATCTATTTTTAGTGTTTATGATTCAATTATTTGTTATCTGGAAGAAGAGCAATATTTTGCATCTCACTCCGGCGTACTCATCCATATCCACTTCTTGAATTATTATGCAGGCTCATTACACGTCCTAGCTTCATGATTTAGAAACACGACCCGCTGACAGTTGGGAAAGAAAGGTGGAAACTGGAAATTATTTTGAGAAACAGTAAAAATAGAAACAACACATAGAGCAGTGGCACGTCCAAATTTAATCAAAATCCTAGTCTAAAACCAAAGAGAAATTTTAATGAAAGTAAAAAAAAAAATGATAGAAACCTCCAGATATTAGAGGAGGTAATTAGATTCCGACTGCTAAATTTCACTTCTTCTCTCCCCTATTTTTTCCAATCTAGCATTACAAAATGTTATTTTATTAAAAATTTATTTCTTAAGAAAATATAAAATGAATACAATAAAATATTCTTTTAAATAAAAATAATATAGAAATTAAACACAATATAGCTCTTTCGGTTCCATTATTTTCCCAAACAATGAAATTAGATGATTTTTTTTCCGTTCAATTATGAAATATCCAAACAATAGAGTCACATTTTTATTTCATTTCATTCCTATATATTATGCTCTATTGTATTCTAATTCATTTTGTTTCATCATTTACTACCAATTAAAACTTAGCCTAAGGCACTCAACGACTTCCATAATGGAAGGAAATTACCAATCCTACTTCTCTCCCACTTGTGTTCTACCAATTAAAATTTGTGACGTCAAGTAAAAACTACACGTGACTTTCTCTTTGTCAATGCCACATCCCAATTCTGTCTGCTACTCTTCTCCTCCTCCTCCTCTATTTCCTCCACCATCTCCAACCCCAAACCAACCACTCTCTTTTTTTCTCCTCCAACGTCAAACACACAAACAAATGTCTCATATGGAAAAAGAGTGAAATCTGAGTTCAAGGTTCCTGAAATCATCAACCCATTGACACAGAATCTCTCCTCGATGATACATAAGGTCATTGGCGCCTCTTTCTAGCCGATGATGTGAAAGAGAATGTTGTGTAAAACCTTGCAAACCTTTAATCAAATTAACTACTAGTATCAAGTTTTGTCCATTATCAAATAATTATCTTATATATATTATCAAATTAATCTGAAATTAGCTTAGAGAACAAAGTTAGGAGTGCTGCCTGTTGATAGGGGCATGCGGCCTGGGTCTGGTTGCTTCGGAAGTGTGATATGTTGGGCAGATGGTAGAGTATCATGTGGGACTAGGGATGCTAATTTCATCCCTGGGTCAGTATTGAGATCTTATTGGTGAGTGTGGCAATTGATCGAACATCTGATAGGAGTGTGGGTGAGGCTTTGGTTCATGCGCTATTTGAAAATCTATTGTATAATAGACCGCAGAGGACAATTTTTTCCATAACTATGAGATTAGTGTATCTTATTTTCCTTAATGGGTGTTATTTTACAATTTTATTTGGGGAGGTAGTCATTTCTCCATTGTTAGGTGTCTCTTTGATTCAGCAGAGGTGCTGTTCTCGTGTAGACGTTTTATTCTGATGTAAGGGTTGGCCGGTTGGGTATTGGAGAAGGTGGAGGGGAGCCACGAAATAAATTGTATAATTTTCAGTCTTTCCAAAAGAGACCAAAAAGGACATAATAAAAAAAGTCTCATAAGAAATAACATGTTTAAAACTTCAACCGAGCCAAATGATATAAAACTTTGTTATTACAATTTAAACAGTGCAAGCACTGGCCCACTTGTTGGTTGGCACAAATGCTAATAATCATCACAAAAAATGATCGACAAAGAAAATGGTACATACTTTCTATGGACAAACTTGACAAAGGAAAAAAAAACTAACTGAAGGTATATACTTACTGCGCTCCATGGATAACTACTGGATCGGAGAAAAGATCCTAACCATAAAAGAAGCTGATATATGGTCTTAAGATTTCAAGATAAAAGAATGCCTCAATTTATGCAGCTTCAGCTTCAAATTTCTTTCCTCTACAAAGAGGCAGAAATTACCCACCCAAGACAAAGGTGCTTCTTCAATTTTCATGATATATTTTCACTGACACCTACTTAGTATATTCATACTCTATTGTTTAGCCATTGAATTATGTCCTGTGTGATAGCATCTCGTTCGGGTTCAAAGAGCAGGTCATGTAAGAAACCATCGTATAGTCTGATAGTTTTGTCAGATGAGGAGGCTTCTACATATAATTTTTGTGAAGCAATGGGATCAGTCACGGAATCAGCAGTGCCATGGAGAACAAAAAATGGAACTCTCAATTTTCTCAGATTTCGCTGCAAGTAGCTTGTAATTCTGAGAATCTCATAACCAGTACGTACTCTAAGAGGTCCAGTACATACTAATGGATCAGAATATTTAGCAATTAGCGCCTCTGGGTCTCTAGACACTGGTGACCCCTTCTTATATGCAGAACTACATTGATACGTTGGCAGCAAAATTGAAGCTATAGGAGCAAGTGCCTGCAAACAATGATCATGTAGATGAATATGCCAACTCAATCAACTCTGCCATGTTTTATGCATTAATTAAGGTATAAAATGAACATGTCTACAACATTCAGATAGATAAACAGGACGCAATCATTAAGTATGCTCACCAGCAAAATTGGATGAGAAGGGGAAACACCAACTGCTGGTGATGTCAAAACAGCACCAGCTATGCGAGATTCAACCTTTGGGTCAAGCAGAGCCTAAAATGAAGATAGAAATCAAAAGCTAAATCATTAATACTTCTTCAGCTTTTCTGTTTACCAATAATTGCAAAAAAAATCATTTTATACATAAAAAATCCATTACCTTAAGAATAATGGCTGCTCCTGTTGAGTGTCCAAAGCAGAAACATGGAAGCCCAGGATTTTCGTTAAGAACCTTCTCCAAAAATATTTTCTGTTTATCAAAATGGGAAAATTCTTTATCAGAACAAAGTCATTTTTCAATCAGATAACCAGTTCTTAAAATATTAGTCCTACCCGCTGTGTCGTCCCTCATTTACTAACCTACCACTATACACACTTTGAAAGGTGAATCACAACAGCATTTATCTATACATTGTCGAAACATTTGTAGAACACAGTTTGGAAACATACCGTATCAGAAACAACATCATCAAGAGAATGGACATAACCATGCAACCCATCACTTCCACCGTGGCCTAGGTGTAAAAAGAACAGATAAAAATCAGAGTTGAGAAACATACTGAGGAGATGAAAAAGATTTTAAAACAGCACAAGTCCCATGACACATAAGAATAAGACTCGTATGAGTTTGCAGAAATGTTAAATTATTAATTTGAAATGCATTGTCTTGTATATGAATACTAAACATACAAGTCAAACACTAAGCTTACTTATGATTAGGAGTTTGACAAATTACATTTTATTGCATAAATGGAATCCAAATAGCTGATTCCTGCAACATCCAAATATAGATGAATGTTGAAGTGCAATTAATGATCTCAAATGTATATGAAAGAAAGATCACCGTCTTGCATTGAATGCCTGATGGAAGTAATGACATAAAAATTACACTAGATAAATTTCATATTAAAAAAATATAAATAAATCCAGAGATAGATCCCCTAAAGAAACACTAATATAATAAATTTATATTGCGTACTAAAAGCATGAATGATGCAAGATGGCGAATTTGAAAAGGAGAAGACGAGGAATAGGAAAATGGAAAATTGATTGGTTTAAAATGGCAGTAAAGGTTAATAATGAGAAGATGATAAAGTTGAATTGTAATAGAGTCTTACCAAGCCAATCCATCCCGTAAACCTTGAAACCATTAGCATTGAGGTGCTTTGCGAAATGAGTATATCTGCCACTGTGGGAGAATATTGATGAATAAAAAGTGAAAGAGATGGGAATAAGGGGAAATAGAAAGCAAGTAGGTAAGTACCTGTGTTCATTAAGTCCATGCATAAGAATAACAAGTCCCCTGATGGTATTGCTAGGAGAGCGAGGAATCCAAGACTGGGTAAAAATGGTGTCACACCTTGAGGTTGAAAAGAGATGGTACTCCCTGAATGTGGTTCCATCTGAATCTGCATCCTCCAACACCCTCCGAATGGCCAACGCCCTCCTCGACGACGTCCACGTGGAGGTACTCTTCCAGGAGGCGAGGCGCATGGTGGTGGTGGGGAAGAGATAGAGAAGGAGCAAAAGGAGGGCGTTGAAGAAGCCAAGGATTCGGCCGCTGGCCCCGGACGTCAAAATCAACGTGGTCAAAACCATACCCTCACTTCCCATTCCCACTGCCATTACTTCTTCCCAAAAATAGTCCAATGCCAATGCCAAATATAGAGGATCAGATCAATCACAACCTTTCAGAATCTTCTCTTCTCTTCGATGATACATAAAAGAAAGCAAATTTGGATTTGAGAAAGCAAAGCACATTCCAGAACTTCCTGACATTAACATGTGACAGCTGTGCCTCTATTCATGCTACACGTGGCTCCTATGCGGCGAAAAATATGACTTCAGGCCTTGCACAAACTGTTGCCTTTCTTGTCCTTATCCCAACTTCTCTTATCTCTTCTAGTACTATCTACCATTGACTGACCAATCAACTAACCACCATACAAATGGATGATTTTTATTCGTTAGATTATCATGAATAAAGTTAGTAAGCAAATTACAAATTAATTGGAAATCATTAATTATTACAAAAAATTATCAACTCTAACAACCTCAGCTCTTTGTGAATGAAGTATATAATATTTTAAATTTGTGCATAAAGTGTATAATAAAAAACATTAACAGGACTACAGGAGCAATTGAATTAGTATTGATTAACGTTACATCTAACGGGTATTACGAAGTCAACCGATCTAAAAAACTAAAACTCGGATCCCCTTTATGTTGTTTATTTTGATTTGGAGTGGTTCCATCGGGAGTTTGGATGGCCACCTTGAATGTTCCCCCTCTTCCTCCTTCACCGAGAGACGATGCCATACAACTTTACGCTGCTTTCAAAGGTAGTACGGACTTTCTTCTACTTTTCACATCCATCCATCCATCGATCGGCCAGTTAATTTTTATCATTAACCTGTCATATCAATTACAGGATTTGGATGCGATACTAGCGTTGTGATCAATATACTTGCTCATCGAGATGCTACCCAGCGTGCCTACATCCAACAAGAATACAAAGCAATGTATTCTGGGGATCTTCTCAAACGCTTATCTTCAGAGCTTTCTGGCAAGTTGGAGACTGCACTACTGCTTTGGATGCACGACCCTGCCGGACGTGATGCAATCATCCTTAGGCAGTCTCTAACCCTGCCCAAAAATCTTGAAGCTGCCACTCAACTTATATGTTCTCGAACTCCATCCCAGCTTCATTATTTAAGACAGATTTATCATTCTAAATTTGGTGTTTATCTTGAGCATGACATTGAAACAAACACCTCCGGGGATCATAAAAAGGTCATTCTTCTCGATCCGTCTTCTACTCTTTTTGTATCTTTCTTGAAACCCTACCTGTTAAAGACCAGCCGCTTTCGGTTCTTTATTTCTTCAAGTATGCAAGATGCTAAAAAGATTATACCTATTATCAAAGTTATATATTTGGATATTTCTAAAATCTTTGGTGGATATAAATTTACCCATGAATCACTTCTACCAAATAATTTGAGGCAAGGGTCTCTTGTTACTCGGCCAACAAGATTGAATGCCTGTTGGTAGTTGCAAGATTTCAATCTCAAATCAACTATGGATTGGATGTGGACTGATTTTCTGCTCTATCCATTTATTCGAATGTGCAAGTGTGTTTCACTGCATATGTCTCTTTGAGGGAAACCTTGTTCAGTTGTTTGTTTTAGATTTCCATTGGATGTAAAAATTCTGCCTCATTCCTACTAATCACATCTGAGTTCCTTCCAAGATATTCAAACAATAAGTGTTACTAAAATATTTATGTTAAATCCTTGATTCAGATTTTGCTTGCATATGTAACCACACCACGTCATGAAGGCCCTGAGGTAAATAGAGAGATGGCTGAGAAGGATGCAAAGGTTCTCTACAAAGCAGGGGAGAAGAGACTGGGAACCGATGAGAAGACTTTTGTGCAAATATTCAGCGAACGGAGTGCGGCTCATTTGGCTGCTATAACTTCTTATTACCATAGCATGTATGGACACTCGTTGAAAAAGGTATCTTTACCACTTTTATTTCCTTCCAAGGTCCTTTTCTGCTGCTTATCCTAGCTGAATTTATATCCAGGCAGTAAAGAAGGAAACATCAGGAAATTTTGCTCTTGCACTTCTGACAATAGTTCAATGTGCTGAGAATCCTGCAAAGTATTTTGCCAAGGTATTTTTCCCTTGGATTGAATTTTGTGTAATTTCTTCTCGTAATACCATTATACTTGGATGGAGATGTTTGCATTCAATGATAACTCCTCATCTTGTAAGAAACAAGGATGATGGGTGAGAATCAAGTGATAAGTGCTGCAAGATAGGATGATTATGTTAGACTTATTGGTCAAATAATTTGTTCATTGAACGACCTGTTAGCAACATTAGCACATACATGTAGGCTTTAGCAGGGTCAGGACTCAGGAGCCTCTCAAGGGTAAAAATCACTGCAGAGAGTGCAGTGTTGATGAGAAGGCTGACATTTATTGAATTAGGCAGCTGGGATCCATTATGGTGATTTTTATACTGCAGAGGATCCTGACCCCATTTAGCATGACTTATTAATGTAAATATGCATCAACAAATTCTTCTTTCTGTAATATCTTGTGCCAATTTTGTGGTAGTTGGTTCTGTAAAGTGAACCTTTTAAAATTTCTTATTGTCAAGACATGGAGATATATTTTCATTTCCCCTTTGGCACCGTGTAGGTCTTACGCAAGGCAATGAAAGGTTTGGGGACTGATGACACAAAACTTATAAGGGTGATAGTAACAAGGGCTGAGATTGATTTACAGTATATCAAAGCTGAATATTTAAAGAAATACAAAAAGACGCTTAACGATGCAGTTCACTCAGAAACATCCGGCCACTACAGGGCTTTTCTTCTCTCACTCTTAGGTCCCAACCAGTAGTAAAAAATGTTCAACGATGTTTTGTGTGGAATGAATTCAGCGTATGATGTTTGAATATATGAGCAGTACCAATATTTTCTGTATTGATATTGTAAATTAGGTAGTGCGTGGTGCTTTTTATGTAATATGTACACACAATTTGGTTTCAGCATGCATTTGCTTGTCATCAGAGTTGAAAATGTGTATGATTTTTGCAAGTTTCATAAAAACTTGGAATGACGATGAATATAATATCAATGAAACTCCTTTTATAATATACCTCCTTTTACAAATATATCTCCATACGGAGTAATAAAAAAACCACCACAAAGAATTAGTTTGTGTATAAAACTATTAACTTTTGGTTTCCAAATCGTTGGCTAGGTGAGGTACGATGAAAAAATATTGAGAAACAACATTCAATATTATATTAATATTTTAGGATAACAAACTTTGAAACTTAATACTTGAATTTTTGCTATTGAGGTGATTCATTTTCCTTTCTCCTCACAGTATTACAATAACCAAGTCTTTTAGAACAAAATTTATCATGCGTGTTTGATAAGAGAATTATAAAGAAGTATTTTTTACCAACGTTAAAAAACATATTTAAGTCTTCCAATCAAGTCAAAATTCTTAATTATTAACTTATGAGAAATGAGTATGTTTAATTGTAGTCAATAGATTGGAGTAATTAATTTAGATTTTGTATTTAATTATAAATCTCATGTGTTTTATCTTTTTAAAATATCAAAATCAAATAAAATTTGTAACTTACACAATTTGAATCATTATTTTTAATTTTCTTAATGTGTTATTTCGAATTTAATAATTATATTTTCCAAGGTATTTCTCACATTAATCAAATAATATATATATATATATATATATATATATATATATATATATATATATATATATATATATTATTGAGAATGAATGTCACGTGAATGTAATCATGCAATGAGAAAAAGATCATGACAGTTCGTTGGACACAAGAGGTCAGAATTGCTAATCATACTCGATATTGCAAATGCAAAGGAATAGTGTATTACTACTTAATCATGAATCCCGAGAGCGGAGATGGAGAAAGGTGTAAAAGACAAACAAAAAATTACTTGTTTAAATTGGATGGTTTATAGGGTAGTACCAATCAAATTCAATCATCAATGGAGTTGCGTAGGAGAGCTATAATATACAGGAAGCAGAGCATCCTATCCGAATATTCTCCTAGATATGCCTTTCTCTTTAATATTGGGTGTCGAATATTCTACCCTTTCGTGCTTATTCCACTGCCATTACTGTTGTATGGCATGGCATATTCGCATATATCACCAATGTTTTTCAATTCAATTGCTTATTCTACCAATTGTCTGCCAACACAACAGTTGCCCATCACCGTTTATCCTATCCCAGCAAGAACCATGCACTGCATTTTCTGACAAATTCAACCAATCTGAATTAAATTCACATTCACATCACGCTGCATTCTTTATTTCTCCAAATTTTCAATTTTTTTACTAGCTAACTAAATGACCAGAAGATGAGTTTAGGACATATTTTGTATCATTAAATTCCAACATTATATTACTTTTCCTTACTTATCTAATAGTAATTGTTTTTCAACAACTTCATATCATATTATATTATTCCACAACCTAGGATCCATTCATTTGAGAGTTTTAAAGTTCAACACGTACGGGTTAGATACCCCCCCCCCCCCCCCCCCCCCCCCCCAACCTTTTTCTTATTGGCATGAGCCTGTCTCTCTATCCTGTGTAATCTGAAGCTTTTTTTTTTTAAAGTGACAAGCTTTTGCTTGTTTTGGTGTTCCAGTTCCAGTTAGAGCCATGTCCATGTCCTTTCTCTTTACCTTTACCATCATCATCAGCTTTGGCTTGTGCATTCTTTATGCATCTGCAGAACTCCAGAGATTATCACACTCTTCCAAACATGATGGTGCTCTTAGCTTCTTGGTGCTTGGTGACTGGGGAAGAAGAGGCGCTTACAACCAATCACAAGTTTCTTTCCAGGTTTGCTTTTATGTTATGTCATTCATGCAAATATATAATATGTGAAAACTGAAAACTTGTATTCCTGCACATTAATTCATGTTAGATTCTTTATATAATTCATGTTCATTGTAGTCTGAAAAATGAACTTGCAGATGGGAAAGGTTGGAGAGAAGCTTGATATCGACTTTGTAGTTTCCACTGGAGACAACTTCTATGACAATGGACTAACTAGTGACCATGACAACGCGTTTCAAGAGTCATTCACTCAAATTTACACAGCAAAAAGCTTGCAAAAGCAGTGGTACAGCGGTAATTTCCTAAACATGACATACAAGTTTAGTTATACATAGAGTCTAGTAGAGGAGCTTATCATATACTATTTTTCAATCATGGTTGATGCAGTGTTAGGCAACCACGACTATAGGGGTGATGCAGAGGCCCAATTGAGCCCGGTCCTTAGAGAAATTGATAGCAGATGGCTTTGCTTAAGGTCCTTTATTGTAGATTCAGGTATTTTCTTGCTCGTTTAATTGAGGTTTTCTTCTAGTTCTAGCCATTGAAACCATTCCAATAATCTCATGTATTTTTTCTTTTCTTGTCCTACAGAGCTGGTTGAGATTTTCTTTGTAGACACCACTCCTTTTGTTGAAGAGTACTTCACTGAACCACAGGAACACAAGTATGATTGGCGGGGCATTGGCCCACAAAAACCTTATATTACTAACTTACTCAAGGTATGCATAGAATACATTATCTGAATTTGCAGTTGACATTTTAACTATTCAACTATCTGATATTTTAAAAATAAATATTCCTAGTTCAATCCATAATTGCTTTTGATAGCAGAATAACCATAATTTTATTGATAAAACTAACCATTTGAACAAATTGAAATATATGAAACTGGCAAATTACCTTTGTTGGGTCACGCTTAGCGGTTTGATGATTGATTAAAAATAGTTCTTTCATGCACATAAGTGAATTGAATTATTATGCCTCAGGACCTAGAATTGGCACTGAGGGAATCAACAGCAAAATGGAAGATTGTTGTTGGTCATCATGCCATTAGAAGTGTTGGGCATCATGGTGATACTCAAGAACTTATAAATCAGCTTCTCCCTATCCTTCAGGTAACTAAAAGCTGAGGATGAAGAACATCGCCTCTCTTTCCTAGTTCCTTTACTTAACTATTCTAATTTTATTTCACTTTCAAATTTCAGGCAAATAACATTGACTTCTACATGAACGGGCATGATCATTGTCTTGAGCACATTAGTGACACGGAGAGGTAAAATTAAATGAATTCATGTAATTTTTTACAAGGAACAAAGTCAAAGTAATAATATATTTATCTGATAGAGGAACTTGTTTGCAGCCCCATTCAGTTCCTGACTAGCGGGGCAGGGTCAAAGGCTTGGAGAGGAGACATTAAAGGAATGAACCGAAGAGACGTAAATTTCTTCTATGATGGACAAGGCTTCATGTCTGTGAAATTGACTCAGACGGATGCCACCATTGAGTTCTATGATGTTTTTGGCAACGTTTTACACAGATTGACTTCTTCAAAACAGCTACATTCTTCTATGTAATGTTTAGAGCATTGAGATTAAATAGATCAATCCAAATTGGTTGATGGAATTTAAAACTTATCCTTGATGTCATGCTTGAGTATGTATGAGAAATGAAAATATGAAGGATTATTCACTGTAGTGATGAATTGCTATTTAACTTCTGACTTCTAAATTTAAGATGCAAGAGACGTTATTGTGTACTTAAATTCAATCCACTTGCATTAGTTTGGAAGGCTTTTGTGTTTTAAAAGGCTTTGATTTCAACATCACCGAATCAGTAATTTAATATTTGAATTATTTTCAGGATTATGTGGTATATTTTAAACTTAGTTAAAATCTATGAAGATATTCAATATTTCTGATAGTCCTGAATCCTCATGGTTTTGTGGATAAGAATGTGATGCCACATTTAGAGGATAATGGATTTGTAAGGATGGCCAAATCAATGGAAGCATACGTTTCTGATATCCAATATATTAACACCTGGAAGACATCACAAGGACAAAAGGGGGATATGGTCCAAACTGCAATACCTGATGTGAATTTGCGAAGATTAAGAACAGAGAACTCCTCAGGTGATGGTACAAAAGGAAATTCTCAACCTTTGAATCTGTTACTGTTGGCGTGAACTTGTCAATTTCAGCAAAATAAGTTGTACCTACTTCAAACCCGACACCCGGAACATGAGAGGAGACTAGTTCGGGGAATCAGTTACCAATATGGTCTCACAAACTCTGCATTTATCACTTCCTCACACACGTTGGTTCAGCATCCAGCACTTGAATTTACTGGAGTATACCTAGGCACGACCAATATTTGTCATGACTCTTGAGAAGTTGCAACGAAGGTTCACACACTGACATGTGGGGCCCAGTGGCACCCTATTGTTTGCATCCACGTACTTTTCTCGGCTTGTCCATTAGCATGTTTGATTGCACAACTATGCATGTCATGCGAATGTGCCATTAGTGACGCATAAGTTATCTGTGTCATTTTCACAGTAACGCTTACAGCATCTCCGGTGAGAGTTGCTTATGAAATTCTTACACTTAAAAAAAAAAACATTTTTATGCAGTTTCACTAATGAAGTAACTGATGTGGCAGTTCTTAACTCTTGCTTATATAAACAATACTAGTTTTTTTAAGACAATTATAACACTCATTTTAAGTCCTTAAGGATTGCTCTATTAGAGATAAAATTAACTTGTTCAAATTCTTAATTACCATGTGGAATTATAGGGTTCACCAAGATTGAGTGGAACAACTCTATTATTTTTGCACTATTGGATATGCTCTTAAGATCCATTTTTCTCATCAACTCGGGAGTTTAGTTTTTTTCTTATATAAATATAAATTGTGCTACAAGTGAGGATTTGGAAAGAAAAGATGGGTGGTTTGGGAATATGGATGGGTTTGATTAGCCTGTGTTTTGTGTCTGTATCAGCTAGATCAGGTCTGCTCCAACGCCTAGAGCACCCTGTTAAAGCTGATGGCTCACTTAGCCTTGTGGTCATTGGAGACCGGGGAAGGAAAGGAACATACAACCAATCTCAAGTTGCCACTCAGGTCTTCATCCTCTATTTAGTGGGAACTTGTGTTCCAGTATTAGTCTAGTACTAGTACCTTAGCTAAGCACGAGTTTACAATAAGTCAATAATTTTTTAATTGGGATACAGAACTTAGCATTAGCATCTTTTTGAACTGAATCCTTTTAAGCTCGTTTGAGGCTTGTTTGTTAATTAACAAAATCACCTTTCTTTAAATCATGAGTGTTGGTTGTTGCAGCCAAATCCAGTTCTTAACCAGTGGTGGAGGTTCAAAGGCATGGAAAGGAGACATGGATAAAGATAAGACAGATGGGATCAAGTTTTATTATGATGGACAAGGATTTATGTCCGCGGAGCTGGAAGAAACCAATGTCAAAGTTGTTTATTATGATATTTTGGGGAAAGTTTTGCATGTTGTGAATCTGCCCAAGGGGTTAGGTACTTCTGTCTCTGCCATATAGAAGATGTTTTCGTGTTTCAAAGAGGCAATAGCTTCAGCCTCAGCCTCAGGAAACGATAGTTAAGTTATGTTTTGCATCCATTAATTATTGCACAAAACAAAAACCAACGCCCTGTCTGTTACTCCTTTGCTCTATTCCATGTTTATGAACTGCGGAGATGGCTGTTATAGTATTATATATGTCCACAATGTGAATGAATCCCTTCAATTAATTTGGCTGCAATTTTTAATGTGAGGACTGAATCACACTCTTTTTTTTTGTTTTTACGTGGTATTAGTACGAAATTACTCTAATGGAATGGAAGACAATGACTTATTTTCATATTTTCATTGGAAATAATATGGATATTTCTCTTTTAACATAATTTTTTTCATAAGTTAGTCAAGATTTAAACTCTGAATTATTTGATTAGAAACATAAATTAATAAGTTAGTATGGCCATGACTCGTGTTATCCACTTGTTGGTTGAATCAGAGTTTCTTAACGCCTAAATCTCATCTTAATGGTCCTTGAAATTGTTGGCACTATTATATTAGTCCTCAAAATTAATAAAATGAAGAGGGAAAAAAATCCTCCAAATCGACATTGAGGTTGCATTTCATGCCACAACACAACGAGAACATCGCAAGATAAACGATTGAGTTACTGGGAAATTTTTTTATTTTTTGTATTATTTGGCAGATATTACAGAGACAAGAGAGATTTGGAGAGATATGTGTCTTTTTGAGTGCTTTGTTCTAAGGACAAATAATTGTCTCATGACTGACACACAAATTAATACCAATTTGAATGACCTTTAGCCCAACAAGCTTATTGATTATAATGAACTAGGAACACATACTTTGTCTTAAATAAAAAAATAGACAGAATTCCTTTTGTAATCTCAACATCTCAAAGATAACAAACATTTGTCAACACGATAGAGGTAACCAAGATTTATCAAACAAAGTCCCATCATTCAAATATCATAATTGCCATGAGTTCTCAAAATGAAGATATCCAACTATAACATTTTAAGCCTAATGAATTGTATGTAACGGGAAAAAAATTACTTTTTTCCTTATTGGTGCATTATGCGAAAGTTGAATATTCATTTAAGATAATTTTTAATTTTTTATTTAACGGTTCATAAGCAAGTTATTTTTAATAATTTTTAGTATTTTTTAAATGTTACTTCAAGTAACATTTTTAAAAAGCTAATTTTTAGATTTTATCTTTTTATATTTTCTTCCACTTTTTTCCGATATATTTATTTATTTTTCTTGTTTTCTTTTTTAATAAATTATTATTTTATTCTTGTTCTTACATTTTATATTTTTTTAACTACTTTAAAAGTTAATTTTATCTAATATTTATAATTTAATAAACTAATTTTTAACTTTCAACTAATTGTCAAATCTTAAACAATAGCCACTATTCGAAAATGGCGGGTTCTACCGGAAAGCAAAACTCTGGAAAGATTTACAAATCCCATTAACTAGTTACTATGCTACCTATAAATCTTGGGGAAAAGAAAAGAATTAATATGACGAGTCACATATACTCTATGAGTGCAAAATATACAAAGTAGAGAAGAAGAAGAAGCAACCGTAACACAAGTTTATATATTCAAATAGGAGTTTAAGATGACAACTAATAAAATATGACATACCCACTTGCAAAATTGATATTTTTTATTGGAAACTCGTTAGGAATATAAAAAGAATCATACATATAATTTATTACGTTGTACATGTAAAATACATATAAGAGTAAATAATCATTTTTGTCTCTGAATGTATAATTCACTCATAAATGTATATGTGTCCTGAAAGATAAAAATATAAAATTTAGTCTCGAAGAGTGTAAGAAGTGAGATAAATATATCCTACCGTTAACTTTTGTCATAATTAATATAATAGCATACGTGGCACAAAGAGATGGACTTGTCATTAAAATGATTAAAATGATTGTTAACGAAATCATCTTAAATTATCATTATAGGAACATATTTGTCATATATTTTTTTTTTTACTTTTCGTCTTCCCAGTCTTCCCACCCATGACAAATGCGTCTCTAAAAGATAAAAATACAAAATTTAATTTCCGAAAGTGTAAAAAATATAACAAATATAGCTGAACGTTAATAGTAGATGGTAACTAATTATAATAATTTGAAAAAAAATTATAATAATTACGACAATTTTATTTAACAAACTCATAAATTAAATTATAATAATGTTTACTCACAAATTGAGGAATAATCATTTTATAAACTATAAATAATTTTTTTACACTCTCATGCTTGATGAAAGGTTCAAATACAAAAAATATTTATTGTAAAACATTATAGTTAAATTAGATCCATGAATAATTTTTAAAAAAATTACAATTGTAATATCATTTTTAATTTATAACTGGATGTATTTAAAAAATTAATATATATTTATCACACTTTTTACATTTTTAAAAATTAAATATAAAATATATTTGTTAACGAATTACACCTTACCTCACACTTATCATTATCGTGACAAATGATATTTACAGGGTTATGGATCATTAGCGCATAAGTTGCATTCTTGCTTCATTGCACGGAATGACAAATATAAAAACCATGAATACTCAACCATAGGTTCATATTTTCAGGGAGTTTAACATGCACTTGAGCATATTTTAAATAATCTCACGTTGTCTACAAAATAGGATATATTTTATCTTTAATCTCTTAAAGATTTTTTTATTTTGTTTTAATCATAGGATTTTTTTTAACATCATATTGTTTAATAATAATGCCAACTTATAACAATAAATTGATCATTTATTTAGGTGATATCATCAAAAAGTTTAATGAAATAAACACTTGTATTTTTATGTTTTTAAATTCTTCATCAATTAGTCCGACATTATCAATTATTTTGAATAAATTAATATTTAAAATATGATTTACAAAAATTAATAAGTAATTATCTTATTAAAACGTGACAAGCTAATGAGCACTTAATATTACTATTACATCATAAATAAATATTATTACTTGACAATATAAACTAAAATAAAAAAATCTTTAAAAAAAATTAAAAGCTTAAGAGTTCAAGATTATTTAAGATATATATATATATATATATATATTGGTTATAACTTTTTATAATAAGTAATTCGTCGTCTCTATTTTAGGGAAATTTAACGTGTCCTCATGCTAAAAAAAATCACCTAAATTTATTTACCTCACAATTCTTTTGGTTTCTAAAAAAAACCATGTTCATACAGCAACATTTAATTAGATCAGAATCTCAAAAAAAAAAAAAAAATCAACTAGATTAGAAGGATTCAGGGGGAAGCAAGTTGACCTGAAAACAGCACAAAATAGCAAGAGGTTATTCACCAAAGAAAAAAAAGCAAGAGGTGGACGCTGTTTTGGACACAAGTGATAGTCGAAACGTGCAGCACAAAATTGCAGCATCAGTGGCCAAATTTGCACCTCAATTTGGGACCCATCACTTCCCCGCAGTTGCAAGACTGAAATTTGGACAAGTATCTCCTCCTCCTCTCCCTGTTCTCTCTTCTTAGCCTCAGAAAATAGAATGCTCAAGGGTCGGATTTCCCTTACAAAAAACACGTTTCATGACCATTCACCAACTCTCTAATCAAATTCCGAACGTCTCTTTAAGGCCAAAATATCTCCAACGTACCTATTTGTACTTCTCTCTCCCAAGTATATTACTATTAATTCTATACTGTTAATCTTCGTTTTATTATAATCTTGATATGAAATAAACTGTCAAAAACAGTAATTAATATGTGTGTGAGATTCTGAACATATTTAAGATCGATTTATTTCATATAATTGAAATCAAAATTATCTTTGATCGTCCGATTAAAAAACATAAATCATAAGTATTGATTCCTGTTAGTCTTTGTTGTAAGTCAATAGTAAAAATTAATAAATTAATTTTTTTTATTAAAAATACAAGAGAAACATATTATTAAGATCAATATTAAAATATTTATTTTATAAATGCATAAGAATATAATTATAAAAATGATGAAATATAGTTTGGAGGGCTGAATGGTGAGTGGGCCCGTAAACCACAGGAGACGCCCTATAAATATTTGACAGAAGGGCAAATCGATTAGCGCCCACCGGAATTGAATAGAAATAGAATCGTCGATTTTCTCTTTCTCTGACTCTAGGGTTTCATTATTTTCTTCTGTAGATCCATCTATCTAGCTTCGGAGCTGCAAATGGACGTCGCAGTCACTGCCTTCCGGTCACCGCTGATCATCCTCCGAAGACCGGTCAACGAGTCTGCCTCAGCTCGGTTCGGTTCCACTTTTGGGTTTTCCAGAAAGGTAAGTAAGGTTACTGTGATTGATTGATTACTAAACACAAGAGGAGCGAACGCGTGAAGAAGAGACTAATGCTTGTGATTGTTTATGTTTAGCAGCAACGGTTCAGTTCAGTATGTATCCCCAAACACAAGCACAAGCAAGGTCGTAGAAGAGGGTTTGTAGTTAGAGCTTCTGCATCCTCATCTCCGGAGTCGGATGATGCCAAGATTGCTCCTCTTCAGTTTGAATCCTCAATTGGGCAGTTCCTTTCTCAGATTTTGAAAGATCATCCGCATCTTGTGCCTGCTGCCGTTGACCAGCAGCTCCAGCAACTCCAAACTGACCGCGATGCTCATCAACAAAACGAACAACCTTCTGCTTCAACCACTGATTTAGTTTTGTACAGGTACTCTGCCTTCTTTCTCATTTCTCATTTTCTCTTACGTTTTTGCTAATGAATCTGCTTATTTACCATCCATAACCCATTAGGTTGCAACAAATCATTCTTATGTATCCTATGCTTTAGATTTTAGTATTAAGTATCACGAAATTTGTCTGATGCCACGTATTCAATGTTTGTGCCAGTTTTATGGCTTAACTGGATCGTAAGGGCGAAATTTAAATTGAAATTAAAGTCACTTCAATTTTCTATATTGTAGAGTATAAAATATTAGTATGTAGGTCCACGTGCATTCTCGAAGGAAGACAATCAGGAGAGTTGCAACATATAATTCTTATTCCACTTTATCTCTTCTATTTATTAATCTGAAAATGTTAAACAAATCTGCTGTTGACCATTGCGCTGGCTTCCAAACATTTTCAGGAGAATTGCTGAGGTGAAGGCTAATGAAAGGAGGAAAGCTCTGGAAGAGATCTTGTATGCATTGGTAGTGCAGAAGTTCATGGATGCTAATATTTCTTTGATACCCTCTGTAACCCCAGATCTTTCTGGTAAGGTTGATTTGTGGCCAAATGAAGATGGTAAACTTGAGCTGCTTCACTCACACGAAGCATATGAGATGATTCAAAACCACCTGGCTCTCATTCTCGGTAACAGAGCTGGAGATTTAACATCAATAGCTGAAATCAGCAAATTCAGGGTAGGGCAGGTCTACGCAGCATCAGTGATGTATGGTTATTTTCTTAGACGAGTTGACCAAAGGTTCCAGTTGGAGAAGACAATGAAAGTTCTTCCAAATGCAACAGAAAAAGAGAATAGTGCTCATCAAACTACAATGGACAATGCAAGACCCAGTATTGAAGAGGACACTTCTCAAGTGATGTCTCATCCTGAAGTATCTACCTGGCCTGGTGGTGATGTCCGTCCCGGTGGATTTGGCTATGGTGTAAAGGCAACCAGGTTGCGTAACTACGTGATGTCCTTTGATGGTGATACACTACAAAGATATGCAACAATTAGATCCAAAGAGGCTGTCAGCATCATCGAGAAGCACACAGAAGCATTGTTTGGAAGACCTGAAATTGTTGTAACACCTGAGGGGGCAGTCTCTAAGGATGAAAACATCAAAATTAGCTTTGGTGGTTTAAAGAAGCTTGTTTTAGAGGCTGTGACATTTGGTTCTTTTCTCTGGGATGTTGAGAGCTATGTGGACTCAAGGTACCATTTTGTGTTGAACTGAGTAAATCTTTATATGTGTATCCTTTTTAGATCCCACCAGGTGGGAGGGAACCTCGTGCATTCAGTTGTCCTTTTGAGTTCTGTTTGCTCTCATACATCACAAGGCATAGTTTATAGTGTGTTGGTACTGACTGATGGAGTAAATTTGAATGTAACTTCGGTGTTAAAAGTCCAAATATTGTTTCACTAATTAATATGTATATACTGTAGTGGTAGTGGCTCTGGATTTCACTAATAAAGGGAAGCTTATTTTCTAGTTAGATATTTGCTTATTTGTCCGTTTTGTTCCCTGCAACAAATCCGATACCCATAAAGCATCATCAGCTTTGGTGATTTCACTAATAAAGTGAAGCTCGGTGACGACTACCCTGAACGAGATCCCTTTCATTTTCAACAAGATGATGAAATGAGTCTTCTTCGCGAGCAAGTTAATTGCTTTCAACGTGATCCTAAACTTATAAAATATTTTTAATTTAGTTTTTATTTGCAGGACTCGGATCCCATTATCTTCATGATAATTGCAGGCCTGCTGCTTAATTAAGTATAATTATGTTGCTTGTATGATACGTTGACATGTACCATGGTTGAAAGAGCGATGGGAGGATGTTTATTAGTACTAATTAACAATAACTGCAAACATATAAAAATTGTTCTTATCTGGAATGCAAAATTTTGTGGAGTAAGGAAAAGTATATATATATATGTAAGCCAGCTAGTGGTGTTGGTACGTACTGCTCAACATTTCACCTCATTCATTGTGTTCTTCACTCACCAGAAACAGCTTCTCATCATTGTTAATCGTCTCTACATAAACAATTTTGCCAGATTGTTCTGACAAAATACAGGAACCATTTGGAATTTCCAAATGTTTTGATGCCTCCTTTATAAGCTCTTGAATGCTTTGTGGAACCCTTAGGACCACTCCCTCTTTTCTATCCGCTTTCTGATCCCACGGGTGGAAACGAAATACTATACATCTCTTTTTCAAATTTCATCTGTTGACTGCAACAATATTGGTGTTGCTGCAAAGTTGATGATGAATGTATATATATGCATGATTTGTTAGAATAAAAATATTGCATACTAGTACATGAAATAAAAACAAAATCACAAATTAAATTGTTTTTACCAAACATAAGATACCTTGAGTTTCATGAATATTATCGGACAACTCTGGCAACTGAGAAGCTTTTGCAACTTCAAGCATTTTGATCATATTTCTATCTCCACCTGTATGAGCTTCATGAAGAGATGTATTTCCCCATCTTCCAGAAGGAAGTATTGAAGGATATTTTATTTTGCAATTCAAAAAAGCAAGACAACAATATTGCTATTCTAAGATCCCTCCAAGTTAGCAATGAAATAATTTTTGCTAACTCAATATTTGCACAATACATACCTGTCCTTAGATAAAACACTTGCTCCTGCTTCTAGAAGTAATTCAGCCCTTGTGAACAAACCTTCAGAGGCACCTATGTGAAGAGGTGTACGTTAATCATAATTTTTGGCATTTGGATTAACTCCACAACCCAGAACCCTTTTTAAAAGGTCCAACTACTTCTTGGCAACAGTCATGCAGAGAAAATTGCCAACAACATCCGGGTAATGTATTTAGAGGCCTAAAGCCAAATTTTAAAATGAGTTATTTTTTAGTCTACTATTTTTTTTTAACAAAAATTAATATTTTTATTAAATATTTATATTTTATTGAAAATTTATTTTTCGAACTTTTGAGGATGCAAAATTATTTATTATAATCGATTTCTCTTAACATTTTTTTTCAATCAATATTAAAATTAATTCATTCAATCTTTCTTGGGATATTGTTGATCTTAAATAAGATTTAATTAATTTAGTTTTGAAAAACTTCTTTACATCGAAGTAACACTTATCGAAATTGCTAACATTATTTTATAAGCAATAAAAGCATTGCAAAAAGAATCAATTCATTTTATATAGTTAAGTATGTCAATCGGTGTATCATTTTCTACTTTTATAATTTCTCTTACAATTTTTAGTTATGTCAATAAATCTAATTCATCAATACCTTAGTGACTATTATGTTTTAATGAACGTTCAATCGTATTTCAAAAAGCAAAAAAAAATAAAGGATTCAAATTATTTAGTGAAATGGTTAGAAGAATAAATAAAATAACATGTGTAATACCTTACATATGAACCAAGTTAAGAGGAGCAAAGCTAAGTCACAAATCAAAAGCAAAACAAAAAATATTAAAAAAAAATCAATAAGCATACTTAATCAAATGAGAATAAAGGATGGAATAATCTACACAAACAGATAGCAGAGAGTATAAATGAGAATGAGAGTGATATTTCAACTTATTTAGGAGAGAATTTTAGATTATTTTTGGCAATTAGAGAAAATAAAAAAATAAATTTCAGATTAATTTTAATGAAATTTGATATATTCAAATTGAGAGACCTTTGATATAATCAAATAAGAGACAAACTAATTAATGAGAATAAGAGTAATTAATTTTAAATATAAACTAAATAATGGAATTATGGATCTTACTAAAAATTAAAATTATATTTCTTATGTATTATTTTTATGGGTATTAATTATAAGAAAATATAAGTCTTATAATTATTAATATTTTTTTTAGACTTAATTTTTTTGGAGGCCTCAAGCAAAAACTTTAGCTTTACCCTTGGACCGACCCTGAAATCATCAATGGTAAAGATATTAGCTCCTGCATCAACAAGTATAGATGCTACTTCTCCGTGTCCATTCTTGATGGCTTCAAGCAAGGGAGTGCTGCCAAATTTATCTAAAAGAAATGGGTGTTTAAAGTGTAACACTATTTTTTTTTCTCCAAAGAAGCATATTCAATAATAGATTATATGTGATTTGGTTTTTAAAGTTCAAAATCTAACCTGCTTAGTTGATATTTACTCCTTGTTCAACAAGATAGGAAGAAATATCTGCATATACTTTTGATGCTAGAGATATGCTATTATAACAAACATAAAATCAAATTAATAAAATGCACTTTCTCACCACTGTATTTGATCATTTGACTATTCTATGCTCTTTCTTATTTTATTTTTTTAAAGGGGAAATAAGAGGGAAAACCAAATCCAAACCTGAAGGCATGACATTAACCTATAAATTATACACTAGTACTTGTTTGGTGCTACTGTGTCGAGTATTTGTTCATCCACGGATTAACTAAGATTTCCAAGGACAATATTCACTATCTCATATTGTAGAGACCGGAGACAATTTAATTTATAAGCAATGTAAGAATATAGAGATAAATTATGTGTATGTAATTATGCCTAGTGAAGAAATGGAAATTGGTAATGTTGAGTTCATGAAAATTGGTTGTTCATACCAAGGGTGTTCTGCCATCGTAATCAGTCTTATTGGGATCTGCCCCAAATCCAATCAAACGTTTCACAAGATCAAGATGACCATCATGAGCAGCACAGTTCATCCTCGTTGCCAGCTCTGTTTCCATGTTGCCAATAGTCAGGTTGAATTCTGATACCAAAAGCTTACGTTGGAGACTCAAGTCTTTTACCTGTTAGCCATGTACAAGCAAGAGTTATAAACTTGTCAACTTAGAATTTCAATCCAAAGGCCTAAGAATTCTCTCAGTAAAAAGACCACAGATTAAGTGTCATTACCATGAAAGTGATGGTGACTATTTCTAAGTGACTTGGTTGCCCAAATCATCTCGAAATTGCCTAAGTAAAGAAATCATATAGTTTCCCCCTTTGAAGCTATGCAGTTAGGTAATTTTTTTCCTGAGACTCACTAAACTACCACAAAAGAATCTAGTGCCACAGAGTCCTTCCTCGCATCCTTAGTTTTGGTGGTAAACCATGGGCATTGATACATCTAGTAAAGTTTATGGTTATAGATGTAATGATAAAAAAGAAGCAAGAAAAATAGTGAAATTTTTGTTTAAAAAAATTCACAACATACCTCAAGGAGATTTTTCAAGACAATATACGACCATCTAAAAAGTATATCTTCAGTATTTCAGTAAAGGATTTCTTATCAAGTCGTAAAACCTTGCAAAATTCATGAGATCAACCGTGGAAGTTTGAGGCATATTGCAAAAAAACGAAACCTGGCCGAAAGAACTATAGGTATGTAATGTAATTGTATTTTCTTCTGCATCATCATCTTCCTTCCTTATCTCACGCTGTTGGCAAGAATAAAATTTGTATATTTATACAGTTTTCCTTATCTTTTCAGTAATTCAGATTTAAAAATGCTTTTTTTATGTATATTTGCGATACATATATAATGATATTATTTCCTGGTTATGATTATATTTTTCCAGTTTTCTGATATCCATTTTAACTTGAGGAGGCAGCTGTTGCCAATAATATTAGTAGTAAACAAGTCATATTGAGTTTAGAGGCTATTTATTGCCTTAACCTAATCTCAAGCAGAAATATTGTCCTGGCATCACAACAATCAAGAACTGCAAATTTGGAATATATAACCTAATTCGATCACTTTTGTGTTTCTTGATATTAAACACAAGTTAAATAAATATTCAAAGGACTTCTGCTAGGCTGAGGTTTAAATACAAAGCTAAAGATGTACCAAAAACAAAAACATAGAAAGCTAAAGCCCACTGCACCCTATAAATATCAAGCAACATCTATTTGACATTTGGAAAAACCCGGCGTGTGGTCTATATGGAAAAAGAAAAAAGCACATGAATATTAAAATGCACGTACCAATTTCCAATATTTCTATTAAAAACAATGTATAATTATTCATACCGGTATACCCATAGTCCTATACATCAAACAGCTACGTATAACATTCATTATCCATTAACAATAACATATACTTGCATGCAATGCCTATCCAATGCGTCTCAAATTTCAATTTGTTTTGAGTGACCGTGATTGGATGCAAGTTATAGACGGCTGCCCATTACTAAAAGGACAAACAGACCAATGTCTTAATTGCCGAACCCACCACCTTCCACAAAATCTAACGCCATTTTATTGTTTTAATTAAAATACTAGTAATAGTCAGGATGTTAATTTATGTTACGTGTCCATAAATTGATAAAAAAAAAAGGTTTAAAATAGAGAAATGACTTTTAAGTAATGCAGTAACATATTTTTCTTGATTTTCAATAATTAACATTTTTTTATATTTGTGGCTAATTATGTCTGATAATATTGTACTTGAAGTGTGCATTTTTTATAGTTATCCATTGTTTTAGTTACAGATAGAAAGAAGGAAAAGTAAAAGGAGTAAGTGATGCCATGATATTTAGTCACATGCAAATTAGTGAAGGACACATCCTCCTTCCTAACTCTTCTGCAGCTGTCTCTTGTTTCATTTCCTTCCCACTCATATAAATAAAAACACTCCCTATGCACTTCCAATTCCATTAATTAATTAATAGCCTCTCCCTTTTCTCTCATGGCACTTGTTCGCGAGCGCCGCCAAATCAAGCTCCGCCTCCCCCTCCCGGAGCCCTCCACGGCCACAAGACCATACACCTGCAATTCCTATGTTGGAACCTGCGATTCTTTGGAGCTTGCCCGAGTCTGCTTCCAAAGAGTTTCGGAGCTTCATTGGCTGCAGTTTGATTAAGGACTCCACTCACCGATGCTCCGCCTCCCAACTCTTAACACAACCCCTGTATATACTTTTTCCTTCTTTCTTCTTCTTCAATGTTTTCTCTTTATTTTATTTTATCTTATCAATTAAGTCAGAAAAATGCATCCCGCGCACGCTACACTAGGGGCAGAACGTGGACTTATTATTTAATGGCAAAAATGAACGTGGACGCTCTTTTGCTTCCTTACAAATTACTAGTTAACTTCACCACTTGATAATCACTCCTTATGCTCACCTCACCATTTTGTCTATTATTAATATTTTCACCACTGGCAATTTCAATAATACATCCTTTCCCCAAAAAATTAAAATTAAATGGATTAGTTTGATATTTATCATCAATAGTGATGCTATTCATCACCAAGATTTTTTTATTTTTGAATCGTGCTATCAATGCAGCACTTCCCCCAATCACGATTCACATGCCCACTTACTTTTTTAATTAACAAATGAAATTTAAGTCAACTCATTTATAACCATTTTTACTGTGAAATTATTTTGTATCAAATTACAGTATTATATTTCTAAAATGAAAGGAAACGTATTATATATGATATTTAACTTGAACAAGAGTAACAGTTCTGTACATGGATAATTAAGCTCTCGTTACAATAACATAGACACTGTAAAAGTGTAAATATAACTCAATTGTATCCGTTTTTATGTCATTCATATTTTGAGATTGTTGAATGAAAAAGATGAGAAGGTGGGCTGACCTTCAACACTTTGTGCCAAAAATTGACGAAAAGACCAATTTAGCTTAACAAATATTATTTTTTGTTATATACAATAATGAAATATTTTAAACATAAGGGATCAAACTAAAACCTAAAATATAATAAACAACCAAAGTTTCATTTTAGCCAATTTTATTTTGGCATTTTCTCAAAATTTCGGTTGAAGGGTGCTTGGAAACTGGAGAGTGGGGAGAGAGGAGTGTGAAGAGAAGGGTAAAATATGAATTTTAAAAACTACCAAATTACTGTGAGTGAGAAAATGAAAGGAGAGGTATAAAAATCAAGGGGCATGTCATATAGTGCCACAATTGGGCTAACAAATAGATCCACCCAATTAAACATGAGAAAAACTAAAGTGTTCATAATTAAAAGTACTTGAGTTTATTAAATATAGGTTTTTTTTTTCTTTTACAACATAACACCACTGTCTTGAATTAAATACTAACTAGCCAGCCACACTTTCCTATTAGATCCACACTCCTTAATTCAATAGGTAGCTGCGAACAAATGAAACGTGGAGCAAACCAAAGAAATATGAAAACGATGCTAACAGCAAGTTTATATTTCAATGGAATATAAAAGAGTTGAAAGTGAAATAGATGTAAAGTAAGTTGACATGTTCGGTTAAACTGAATTGGAGGTGAAAGTTTTTTTAAAAAGAATAAGTGGAGTCCAAGTCAATACTTTTACCTAAAAAATGATGTGAAAGCCAATGAAACAAACAATAAAATCCGTGAAAGAGGCAAAGTTTTAAAATGATCCTTATTTTGTTTATTTCCTTGTGACTCATGTAATTTTTTTATAAAGGCACCTAATCGATTATATGTCTGTTTATTTTTTTCTTAAAAAAAGTTTTTGTATAGAAAAAAAAATTATGCATAAGTTGGGGTAAAATGAAAATTGCACAAATGCTTTTTTTTTCTCATCTCTTTTCATTCGAAACAAAAAAAAAATACATTCTTTGAAATCTCAAATGTGAGGATGACGCTCTAATAAGACCATAAAAATCTAACAAGAAACGAAATCCAAAAATTAGAACTTGTTTAAAAAATTTGGGGTTGTTTTATTCCGAAAGGTATGTCTCACCTTAAAGTCAAATAACATATAAAGATAAAATTTACATATAATTAAAATAGTGTACTTCCATCTTAATTTATTATCTTAACTTCCTCCCTCCCCTGCTAAAAGATAACGTCTGCAAAAAAATAAGATTATGATCTACTATTTTTGTTAGTGTTGTCTTAATTCCTATAATAATTAGTTCAAGTAGTCACAAATTTAGTTTGTATCATATATAACTTTGTGGCAAATATGAAGCTTGCCCCTTCTCAAACACAACACTAGGGACTTATTTGAAATTTTACATTTATGTTATACAGTTTATGTAAATTGATACAAGAACTAACGACCAATTTTTAAGTTTTACAGGTTACAGTAGCAGGTCATATTGAGTTGTGTATCATACACAATTGCACCCTATAACTCACCCAGATTATATCATCTAAACGGGACCATAACTTGATTATTTTTTTTTTTGGTACAAGAGTCTAACAATCTCTCTAATCTCCATTATATCTTGCATAGTCTGAGATCTAGTACCAAGAACAAGTAGGTACAGGTAAGATGTTCATTTCCTTGTTTTGTTTGGTCCTATTAAACTTGTCGGGTCCCCGTTGGATTACTAAAACAGCAGAAGTCGTATAACTTATATAGTACATATCACACCAACTTCTACAAGAGCAGCATGAGGGATCTTAAGAGCAACAGGAGATTCCCGACAATTTTTTTCACTGAAACGATAGACCATGATTAAGAATCTCTTGAGAAAGTTAGTGCCATCACGCACCACTAAATGTGACTGCCCCAAGAAATAGGCACTGCCACTCTCCCTGGCATCAATTAGCTCCAAAAGCTCCTTCCTCACAGATACCTGCATTTTAGGACTATTCTCAGGCAACATGAACCGAACCTTTTTTCTCTTGTTCCTACTCTCCAATGCGTCATGATCTACTGGACTTATCTGAGATTCATTGTTCACCATGCATGATGATGAGTCTACTTCATCAAGAGGAACTAAAGCATTTCCATCTAGTCTTGAATTTGAATTTCCAATAATGATCATTCTTTCATCTGGGGATACCATGGACTCAATGTCATTCTGTTCAATGGATATGAATTCCCCAATAGAACGAATTATCTGCTCCTCAAAATGACCAGTGTCCCTTATGTGGTCACAATATCCACTTCTGACAATGCAACGATATATTTTGTAATCCTTTGGCCCAATCCTACCAATGAGATACCTTTCACTTTCTGGTACATAAGGCACAGCTATAGACTTGAAAGACACCAAGATCAACACTTGATGAAATGCAGGAAGATTAGTTATAAAATGTGAAAAGAAAGCTGGGATTCCTGCTACTATGTCGGTGTAAATGAAGCCGATTCCGGGTACCCTGGAAATCCCAAGGCCTGGACTAATATCTATTAGCCATTCGGTTGATACCTTGTTTTGCAAATCAAACTCGTACTTCTTCATTGTTCCATAATGCCATGAAAGCATCACTGTCATTGACACTGCCAATAGGACAACCAGATACCAAGCTCCTTTGTGGAATTCTAGCAGACATGCTGAAAGATATGCAGCCTCAAGGAACCCAAAACATACAAGAAAGCACGCAGATACCATCAAATTCTTCTCCCAATACAGAGCAATGATCAGTGACATCAGACTAGTTGTCACAAGCATTCCACAAATTATAGCCAAACCTGTCACAAATTGAGAACTCATGATTATTTTTTTATCTGTTTACCAACTCATTGTTTTCTTAAGAAGAATATATATACCTGTTGCATTGCCAATTTTCACAATGTCTCTGAAACCAATGGTGACAGTGAGGCTAAAAATCATCAATAACCAGTTGACATCGGGGATGTAAATCTGCCCATGAATCGTTTTTGATGTGTGAATAACTTTAACTCTGGGAAAGCAATTTAATGCCAGACACTGGTTAATGATGGAGAAACACGCTGTTATGGTTGCTTGGCTTCCCACAGCTGAAGAAAGTAGGGACAATACTATGAACAAGTGTCTGCAATGACCTGGAATCACCAACCATCACTTTACTATAGCGGTAATAACAAAGAGAAGAAAAATCTCATCGTAATTATAATAAAAGCACTCGACCAATTAACTTACGTGGCATAGATTGACTAAGATGATTAAAATCTGGAGCATGTAAATTTTTGGAGATATATGCAGCCTGACCAGCATAGCATAGAAGAAGAAGCGGGTAGATCAAGCATATAAAGGTAATCTACAACGGACACATGATGCACAAGTTAGAAATCATATTCAATTTTCAATTACAGAAAAAAGGCTATGTATGTATTGTACTGTTACTGTACCTTAATTGATTTCTTGGAGAAATGGCCTAGATCTGCAAACATTGCCTCCGATCCTGCTACACATAAAATGACGCTCCCTAACAACCTCCATCTGTGGATGTCAATATGTGTGATGAATTTGTATATGTAGACTGGGGATATTTTATAAATAATTTTTACATCCCAGTGGAAAACATTATACGTTCCCACCCCAGCAACAAACAACAACCAAGCAGTGATGATTGGAGCAAACATGATCCCAATTTTACGTGTACCGCAGTGCTGCAGCATGAACAGCCCAACCAATATAACACACGCAGAGGGAACAGGTACATCTGGTGTGAACATGACATTTCGATCAAACATAAATTTAAACTCTGTTAAGTAGATGAAAATTAATTCAATGTTTATCCATACAAATTAATCACAGCCTGTGTAGTTCTTACATCTTCTTAGACCATTTGACACGTTCTGCTGAGTATCTGGTGACCAGGCAACTGGTAATAAAAAACACACACACATTAATTGTAGCGATTAACCATAAGGCCTCGGAAAAAATCACGGCCGGGATTTAATTGAATTCTCAGTACAATACAAGGTCTTACATATGTCTGTCAATATGTCTGTCAGGGATCTCTGAACGCCGGTCGAAGCTGAGTACACTGGTAAACAGCCATAATAATAATGAAAAGTAATTTCATCAAAGTAAATTTACTTGTAAGAAAATTAATTGAAATTGAAGTCCACCTGAAAGCGCTGGAGTGAGCACTGCGTCCCCAATGGTCATACAGGAACCAAAGAGGGCTAAGAACAATATTAAATAGTGACAGATCTTGTGTTTCTCAATGGCCCTTCGTGCTCTTGAATCTGCTTTGAGCTTTGAACCACTTCTCTCTTCATAAAGCACAACTTCATTGGCACTTTTGTCGCATGGGAGCAGCCCAACTTTTGCATTTCTACACAACAGTGAGTATAAAGCAACAATACCACCTACAAAAACATTTAATCTTAGCTTAAAGCCTCATGTCATGTAGATATATTATATATTATATTTATATAGTCACTGAAGATAAGAAAATTAATTTTACCCTCTCCTTCATCATCTGCTTTCAACACTATAGAGGCATACTTGACCAAAGATATTATTGTGAGTGTCCAGAAAATGAAGGAAAATAGTTCATAAACGACTTCTTCTGATGCAAGATCTCCCTTTTGCATTGTCCCAAATACATATAAAGGTGCAGTGCTCAGTTGACCATAAACTATTCCCACAATTTGAAAGGATAGCAGAGTTGTTTGCTTCCATGTTTTCTTCTGAATAAAAAATATGATTAGGAGAAAAAATATGTATACTAGATCCTTTCAACATCCTAACTACCAAGATTCAACCGAACCAAATTTAATTTACAGCAAGACAAGATTCAAATTAATAAAACAGCTACATATCAACAAAGTAAAGTTCTTAATGCAGAGGTGCCATAAAACTTCATAGAAGATATTTAATTAATGAGTGAGGGTGTATGACGATTGACAAACAAAAAAAATTGTGATTAAGTGTTAACATGCGAAAGGCAACTAATTTTAATTACCTTGTGATCTTCATCAAAGATTGCATCAAGATGAGAATCCATTAGGACTAACAAGACAGACACAGAAACTAGGATAGGCTAAAGATGAATTGAAGTAGGAAGTGAGTGGAAAACGAAGTTCTGAGAAGAAAGAAAGTGACAGGAATATAATATGTATGAATGAGGAGCGATTGAAGCAATGCTTGAGATGACAGAGACGGAGGACACTAAGAATAAGATGATGGCCTTTATAGACCCTACATGGCTACATTACATTGCAGTGTCTAAATTAAAACAGCAATCACATTGTGATCTTCACGTACCAATTCTTTAGACGGCTTATTATTGATCTCGTGATTTCATCCTTTCTTTTTTGCATTATTTTATTGCAGGCAGTAGGGAGGGAATGCCGGGCTGACGTGGACACACTCACAGAGAGCGACGTGTAAGTTTTAGTTTTTGCTCCATGCATTGAATATATATAACAATACAACTCAATAATACACACACCACCACACAGATTAAGAGTCAAACAACACACACAATACATATGATTCAGAAAACTAATGTTACTAACAGATTTTAATTTCCATTTTTGTTTATTTAAAAATTTATTAGACATATTTTATAAAATTATTTAGAGAAAATATTTAAACGGGCCAAAAATGGAAAATGGATTATTTTTTTTTTAACATCAATTAAAATCACTTGGATATTTCCGTCAAGGACAGGGGGGACTAAGTATGAACAAATGCACATGAATACGTATTTGCAATTGCAACCATCAGAACACCTTAACTATAACAGCCTTTTTTTATTAGTCACTAATTAAGTGATTGGCAAAATCATATGATCATATCACATGCTAAGGATACATGACTTATTCCGTGTCCCTTTTATTTTCCTGATTTCTATTTCCAATCGTTCTATTCTATGGTTGAAAGCTGAAACCATGTGGATACGACAGAAAATACAAACAATTAATGAACATGTGCTGGCTGCCCCCAAAAAATATTGAACACCTGTATCTAGATACTAAAACGTAAGTAATATATGAAATCTTTAACGGTAAAAGCATCTAAATATAATACATGTGGCTTAAATGAGTATTTATCTAAAATTTGTAAGTTCTATAATATCACATAAATTTAAAAATTTTACACAAAAATTTACTCAAATCCTAAAGTTATAGGAGGGAGTGCTTAACTGGAGTCATGTTAAATTTTGTAATTGAAAAATGATTCTTTAATTTGATAAGAATTAATGGCAAAATTTTGTTAAAAAATATTGCTTAATTTTAAAAAAACTCGTACCGCACAAAACTATGTGTCTGACTTCTATTTCATTTTAAAAAAATATATATATTTAATTTATTAACCAATAAAAAAAACTTCTGTCTGAATTTGTTCAAATTTTTGCTTAAGATTTTCGTATTATATGAGAAGAATTATTAAAGGGAGCACATATTTATAAATTATTATAATAAAATAAATACTTTTAAATTTTTAATTTTATGAATATATATAAATTATAAAATTATTGCATAAACAAATATTTTATTTAAAATAAAATATTCTCCAAAAATAATGAATACAAAAGTACAACTTTAAGAATAAAACTATTTAAAATATTCTCCAATTATAATTTTAATCTTTCTATGAATTAAGACTAAAATTTATCTTTAAAAATAATAAAATTAAATTATTTAAGTACAGAGTTTATTTGTTAAAATAAATTAATTTGTTTATATTAGGAAATGATTTTTAGAACGCAAGTTTGCTACCTAAATTAGATTAATCAAAAAAGTCAATCAATAAAAATTGATCAACCGATACCTGACTACTGATCAGATACCTGATAATTGATGACCGGATACCTGACTACCCGACTTTTTATTTTGTTTTATCTTCTTTTTTTTTTCCTTGCTTATGCAACGTTGTCTTCAAGGTCTACAAAATGCATTGTTATTTTAATTTAATTAGTGATTTAGTGTTTAAATTGTGTATGCAGCTTCGTAAGATATTTGAATAATAATTTTATTCAATTCGAGCAAACTTCTTCTCATGAAAAATATAAATGTAATTTAGAAGGAAAAAAAGTGTACAAAATCTGCTGTTGTGAAGGAAGCTTCCTCAAATGGAATGTTCGAGCTCAATCCCGCTATTGCCTTTTTGGCTTTGGATGATTTCCAATGCATGAAGAAAAAGTTTGATGTGTCTTACTAAATCCTTAAACAAACGTTGTTGTTACACATTTTTTTATTTAGTCAAATGGAAAATTATAATACTCATGAATTTGAACTGCCGCTTGAGCTGTGCTTGATGCTTCTGTTTGAACTCTGCTTGGACGACTTCACAACTAAAATCCTACCTGATCAATTTGAAGAAGAACCTTCATAATATCAAATCAAAACAAGCCAAACTTTTCTTTTCTTTATGACTCTTGTTTCTTAAGAGTAATAATATTCATACAACAAACTTAATGGTTTTTTGGAGATTAGTCTATATTTTAAGAAATTGATTATACGGTCAAAATTGATCAATGTTTCGGAGACTCTTTCAAATTATTGACATGTAATGTACAGTTGTGATTTTATTGGAGAGAGAAGTTGAAGATGATCTAAATTTTCTATGAAACCCCTAATTGTGTTTCTTTTAATTTTATTTTATTATTATATTGATATTGATTGTAATTCTGCTTACTGAATACTGATTGTTAATTAATATTTTTTTTTGTTCTAATTAAGATACAACTACAATTAATTGTGGTAATTTAAATTATGTTTTTTTACATAGGTAATTTAAATTATGTTAATTAATTAGTGCTACTGATTTTAATTAATCTGTAGAAGCTAAATGCAGAAAAGTTATAAGAGAGTAAGTACTATGTTTCTAGTATTAATTTCTTCCGAAAAAAGTTTCTAATATTAAATAGGTTAAATTAGTTTTTTTAATACTTTAATTTATTTTTTAGATTCAATTTAGTCATTTAATTTTTTGAAGGTTCAATTTAATCCTCTAATTTTTTAAATCAATTCAATTTCAGACTAAATTATAAGAAATCATAATTTGTGATGATTTAAAATTGTCATTAAATAATTTTAAATTGTCACAAAATTTACATTTTCCAAAAAATGAATTGATTTTATAAATCATTGGACCAAATTGAAAAAAAAAAAGAAATTAGAAAACAAAATTAAATTGATTTTAAAAATTAAAAGACTAAATTGAATCTAAAAATAAATAAATAACCAAATTGAATCTAAATAATAAATTAGAAAACTAAATGAATAATTTAATCTATTAAATACCATTATCTCTATGAACAAGAATAGCAAATCAGAATATATGGATAGAATCCGGACAACGTACATACATACCTTTGAGAAACTATATATGTACAAGTATCCTGATATTTAAGATTTGAACTTTCTCTGATACTTTGAACTACGTATTTTCTCATTTTTCAGGGCAATTTTTTTTTCTTTCATGCATAGTTTTTTTTTTTTTTTTTGATGATTTTATTTCATTCATAGTTGATATCAACTCAACATGCGGTCGCAAGCACACATCTTAACTTACACAAGAATTGAGGATACAGAAGAGTCATTATGCTATCTTAGAATTAGTAGGAAAGACACTAATTTTTGGTTATATAAATATTGGATGACTATTGCTTAAATTTTCAGGTAATATTTTTGGCATAGACGGATCAGTAGAATTGGGAGTGCTTCTGTAGCTGCTGATGTGGGGCCTAGCATACCAACTATGCAAAATTGATCATAGTCAGATCCAATTGATGGACAAATTGATCTTAAATTTTACTTCAATTGCTATTTCTTTCATACGCAAGTGCACACTTATTTGCAAATAAGTACACATTATAAAAGTGAAACGAATATGGCAATCTCTTTCCACTGTCCCAGCTTCTGCATGCAAATAGAATATGAAAATTTTCAGATAGTGAGAAAACCGGCATAAGAGCATGGACTCCAGGAAACAATGTATGTACAAATCCTCTCTGAAAGATTACGGACATCTCCAGCACAAGACTTTTTGCAGATGTAGAACAGCAGACTTTTTTTTTTTTTTTTGCTTCCAGAGATTCAAAATTGACATCCTTTTGCAGTGAGACAAACTATTGGTCTTTCTCATATGCTCCATTCCACATTTCAAGTAATCTATTTTCATGGAAGCCAGCCAAGCCACCAACTTATAATATCATATACAACATCCCATCCCCTCCAGGTTTTGATAAACCAAGTACAATAATATTTAATACTTATAAATATTTAGTGCCCGTGTATTAAAGTTGAGTAGAATTGATTGTGATAAAATTAACTTTGAACTGTTTTGTAATTGAGATGTGTACCCAAATTGAGGGCAGAGCTTACAGCAAACCAAAATTTGAGTACAATTTTCTATGGTAATCTCTGATAAGCTTAGTACCAATGCTGCACAAAATGAACCATGCATGTCAGTTATGCAAGTATTAAGATAAAGTGATAAGCATAAAGGTTATAAAATGAGTTTTAACATACCTATTTGTGGTAAACATTCACATCCCTTCTTCTATCAGTCTCAAAAGCTAGGGTAGAATGTCAGATATTATCTCAACAGTGGCACCAACTAGTTAGAATAACATCGAAATTGATTAAAATCAGGGGGATAAAACATGAAAAGAGATACATCTAGTGGACAAAAAGAGCCTTAGACATTTCACTAGTCAAAATCTGCCTCCTTCTCAACAAAATAAAATGAAAAATGTTTACTCCTTGCTATTCACAAGCCTTCTCCCAATCATCTACTACATCAGAAGCTTCCAAAGCATCAAAGTTTCCTGCAGGCTGCCCTCCTAGATTTGAACCACCATCACGAGGCTCCAACTTTGTGATAACACTACTTTCAGAGTGTTTCCTAGAACCATCAATTTTAATGGCTGCAACAGATGAACTTGAAGACGATTCTTGATTTAGGACACTCCAAGGATTTACTGAAGCAGATATTCGGGCTTCTTTCTTCTGAATAGGCAATTTGACATTAGCAGAACCAGTAGCCCACTCCTCATCACCCCAAGCATCTTCTCTCCAACCTGGCTCTTGAATAACATCCTTTTTCCATGGATTACTCTTTAATGCTGCCAGTGCTCCTCCTTTCATTGTCCCAGATCCTCCCCAGGCATTGGTAGCTGAAGATGCTACTGATGCCCCGACATTTGGAACAACCACCACCACAGCTCCCTGATAAACCGTACCATGATCCAACCTCCTCATTGCAGTTGCAGCACGGGCAGGGTCATTAAAAACGGCCAATGCATTTTTGTCATTTAACCAAACAAGTTCACACTCACCACCAAATCTCAACACCAATGCACTAATATCTGCATCCATTGGTAAGTCTATAAAAGAGACAACAAGTCGAGGATCCATATCAACCAAAGGATCAAATGCCGGAGGAAGGGGTACATTTACAGTTGTAGTACCCTTAAACCCTAGCACACGAGCAGGAGCTCTTGATTTTGGGGTAACATGAACAACTACGAAATGCTTTGGCTCCCGACCAGCTGCATTCACTGCAAGCTTCCATCTCTCAGCAATCACCCTCACTGCATCTCTTTTGTCCTTTAACATAGGACAGAAAACATGGACTTTTGGACCATGTGCATTTCCTCTGCTCTTGCCAAGTACTAAAAACTTGCATCTCTCTTCAACAGATAAAACCCATTTAGAATCACGTCTCAACATGTCAGCCAGCAATTCAGAAGCAACCGAATTCTCACCAAAATGGAGTGAATCCAGATTTGGAGCGGTAATCTCAAAAGCATCTGCAAGAACCCTTTTCCGCTCTAACTTAGCACAGTCATCATTACACATCAGTTTTCTTTGTCCGAGGGGGACTTTTTTGCCATTTGCAGCCACGGGTTGAAGAAGCACAGGCAACTTTTGAATAATGGAAGCTTCATGTACAGTATCAGCATCATAATTAGCACAACTGCCACCAGCATCACAAGGAACATTTTCTGTTATTCGGCCACAAGAACAAGTAATTGTGACAGGGAATTTGCATCTTGTATCTGGACATGGAGTTGAAGGGTGACAAGGAGCTGTACATGTATGCCGGCAGTCTCTCCTAGGAGCACCACATGTTTGCCCACAAGAGGCTCGGATACCTGGCACAGCTGACAGATTATCACAAGGGGGGAGGTGACATGTTCTGCCACATGCATGTAAACCACACTGTCTGGTCTTCCCACAGAGTTTATTGCATTTAATATCCTTCGAACCACAAGGTATGTTCCTAAGAACTACATGTCCACCAATACATTCTTTTGCTATGGGCATTGAACAAGGAGGGCAATCTCCAAAATGACAGCTGTGAGAGGCTGGATGCGAACAAGGCTGAGGAACTGAACATGGAAGCTGACATGAGGGAGGCGGTGTGCCACAAGGCAATGGAGGAGGGATTGAAGTCTTACCACAAGCACATGTCAAATCAGTAAATATAGTTTCAAGACAAGGTGGACAATGACCACTGTGGCACAGGGATTCACATGCATGCTGCCCACACCTTAACTTCTTTCCACACGGCAATTGACAGAAGTGTGGATCCCAATCTGCATTTAGAATATTATTTGGATTAGAAAGTGGACAACACCTTTCACTACATCGATGCCTTCCACAATTCTTTTTCTGCCCACAAGGCCTTTCACAAGTAAATTTCTCATTTTCCATTTTTGTCTTGCAACACTCCACAGTTCGGGAAGTCGAGCCACATCTACACTTCTGAGAAACTAGAACCAGACAAGGAGAACAATCCCCAGCATGGCATGGCTCTTCACAATGATGAATCCCGCAAGGAAGGTACTTGCCACATACTTGTGAACAGGTAGGAATTGGGTCTAAACAACTGTGGCGTTTCTCCTCCAATCTAGTTTTCCCACAACAGCATGTCTTAATACGGGATGGTAATAATTCACAGTCCCCACAGCTACCTGGATGACAAGTCTCGATACAGATATGATTACCACAATTAAGTTTCTTTTGACAAGTGGAACCACAAGAGAATACTCCACCATCTGCTCTGATTTCACCCTTGACAGCCATCTCCCCACAAAGAATTACCTCCATCTTTTGGGCACAAAAGCAAGAGGCATTGATTGGAACTTGACAAGGATGACAAGGACCCAGATGACAGATTTGCTGACAGCGATGACGGCCACATTGAAGAAGCTTTTGGCAGCGCTGGCCACAGGTAAGAACAGACTGGCGGTCAGAGCAACGAGTGGTAATATTTTTCTTCCCACAAGGACACAGACGTGGAGGGGCAAATGCTTTGCAAGGAGGACAGGGGCCGGGATGGCATTGCAAGACACAAAGATGAGGGCAAAGAAGCTCCTTATCCCCTTGAAGGTCCCTCTCAAGAGGCTTGCCACATGGTTCTCCACAGGAATGTGGCATGAGATACAAATCAGAGGGTGGATCTGGCCTCTTTCCACAGAAGCATAGATACCTAATATCCTTGGATGAAGTGAGCTGCACAGACTGGCAACCAGGGCAACGCCAATTGAAGCCGCCCTGGTTCTTCTCAACGGACAAATCCACAGAAATGGGTGCACGAGCCCACTTCTTGATACAAGTGAGGTGAAAGATAGAGAAGCAACCGGAGCAAGACCAGATAGGCGCAGACCTGCGCACCATGTCATAACAAATCATGCATTCGACAGCTCCTTTGACGAGCTTGTCCTGAATCTCTTGCAGCAGCTGAGGCAAATTAGACTCCTCCCTCGAATTCGAAGATGATCCCTTCTTGGGCTTTCTTGGATTGGAGCAACCACCAACATCTCTACGAATCCACTCCTGACGACGAGGAACCCTCGAATGCGGCTGCTGGCTTCGCTCTTTCGAACTCATCCTGCGTCGAAACTCTAATCGATCGTTCGCTAACTGACACATGAAAATTCAAATCCAATTCATCAGATTGAAAATGGAAAGATTGATGATAACCTCAACCCTAAAAGTCAAATTAACATGTCTAAGTCTCAACTCTCGAAATGAAAATTCCAAATTAAGTGACAAATATTCTGACTGACTGAAATTTAGGAAAGATAGGAAGATGATACCTGGTTAGGGTTGGGGATAGAAGACGAAAGTTGCGCTGTGTGTTATTTGGAGAATAGAATAAAAAGCGGAGTCAGTGAAGAAAAGATGTCAAAGGAGAAGCGCTTATATAGGCTGCCCAATCCTTGGACCTCAAGCAAACAAAAACACATTGCTCCCTCTCTCACGCTTCCGTGCTCCTCACTCTTTTTTCTTTTTTTCTCCCTGCACGTGCTCAATATTTTGTTAAATAACCATGTGATAGTAAAATATACAGGCCTTTTGCTTTTAATCTTTTCAAGTTCTTTTAAGTCTTATGTAATGTTCTTTTTTTGTTTAAGATTCTTCTTAAATATTTCTCACAATCACGTCACCAAGGATTAAAATAAAAAATTAATAACAACTCCAGAACCTAAAATAAAAAAAGTCATAAATTTACCTGAATTAAAAATAAAAAATATCATATTTACATGCATCAAAGAATAAAAAAAATTAAAATTAGATTTAGCAAAATTAACTTATAAATTAGCTGAAAAGGCTAAAAGCTTTTACTCAAAAAAAAAAAGTTAAGAACTAAAAAGTTAGAAACTAACTGATTTAATTTATTCTATTTGATAAGACTAACTAATAAGTTAGTTGATAAATATAAATGACGTAAAATGATATATTCAATTATACATAGAATTTAGTTAACAAAAAAGATTGTTACTTCAAGTAATTTATGAAAAAATAAACTACTAAAATAAACTTATGTTCAAAACAAACTTAATTTTGGTGAAGGAAATTTATAGGCTAGTCAAATAAGTTTATAAACTCCTCAAACATCTTACCAAACATAGCCCGAAGAAAAAAGTAACATATTTACAAGAAAAATATTTAACCATCAAACTAACAATAGTCAATAGCCAACAATTGATCATCAATATCCCACAAATATTCAACAACAAAAATTGATAAGTAAGGCCCCACTTGGGATGGCTCTTAGTTGTAAAATTAAAAAAAATAACTAATAAAAATAACTAATTTTTAGATTTTAAAATTTAGTTTTAGTTTTATTTAAATTTTATTTTCAAAATAAGTTTATTTTGAAAGTCTTGTATTATATTAAAATTAGTTTAAGAGTATGTTTCTGTTATGGTGTTGCTAGTGATAATAATGATAATGGAGATAATATTAATGATAGTAGTGTTAGTAGTGATGGTGCCAACAATAATAATAATTGTAGTAGGTGGCAATGATGGAGTGATAATGGTGATGGGGATGTCGATAGCGATAATGGTAATGTTATTGGCACGAGAATGATCATTATTAAAAATTATAATTATATCAAACGAATCTAAAAATTAAAGGATAGAAATGAAAGGTTTAAGAATACGAGAAAGAACGAGAATCACAAACGCTCAATGGTGAAACTATTTTTCAAAAATTAAAATATTTAAAGGTGTTGTTGATTTCATTGCTATAGTTTTGAGAAAATGGAATGTGGAATTTTTAGCACTATGATGGTTTTTTCATTCCTATTCACCATAAACAATTAATGAGATTGTCATTGTCATAGTTGAAACGAGGTGAAAAAATGGATAAGTTTGTGTTAATGCTAAAAATGATTGATAGAGTCCTTTTCCAAATATGATGGATTTGGTTTTTTCGTTATGCCTGTGTTCCTCCATTTAAACTATAAAATTTTCATAATTTTTAAAATTAAATGTCATCATTAAATATTAATAACAATTGTATTCTATAAATAACAGCATGAAAAAGAATAACAAGAAGTCAAATCCAAATATAATGTAGTTGAAAATATTTTTTCAAGTCAAATGGTCAATGTCATAGTCTCCTAAAAGGAGAATAGAGCAAGTGTATGAAAAATTATTAATAACAATTGTATTATATAAATAACAGAAAAAACATCACGTAATCAAAGTCCTCAGTTAATCCAATTTTTTTCAAGTTATTTATCTTTATTTATCAATCAAATTCAGTTTAATGTTCTTTTTTAAATATATCACCCTTTGGTTTAATCTTTTCACTTTTTTTTTTGTTTCTAGTCCTTTCAATTATATCATTTTTTTACTTTTTTAAAATATTTTTTTGAGTTCTTGTAAATTTATTATATTTTGATTTTAGTTCATCCAAATGTTATTTTTTATTTTATATTATTTTCGTGATTGGACATTTTTTTATGATATCATCATTTATTGATGACTTAAGTATTAATTTGATTTTTAAATTATTTATAATGATTCAATTCAGTTTTTAAATTTTGAAAGTTGCAATCAGATTCTTCAATTTTGTTAAATTTTTTAAAGCTCCAATCAGATTTTGATTTCTTTAATTATTTGGGATGATTAGTGTAAGAGCATATCGTACAAAATAATATTGCCAGAATTTCATACGAGAAAACGTGCACGACTGCAGACAATTGCTTAAATATAATAAATTAAAGAAAAATAAGGAAAGTTTGAAAGAAATTGTGCCAAAATAATTGATACATATAAGTTCCATGGAATTCCTATATATCGTACCATTTAGTAACCATTAATTATATCATATTTAAAAGATTAAAAAAATATACATAGCTTTTTTATGTAAACACGTGACCAATAATCAACATTTAATCTTAATTAATCATCATCTATGTATTATTGTATAATCTTTTTTAAAAGGTAAAAACTGAATTTTATTTATATAACCTACATATTGTTGTATAATCTTTATTTATAATTCTCATTTCTCATACTAAAGGGAGTTCTTACATAGAGCATATTAAGTGAGAGGATTTTTATTATGAGAGTGTGAGATGAGTGATTCTTGATCATTGAATCAAATCATAAAAAGGTTAAAATTAAAAGAAAATTATGTGACTTTTTAAAAATAATCATATGATCATTAAATAATTTATAATATAATTAATAAATCGTACGTGTATGATTATATAATTCAAATTGATTGCTATTGCCCTCTTGTACAAACACTCGTCACCCTTAATATACATCATTTGTATTACTATATGTATATATGAATACATGCATGTAATGAGATGATTTATTTATGTGAGAGTGGAAGAATTAAGTATTTATCACTAGATCTTATTCTCTCTTTTATTATTTATAAGATCTAATTATATAATTCATCAAAAAATTTTAAAAAATAATTAATTTAATTTATAATAATAAATATATCTTAAATTTATATTTTTTTAAAATTATTTTTGTCATTAATAATCCTCAATCTTATAATTGTTTTTAACAGGAAAAGGTTAAAATGAGGCAGTTGGGGGTTGTTGTTGGTTAATGGCTGGTTAATAATTAACAACCTGCAGCTAGCATGAGTATATATAGGAGCATATGGAAAAATAAAAAAAGGAAAATTACAGGTAACTAATTGTTGTCTGTAGATTACAAGTAAACATTGCGATTGTCTCCGATCCACCAAAGTGCCATAAATAGATAGGTAGCTATATTTATGGCACGGCATGCCATGGTTATTCAATTTTGTTCCCTTTTGCCTCGCTAGCTTCATTCATTCGTACGTCATGGGTCTCTTCTTCTCAAGAAATCTGCCTTTTAATCTCTTTCTTTTCTCAAAGAAAGCCTCTGGGGATTTGTTTCCCGAGCAACTCGACAACATGATGTGTCTCGTTGCCCGCACTGGCAGGCACTTGCAGCGCTACGACGATGGTTGTCGCCAAGTTGTGGGGTCTGTCTCTCTCAACGTCATTTTATGTATATATTCTTAACGTTAATTTGCTCATGACTTGTAATTTTCAACAGATGCATTCCATACAGATACAAGAGAAAGGGAAGCCAAAATAAGGAATTAGAGGTTTTGGTGATTAGTGCTCAGAAAGGCAATGGAATGCAGTTCCCAAAGGTAATTAATGATTAGGCATGTCTATGGTATGTAGTATCTAATAGTAATTATTTTGACATGAAATTCACAATTAATGGTTCATTTTTAATTAACGTGACATGCATGCATGCTCAGGGAGGTTGGGAGAGCGACGAATCCATGGAGCAGGCTGCTTTAAGGGAGACCATAGAGGAAGCTGGGGTCGTTGGCAACGTCGAAGTAATTAGTTTTGGTTAATTAATTACTTGCCAAACATTGCACCTTAATTAATCCATTTAATTTGCTTCTTACCCACCCTAGCTGGCCTCTAATTGCAGAGTAAATTGGGTAAATGGTTTTATAAGAGCAAACGCCAAGACACGATGCATGAGGGATATATGTTCCCTTTGCTTGTGAAGAAGCAATTAGAGAATTGGCCAGAGAAGAACATTCGGAAACGAACATGGGTATGTATGTCATATTATGCGCATGATCGATCCTTGTGTCTTAATTAATTAATGTTTTGTTCCTTTGCATGCAGATGACAATTGATGAAGCAAAACAAGCGTGTCCACATCCTTGGATGAAGGAGGCTTTGGATGTGTTGGTCAGTAGACAACCTCAATTTTGGGCGTTGCAAAGTCACACAACAGAAGGACTAACAACTAACAAGAGATCGATGCTAGAGACAGAAATTTCTAGAATGTACGTCAGAGAGAGATCTATCAACAGAACTCATTCAGTAGATGTATAAATTCTAGATCGATCTATTTGTTCTTTCCTTTATTTGATTCTTTTGTAATGCCACTTTTAATATAATTATGTTTAGTATTCGCATTACCAGCTAGATCATTTTGTTCTGTGACTTAATTTGCTTCTGTAATGGATGTGCCAATAATTTTTTTGTTTTTGATTGATTTGTTCAAAACTGCTTTTATTTTTTAATTACCGAATAATTGATATTTATAAGCTTATATAAGTAAGCTTTTTTTTTTCAGAATCCAACTCAAACAATGTCATTAATTTCATTAAACTTGTTTACCAAATTCTGAACCCATCTAATCCGTGTTTACAATAGTAGAATTGTGGTGGACAAGTATATAATTGCGGAAAAATCATTTAACTTTAAACTAGTAATTAATAAATAACAAACGATGTAATTAAATAATTAGTAATGCTTTATATATCAATAGATTCACTCTAAGCCTACAATAATAATAATAATAGACTATTCATTTGATTGAAAGATATATATATATATATATATATATATATATATATATATATATATATATATATATATATATATATATAAACGTCCCAAGACTTATGGGGCAACAGTATAAATTATTTATTGTTTTATCATTATTTGACAACCAAATGGCAAGTCTACATGATGATTTCATCTGGGAATAATTGAATATTCTTTAATCATCAGACAAATTAAATAGGACAAAACATCAAACTAGGTCAAACTTTGAAAGCATAGTAATTCCAAACACTGTTCGGTACAAGAATGGAAAATTCTATATATTCTGATATCCTGTCAAATCCAAAGGATTTTTTTATGGGTGAAATCCAAAGGATTTTTTTTTGTGTGAAAAATCCAAAGGAATTAAAACAACAATCGGAGTATGAAGATATGACAATAATGTGTTTCTTTAAGAAACTCTCTCAAACTGAAGGTTTTTAATATCTCTAAAATAAAACAAGTATATATGAAGAGAATTGAATAAAGCATTCAAGACATTTGACTGCTTCAAAACCACAATAATTATCTTATCCCAATTACTTAGCTTGCATTATTTTAAAATACATTTATTGTATATCTTTTAATGAGAAACTTGGAAGACTTTTTTCCTGTTCTTCCTATATATATATCATAAATGATTTGGTTATCTATATATCATAAATGATAGTTATATTTTCTTTCTCTTTTAATTAAAAAGACAAATAAGTGTGGAGCCTAAAGACGCTTGGTGTCCTGAGGAGGTGAGTTTGCTGTCCTGTCGTACGTAGGACCGTACCACAGATGTTGAACTGAACCCAACAATGTTCTTCTCTTTCTTAATTCCCTTGTAATTTGCATTCCTTCTTTATAGTTACATTGATTTGAGTATCGATCTTGACGAATACTCGGAATGGATCTTGACGAAAGACGAGACTAGGAAAGCACTTTATTTTCTTCACAAGATGACAGCACGCATAAGGATGGATGCTTGTGGAAGTCGAACCTTGATCAATGGGCTTCGTAAAATTGGGCGGCCCACAAAAAGACACAGGGTTAAGCCTAACGATTTTAATGTATGTATAGCATTATTGTTTATTTGAAATTACATGTCGGAGTCCTATGTTTTGATAATGCATGTGTCCTTGCCAGTGATTTATGTTTTAAGATTTCACTAGATTATCACTTATATTCCTTGGTAGTGTACCCCTACTATGCCTTTTAGTATCTCTTGGGAGTTTCTGCCTGAATAGCAACTAAAACTTTTTTTTTGTTGTTGATATCATCTAAAATTTAATTATAAGACTTCTATATAATGAACTATGTTAAAACAGAAATTATTGTTTTGCATTCTGTTCAAATAGTTAATGGAACTTCTTTTCAAAAGCTGGGTGGCAAATAAAAGCAAAACTCATGCATATCTGGATTACACCTTTGAAGCTATTTTAGATAGCCAAATAAGCAAAAGTGTTCCAGGAGTCTATGGCCTCTCAAAGTTTTACATTTTCGTGAAAATTCTCTCTATGGTTATTCCTTAATTTACAAAGAGAGGGGAAAATGTAAAAGATAATCATAAAGGTGATTAACAATATTGCAAAGTTCACGAAGTAATTACACTATTCCTTCTATGATTCTATCTCTTTGGTCTGTTGTCAAAGCTCTAGCTAGCACGATATCCTGACAACTAAAAAGTAAGATAGAACTTAGAAGGAGGATCCGCTTTCCCAAGGACTTGCACTCTTACACTTCGGTTCGGCACTCCCAATAAATTCTTCTTTAGTAGAAAAAAAAAACAAACTGCTTTAATTATTCTTTTTTAGCGAAGAAATAGTTTTCTATAAAAACCCTTTCATATTTGAGTCATTTTCTTTTTCCTGTAATTCGTTGTCCTTTGTTCATCTGTGTCATCAAAAGCTGTTTTTTGTACACTTTGATTTCCTGAACTTTATTCATTGTGACCAAACATGTCTTCTTTATTGACCCAAAAATAAATGCCTTGCTCATGCTGGCATCCCAAGTTAAGGTTGGAGAATCTTTAGACAACCTGGAGCGATTTGGGGTTTTGTTATATTAGTAGCTCTTAATTTACACCTCCACGTCTTATCTTAAGCTCAACACCGCATCATGTATTCAATTTGCAGGATTTATAAGGTCACTTGATGGTAAAAGGAGAAAAAAGAAAAAAAAAAAGTTGTGATTTTCATTCATTCGGTAATAAAAAATTAATAAATAATATTTATCGACAGAAAAAATATATTCAATTTGCAAAGTTTTAGACTAATATCAGTCTTTAGTTACGACAGATGGATAATTGGTTTTAATTTTTGGGATCGGGCAAATCTGCAACCCTAAGATTTGATTATGTTATCCAGCTAGGAAGGCAACATGAATAATGAAATCATAATAGTGGCAGAGCCCAACAATTATTGGTTACTTTTAACAAAGTATTCTCTGTACAGGTGAGGTAAGGAAGAATTGAATTTCTAATAACATGCTAAAAAATATCCCTATTTACCAACTAGACCTTGTTGGCATGTTATTTTTATTTCTTGTAATCATATGTTGTATATTGATTGTTTAAAACTTTATGGAAAATATGCCTAAATATATGCAACTTAAAAATACATAATTTAATTTTAAGAATTTGCTAATTATATTTTAAATCTTTAGAATGTTATCGACATAAAAATAAGGATCTTCTTATTGTTAATTTATTTTTAAGATTACCATGTTAGATTTTGAAATTTTTTTTATTACACTTTAATTCTATATATAGAGTCTAATAAAAGTTGAAGTACTAGTTTTGATGAATATGTAATGTAATGGCCAAAAATAACAAAACTAACATTTTCACGTGAAAATAGAGATTCCATTCTGAAATGGAAACGATCTATGTTGTTGCTTTACGGCAGTACTATAAATTAATTACCCGTGGGATAAAGTAAAAGTTTGAGTCTTTGTTGATCTAAATCATTTGATTAAGATTTTAGATGACCAAACCAAACTTAAGACATGGCGGATGTATGAGCACTTCTATAGTCTTAATAAAATATAGTGTATATATATTCTTTAATTAGGATCTGTGGCATATATTCCTCGCTAAACATTTATTGGCCTTTTCTTTTTACTATAAAAAAATTAAAGAAATAATGATAAAATTGAGTGAGGAATACTATTTTTTCGTCATTGAGGTCACAGAAATTGCAAACTTTTTAAAAAATAAATAATTAATTTTATCGTTAATTTTAATATTTCTGTAGTGATGATTAAATAGTTTCAATTTCTTGTACTAGTAGTTAGCCTTATCAGACATCCATATCCTCATATAGGATGCTGGTGAATTGGTCAACCTTTTTTAATTTGCAGGAACTGACATGAGAAATAGAATAACGGGCTCTAACGTTAAGGATTAAGAACAACGAATCAGAACACATTTTGATAGCAAAATAGAATGCGAGTCCAGCCGTAAAATTGATACGACTGTCATATGCTGCAATCATTAAGATCCATCACCAATTGTCATTTTTTTTAGCACAAGTTGAGGTTTTTCCGTATTTTATTACTTTGTCTCTTATAATAAGAAAAAAAACTCAAATATGTAGGGGCTGGCATCGTAGTTTAAAATGCGATGAAGATTTGGAAATTTCTGGTCGGTGCAGTTCTCACTATTAGATCTATCACCAAATTAAATTTAGCATCATTTTGCTATTGATTTTCAATTAATCAAATGTTGCGAAGATAAAAGAGACCTGCGGTGCAAGAATCCGATGTGCATTGTGAGCAAATTTACCCCCACAAAAAGAATTTACCGTTATTTTTTTCTTTTTATTAACATAAGCCTGTAGTTATCATGTTACGGTAATATTAAGCTCTCCCTTTCAGATAAATTGGAAAAATATCCCCCCATCAGTCATACTAGTGTTGGAAAATAAGTAGCCTATCGTTGTAGTACTTAAAAATATAAAATATTGTCACATTATTTCTGAAAATACGAAAATTTAAAAGCATCACGAGCTAATCATATATTCATTATTGATGAAGTTACTATCTTGATTTTTATAATTAAATAACATGACTCCAAAAATTAATATCTCCAAGCATATATATATATATATAGTCATTGTTAGAACCAAGTCAACCAACGTACCAAAACTCAAATACTCGATGATCAATCAAGAACACAAATTAAGATGTAACTTGTGTTGATTAAATTCTATGGATTCAGATATTTTTTAAAATCTCTTAATAATCTCACATAATATGTTTTGATACTCATTTAGTATTTTATAAGATTTATTAAAATTTTCCAACGATATCTCTTTTTAATTGCAGCACTCAACTCCTTGTCTCACAAGTCACAAGTCCAGACCAAATATAAATTAATTAAACAGAAAGCCATGCCAATCTTGCATAATCTGACCACCATCGCAATATAATATATATAATGCTATGTTTTGCTTCTGGTCTAGAGATAAAAATTAAATGAATGCGTATGGAATCTAATCCCAGATCACTCTTAATTTTAATCACAGTGAATCTAGTTAAACGTCTAAATATATAGATTTCTCCCTCTTTCAAATTATATGACGTTAATTTAAGGTTTTGACGCATCTATTAAAAAATATAATTGATTTATTAAATTTTAAAGAAAATATTAAATAATTTTTTGATATATTATTTTTTATTTTTTTAATTAATGACTCATTTATTTATTTTTTATATATTATTCCCATTAAATATTGATTAAGGGTAGTCTTAAAAAAATATTTAATATAACATTAATTTTATAAAATAATATATATTTTAGAATATTTTTTTCACTAAAAGAATATATCATTTGGAATCGAAGGAGTACTATTTATTATAGCTATACAGGTACTTAAATTAATAACATAAGATATGTAGCTTTTTAATATATATATATATGATTTATTTAGTAAAGCCTTTTATATATGACAATATAATTTTGAATGAATGTCTATAATAGATTGTACTTGCTTAATAAGAACGTTTTGGTTGCTAATGGTTGGAAAAAGGACATGACAAGCCAAACAAGACTTACAGTTGCCGTTTCTGATCAATGGGCCATATTTATATACAAGTGAAGTAAGCGACAGCCGACAGATAATAACTAGGGTTTATGATTCCGCAATATGCACATGTATGTTAAGGTAATGTTAGAAGTTTTAAAAAATAAATTATATCGGTAAAACTCCTGCAGGAGTGATTAAGCAGGCAATACTTGCAAAAGATCATGCAACCACACAATGCTTACTTAAAAGGTGCAGACGTAAAGATAGCTGTAGTCTTAGGAACACAACAGAACAGCTCACTTTTGCTGCTCTGCCGTGTGAACAAAATTAAACTATAATCACATTCATTATTTAATAAATTTCTTATGTAGTAATTTATATCATAATACATCAAAGTTTAACTCTACTTTACGTGTGTGTTTCTTGTTAATGGAATTATGGATTAATGTACTACTCCTTTAGCTCTCAATTATATATAATAATTTTAAAATAATTAAAAAATTAATTAGTATTATTTAATTTTATTAGTCCTACTTAAAAGATAAGTTTCATTTCCAAATTAACCTTAATTAAAATTTGATATTAAGAATAAAAAAATCATTCAAGTTAGAATCTCAATATAAAAATATCTTTAAGATGATCTCATTAAATATAATAAAATTAGTTTACATTTATTTATATTTAAGAACAAAATATATGAATTTTTATTGTTTATATTTGACATCGAAAAAAGTATTAGATGGATAAGTTCTTTTTTTTCTTTTTGAAAAAAAAAAAATGGTTCAAACAGATTTTCTAGAACAATCTTGTATCGATTTTAAGAAGAGTCGGGTTTTTTATGTAAGTAAATCAATCACCAAATCATTCTTGGTTTGAACTATCAAACCATTCTTGGTTCAAATCAAATTTTATTTATACAAGTTCGATCATAATTCAAGGACCATTGAATTATTAAACTTTGAACTAATACTTGTATTGATTGAATGATTAGTTTGATTTTTAAAAATAATAACAATTGTCAATATAAAGAGTTTTATACGTATGATTTTTCAATTTTAACCTCATTCAATGTTAACTTGGTTTTCGAAAGAATACAATAACATCAAATTAACCAATAGAGCTTAATAATAGATATACAATTTTAACATCTTTGACATTTGTCCTATCATAATAAACACCATACAGTTTTAAGTCTAGTATTTGTATAGATAACATGGATTTGACAGTCCCGAAATTGCTAATAAGAGAAAAATACCATACCAGTGTTGTGGTCTAGCTATAGATATTTTCTGCAACAAAAACTCTTTTGTTATTAAAATTCCATACTTTTGTATTTATTTATTTACTATAGTGAAAAGAAATTAATTCCACATTCTTTTTTGGAAAAAAAAAAGTACTATCAGCGCACAAATCAAATGAAAAGCGTTAATGTCACAAGATTAGCATTAGATTTGGCACAAAAGAAACCAATCTGACAAGAGAATTCCTAATATGCCGAAAAAGAGTCAAATCTAGGACAACAAGTGAAGAAAAGAAACCAAAAACAAAATATCAAGGATGCTGTTAGAAGAGATACATGGCGACTCCTAGAAGACAAAAGTGGTGAAAAACAAGAAGATAGAATTTGTCGTAGCAACAATATGCTACAGAAGAGTACCCAAAGGTAGATGATTACACGCCAAGCCAATTACAAGAAGGGTTGTGAATTTGATCTCGCAAATGGTGATTCCTATGAGCATTGTCTTGTATGAGACATTGAAGACGGAAATTTTTTTCTCACGGAGACTCTGGACACGGGAATGGAGATGGGATTACACTTCCCGTCATGAGAATATTACATAATTATTCTTGTTTTAATTGTTATTTTATATTTTAAATATTAAAAATTAGTTATATATTTTTAATATACTTAATCACTTAACATATACATAATTATACACACCGATACAACATATCATGTAACAAAACAACAACAATATTTTTTAAATTGGTAAAATTGTAAACTTGGTCCCCCACTTTATCTCCAATTACGGATTTGGTTCTCTTATAATTTAATTTACAAATTTAATTTCCCAATTTTATAAATCTCTCCAAAATTGGTCTTGGAAGCCCGATTTGGACATTAACCGTTAACCTCAAACGTTGATTGTCACGTGTCAATGTCACATGTGATTGCCACGTGTCAACGTCTGAGTGGTTCCCTGTAAAACTTTCATTTTTTGTAGGTAAAATTGCACTTTTGGTCCCTCAGTTTTACTCCAATTTCAATTTTGGTCACCCTATAGTTTAATTCACACATTTGGTCCCCCAGTTTTATAAATTGTTATGCAAAACTGGTCTTTTGAATGGTTTAGCCACTGGAGCTAGAGACATGGTAGGTCTTGATAAATCTCGCACTTCTTTTTCATCGCAAGTTTTTTACTCACTTGGAACTGAAATTTTCAGATCTCTTACTTTAACAGGTTCTGTAATAACTTCCTCTTTTTTTGCCCCCCATGCGCAATATTATGTGTATACGACTGCTTAAGTGGCCTATGTATGTATGACAATGGTATTTTTGTTTGAAATTTGAAATACAACTTATCCAGTAATGAAATTTGACTGAATTTATAAAGGGATTTATAAAATTAGGGGACCAAATGTGTGAATTAAATTATAAGGGAACCAAAATCGAAATTGGAGTAAAATTGGAGGACCAAAAGTGTAATTTACCTAAAAAAATAAAGTCTTTACAGGAAACTACTCAGACGTTGATACGTGGCATTGACACAGGACAATTACACGTGACACTCAACGGTCTGAGGTTAACGATTAACGTCTAAATCGAAATTCTAGGACCAAATTTATAAATTAAATTAAAAGAAGACCAATTTCAAAATTGGAGATAAACTACAATTTTGCCTTTTAAATTTACTAGAAATCAGGAGGGGAGTTTAATTGAAGAGCACGAACAAAAAGCGAGAAAGTACTCTCCATCATCACCGCCTCGGTGACATTCCTAATTACAAGTACACCATCAAAATAACTCTCAAAGTCGATCTCAAGAAGCTTACCAGAGAGAGACATGAACACTGGTTAATTGCACGCACATTCTTCTTCCATGTGCAAACTATAAGCCATTCTATGCCCTGTACGTGTAGGCAGGTTTCCCACCATAGATTTAAAAACTTGATCCAACTGGTTACATATGTATAACCTTTGATATCTCACATATAAAGTACAAAAATCTCCTCCTCTATTGGTAAGGAAGGCTAGCTGGGCCTCAAAAACATGTATTTATCACCATTCCATTATCATCCTTTTCAAATATTAATTTATTCTTAAATTGTATTTAAGTTAATATTTTTATTAATGCTATTCATTTAATTTATATTCAATTATCAAATTCGTTGTCGTTGTTGATTTTTTATTATATGTATCTACAACAGACTCTATTACACGTTTGATCAAGATGGCAGGTTAGTAGAGAGAGGTACTGATACATGAGTATTGTGGTTTATACTTCGAGGCTATTTCGATACAAAGTTTGAACAGTTATTCAGATTTTTTCTAAAAATAAAAATACTCTATATTTTGAGTAAAGAAACTTAAAAATAAAAATTCTAACTTTATCTAAATAAAGTCATAAATTGCTCGAAACGTTCGCAATCGTCAAACATAACTAATGACTTTTATATATAAAAAAAAACACTAACTAATTCGAAGTTTAGTCAAAAAATAAATAAAATTTAACAGATAATTGTTTCTACCAAATATCTAACTAGTGTAATACCAAAATGATTCAACTCTAATTTTGACACATTAATCATTTGTATCTAATCACTTGATTTTTTTCATTATATTTTTTTTTCATAAGCTATTTGGTTTTATTTTTAGTCATTGACATTAATGTTAAGTGATGACATGACAAATATAATTTATGCTTTAAAAATTTGTTATGTTTTTAGTGATTTTTAACTATTTTAATTATTTTGACAAATTTAATTTTTTAGAAATATTACAAATATAAATAAATAAAAAAAATCAAAAATCTAGGTACTAAATTTTCTAAAATCACAAACGTTACAAAAACAAACATTTGGACTGTAAAAAAAGTTGTAACTAAAACTGACAAAAAAACTTAAACATAAAGTTGATACACACCACATAAATTATGTTTGTCTCATCATTACTTAAAATTTTCATAAGGAACTAAAAACAAAACATAACAATTTAGGAAGGACTAAAAAAAATTGAGATTAGAAACCAAAATCGAGATAAAACCACAGACAAAAAATATATTTTACTTAAAACAACATGTGCTCCGATTTCATTCATACCGGTTAGACTTATGTACAAGCTTGATGTGCCAACAAAATAACTTATGTGCTCAAATGAAGTATCTATTTTTTTTATAAAAAAAATTGATACATAGTCATGAGTTCAAACAAGTGTAAGATACGTGCCCAATACATGTATAATACATTTTGTCTTTGAACTCCTTAAACCAAATTGTGGCTAATTTCCTAGACCAAATTTACGCTCCTCTATTTTTAAACTAAAGCACATTTGCATTTGTAGTTTGATTGTTGTTATTTTTATCTTTTTATTATATGTGATATTGACGGTGATATAATTAGATTATGTAGTTTTTTTTAATACTTTATAAATAAAAAGCTATAAGCTTTTAAAATTAATCTAATACTAAAATTAGAAATACTACAAAATATATTTTTATCAAGAAAATCAAGTTAAAATTTATAAAAAAAAATGTTACATAAATATGTTTATTTATGTAATTTTACATTTTAAAGTTAATTTAACAAGATAATTTTATCAAACATTTATAATTCAATAAGATGATTTTCAATTTTTAACTATTAATTATCTTTTTAGCTAGTTGTGTTAAACATAGTCTTAGTCTCTCATTTCTTTATAAAGAAATTTTCATATTGATTTTAGGATAATAAGATGTTTATTTATTTTTATTGAGAGAAATATAAAAAAATGTTTTGTTTTGAAATTGATGGATTAAAAAAAATTAAAAACCAAAAACAAAAGTAATCTAAATCAAGGGAAAAAACAAAGGTAAGTATTAAACACGATGAAAGGGATATGGGCATTTTTTGTAGTAGTAAGAAGTAAGTATATATAGTACCAGTATATATAGGTATAGATTTTTTTAGTGGAATGTAGTATATATAGAATAAAATACAGATTTAGTTTTGTTTTGAAGAGTAGATAGAATATAGATAGATAATAAAGAATGGGAATAGAAGTAAATTATGTAAAGTTTATGAAGGGAATGAGATTAATTAGGGCAAAGGGAAAGGAAAAAAAGAAGTTGAGTGATGACTTTAGTGTATCTGAGCAAGTTAGGGTTGTTTTCTGGGTGATGAGCACACAGGCTGGACTATTTTATTTATTCCAATTTTGTATAGTGGTTGCGCTTGTGTTTGTGTCAGTCTCCTCCTTCTCCCTCAGAATTCGCAATGCTGCCTCAGAAGCACACTCTGGTGGCGACACTGGCTGTGGTGCTCGCAGTAGCACAAGCAGTAGATCTGGCTTCCGAGCGAGCCGCATTGCTCGCTCTCCGTTCCGCCGTGGGAGGCCGAACCCTCTTCTGGAACGCCACCAGGGAGAGCCCCTGCAATTGGGCCGGGGTCCAATGCGAGCACGACCACGTCGTCGAGCTTCACCTCCCCGGTGTCGCTCTCTCCGGCGAAATCCCGGTCGGTATATTCGGGAATCTGACCCAGCTCCGAACCCTTAGTCTCCGTTTCAACGCACTCCGAGGTTCCCTCCCTTCAGATCTGGCCTCCTGCGTCAACCTCCGCAACCTCTACATTCAGCGCAACTTGCTCAGCGGCCAAATCCCACCCTTTCTGTTTGATTTTGCGGACCTGGTTCGCTTGAACTTGGGCTTCAACAACTTCTCCGGGCCCTTTCCCACCGCCTTCAACAGCCTCACCCGCTTGAAAACTTTGTTTCTCGAAAACAACCAGCTCTCCGGCCCAATCCCCGACCTGGACAAACTCACCCTCGACCAGTTCAACGTCTCCGACAACCTCCTCAACGGCTCTGTCCCTCTTAAGCTTCAGGCATTCCCTCCGGACTCTTTTCTAGGTAACTCCCTCTGTGGCCGCCCACTCTCTCTCTGTCCCGGAGATGTTGCCGATCCTCTCTCCGTCGACAACAACGCCAAGGACAGCAACACCAACAACAAGAGCAAGTTGTCCGGGGGCGCCATAGCGGGAATTGTTGTCGGATCGGTGGTGTTTCTTCTCTTGCTTGTGTTCCTCTTCATTTTCCTGTGCAGGAACAAGAGTGCCAAGAATACCAGCGCCGTCGACATTGCCACTGTCAAACATCCTGAGACGGAGTCCAAAGTTCTTGCCGACAAGGGGGTCTCCGATGTCGAGAACGGCGCTGGTCATGCTAATGGCAACTCTGCGGTCGCAGCTGTGGCGGTGGGGAATGGCGGTAGCAAGGCGGCGGAAGGGAACGCGAAGAAGTTGGTGTTTTTTGGGAATGCGGCGAGGGCGTTTGATTTGGAAGATTTGCTTAGGGCTTCGGCGGAGGTTTTGGGGAAAGGGACTTTCGGGACGGCGTACAAGGCGGTGTTGGAGGCGGGGCCGGTGGTGGCCGTGAAGAGGTTGAAGGACGTGACCATTTCGGAGAAGGAATTTAGGGAGAAGATTGAGGCGGTGGGAGCGATGGATCACGAGAGTTTGGTGCCTCTCAGGGCTTACTATTTCAGCAGGGATGAGAAGCTCCTCGTCTATGATTACATGTCCATGGGAAGCTTGTCTGCGCTTTTACATGGTTCGTCCATTCCTTCTTTCTTTCTCTTTATTTTTTGTGCTTGCTTTTCACTCAATTTGGACCTTTTCTTGGACTATCATTACTTGCCGCAATTGTGTTTCTTTTTTGGGGAAAGAATGCATCATTGGCTGTGTTAGTCATCGATTAATTGTTCATTACTCTGCATTTGTTAGGAATAATCTTTAGATGCATTTCACTTGTTTCTTATTATATATATGCCTTTTTGGTCCCAATTGGATCACAAATGTGGCTGTTTGTCCGAATTGTCTCTCCATCTCCTGCTACTACTAGACTAGGCTTAGTTGGTAGAATTTGGCTATGTTGATTTCATGAGTTTCTAAACAGTGGTGATGATGTTTCTGATTCTGATCTTTACAGGAAACAAAGGAGCTGGTAGGACACCACTGAATTGGGAAGTGAGATCAGGCATTGCACTTGGAGCTGCCCGTGGCATTGAGTACCTACATTCACGAGGGCCTAATGTTTCTCATGGAAATATCAAGTCATCAAACATCCTCTTAACCAAATCATATGATGCCAGAGTGTCTGACTTTGGCCTTGCACACCTTGTTAGCCCCTCCTCTACCCCTAACCGTGTGGCCGGCTACCGTGCACCGGAGGTGACTGATCCTCGCAAGGTGTCTCAGAAGGTAGATGTGTACAGTTTTGGTGTGTTGCTCTTGGAACTTCTGACTGGGAAGGCACCTACCCATGCTCTCCTGAATGAGGAAGGAGTGGACCTCCCCAGATGGGTTCAATCTGTGGTTAGAGAAGAGTGGACTTCTGAGGTCTTTGATCTTGAGCTCCTTAGGTATCAGAATGTGGAAGAGGAGATGGTTCAGTTGTTGCAACTTGCAGTAGATTGTGCAGCACAATACCCTGACATGCGCCCTTCAATGTCTGAAGTGGTAAGGCGCATACAAGAGTTGCGAAGGTCTAGCTTGAAAGAGGAGGACCAGGACCAAATCCAACATGACAATGATATACAGTTATAGAAGAACATGTATCTTCTCCCATATTTTTACTTGCTAAATCCTGTGCGTAAGTTGCTTGTATTCTGTTGTTAGCTTGGGCCGGCCTCAAATTTCTTTCCTTGGCACCAAACTTTTGAATTTTCTTCCTCCTCAAATCTCCATTGTGCCATCTCCCCCCTTTTCCTTCCCAATCAATACATTGGGGGGAAGTGGATATCTGTTCCATTAGTTATTGTTGGATTCTGGTTGATTGTAATTATTACTTCTGCTTTAACATGCCTTTTACTTTTGTTGAAACCTTATTATGTCTGTTGAAAATTTGTAATTGAGATGTTATAGTAGCTGTCGTTGGATGGTTGGTTGCGATGTCTCGTCGGTGGTGTGTTTTATTATTGCCAAAAAAGATTATTGTGAACGTGATCGCCACCTTCGTGAGGATGGGCGATTTATGCCCCAAACCAACTTTTGATTAATTCTTCCTCCTCTTGCCAGTTGGTTTAAGATTTATTTATAGAATGCCCACGTCACGAAGAAAAGAAAACACCCTTACAGATTGGATAAAATTAAAACTGTGAGGTACAGTATGGATAAATTGTCAAATTTGATTTTTATGAAATCAAATGTTAGAAGAGGGTACGGCATATGTGCAAAATTGTGATCGTTACGATATTTGATGTTCATACCATAGCTGTGTGTTAAATTAGTCAAAACAGTTAATTTGACATGATTCTAATAAAGGTTCAATCTAGCAATTAAATTTATGACAAATTCTGGAAAGCAGGATTTTTTATAATTATTTGTGAGACTCCAAAACATTTTTTTAATCAATTAAATTAGATTCCTTGTCATGAAAGTAGGATATTAGAGTATGCCTCAAAGATCAGTAATACTGGTCCCCCACAAGCCAATTTTGTCAGACTAAGCATGAGTTGTTTGAATGATTTCTTATCCTTTTTTTAATTTAGATTTTGAAATTTAAACATCAGCCCATGGTTGGCAGTGACAGTGGCCGAAATTTAAAAGAATGGGATTCGGGTGAGTAGTATAATGCTATAAACTGATGAAAGCTCAAACGTATGTGCGATGCGTTTTTGCTTTAGGTGCTTATAATTGTAACTCTACAGTGTACATGTACAAACATACTAGTTATGGTTCATGGCCATATTTTGTTGGCTCTAGGGCCACCTGGTCTTTTTTGTTAATATATGGAGGGGCTACACTTTAAAAAGGTTGGAAACAAAATAATCAGAAAGTGATGTGAGAGAAGCAAAGATTGGCATCCCACCATCTTAACCATACTACATGGGATGCGTTTGTCTCTTGGTTATTGCCGTCCCATCTTTCAAAGTTGATGACCGTTGCAGTTGCAGTATGTCTGCTGTAAAAATTGACACCACTTGATTGCATTTAGCAGTTAGCATGAAGCAGATTTTTGCTAACAAAATAAAATAAAATTGAATACTCATTTCAACCTTGATACAAATTAACATTAATTTTAAAAAATGAATGATATCAATTCAAGTTTTCCATAAGATCGTCGTCCTAGATTGTCTAGTTTATTTCTATAGAGTTCTATTAGATATTTTTAATTAATTAATAAGTAAATATTTTTTGTATTTTTCAATAAAAAGCAAACAATTTCAATTAAATAGTTTTTATTTTATTTTTGTAAGCATATTCCTATCAACACTTTATCTGTTTAGCATTTTCTTATATATTAGGATCGGTCTAGTGATTAAAAAAGATGTTAGATAGATTTCATATATATTCTAACCTTGGTGTCACTATTACATATAATTATTTTCCTATCATTTTTCATAAATTATTCAATTTTTTTAAGATGATGCTGTACCACCACGGGATCATCTAATGAGTTAAGTTTAATGTGCACTTTATTACATACTCATTTTAAATGTTATTTCTTATTTATAGCAACTAAAATGAGTATCTATAATAAATACTTATATATATATATATATATATATATATATATATATATATATATATATATATATATATATATATATATATAAGAATTGTATATTCTCTGAAATAAAGTAATTGTTATTTAAAAATTTACATAAGGATTAAAAATATCATTAAATACTAACATTTAAGTTTTCTTGATCATATGTCCATCTTATTCCACTAATGTTCCACAAGAGAAACGGTTAGATTAATTAGCAAATTCTATAATTCCATAAAGTTATGCTATTAAGTCCTTGTAGTTTAAAAAAAATTTGCAAAATCTATATAGTTTTAAAATTTAGTAAATAAATCCTTAAAAACACTGTTAAATACTATCTGTCTAAGATTAACTTTTTCAAATTGATCTTTTTTTGTTCAAACCACCAGTTTGTTAGTAAGTTGTGATCTCTTTTGAGAATGTCACTTGTTTCCCAAGTCAAAATTATAAGAAAATGTATACAGATAGAGAATAGAGATAGATAATTGGATTGATGACAACAACCAGCAGGGGAAGGGAAATACTGGGGGTAAAAGAAAAGTATGTATGCCTTTCTTCTGCTGAAGCTTTGGACTATGGTACGCCATCGATTTAACCTACATTGGATCATTATTATAGTCTAGGATATCAAATTATTGAAGTTCATCTACTGCCAAGTATATGCCAGTTAAAGAGATGGTAATTTTTTTAATAACTCAGATTGATAATTCAAACCAGCCCAACTCAATTAAAGTTGCATTGATTGTTGGGTTGAGTTGAATTACAACAAAAAAAGGCCAATTAAGTTTAGTTGAGTTGGATTAAAAATATACTAAAATCAACCCAACCTTTACAACTTACACTTGTAGATGACATTTGAAGGCGAATAAATTGAGTATCGATTTTGCAATTTGATGTAGCAACGTCACTTCGGATCCAAAACACATAGATGCCGCTTGAGAAGCCTGCAACATCTACTTTCAACCATTAATCCAACCTAATATGTCAAATGATACCATCAACCTTTCTACTACTAACCTGAGTATCAGGTAAGGCTAAGAAACTCACATTATGTTTACCATGCAATCAACTTCCAAATTGACCGAAGTTTGCTTTTGAAAGCAATACCTCAAATATTCTAGGCTAATATATTAATAATTAAAGAGTAAACTATATTAATTACCCTAAACTTTTGTGAAATTATACAAATACCTCCTTTTTTAACATTTACAGTAACTCTCTTCTAGATGAACACTATAATTTTTTCAAATAACTAAGGAAGTTAGTGTAGTGTATAAGAGAGAGTGTTAGTGTATATTTTTTCCAAAAATTAAAGGGATTAGTGTATGAGTGGATAAAAGCAATGAGAGTTTGTTTAATTTCACAAAACCTCATGGGTAGTTAGTTTAATTTGCTTATCATTAAAAAAATAGGTTAGTGACAAAGTGCACCCCAACAAGCTAAAGTGAAATAACATGTGTCATATCATTTACTTTGATGCATCCACAATGGTATTGTAATAATCCCTTGGACCTCGATTACAAATGATAACCTCTTTGAGATTTTTGTCCAATTCACGTTAGTCAATATCCATACCCTATCAACAAGAACATTTACATCATTTATTGCATTTTGATTGACATAAAATTAGTCCATCACCTTAATTACTTGATTGTTGTCGTTGGAACGCACAATGATGGATTAAGAATTATGACTTAGATCCATGATAACTTATTTATATATTTTATTGTTATTTCGTGTGCTCTTATCCCTAATCATTGTTCCTTGATTAGGCTCAAAAGTATCCTCCTTAACTTGCTTGACCATTTTTAGGAGTTGTCAAGCTAGGGGATGGGTGGAACAATACTATTATTAGGGGCAACTAATAACAAATATACCTCTTTGTTGTGTCCAAATTAACCACACATATAACAGAAAATGCTAAGGTCATCATACTCCACATTGTAGTTTGGGTTGTGAAGCTTAAACTTCAAGACAATAACCTTCCTTAGATATACCACTTCACATAATTGTGCAAATCAAGCCCTTAATTGGGGAATGTCCTAGTTAGTGTTTAATTGTTGTCATAGCATGGAGTGGTTATATGTTTTTATTGTTTGGCCGATTGAACAAATTATGTTTATTGTGAAATTTAAATAGAAGATCAACAATACAAATCTAAATTGTTATTCAATGAAAGTCATCGTGAAAAATAATAAAAATTAATTTTGAATAAAAATAAACTAATTCCAAACAAGGAACCACACATGGAACTCAAATAACCAATAAAACTATCATAAATACTTATCTTAATAATGTTTTATTATGCTTCTTTATTTATTCTATTCTTTGTCAACCTAATGCTAAAATATTAGGTTTAAATCTTGTTAGTTGTTTTTGTTTTAAATAAGGAACCAAATTAAAATTAAAAGATATCAAGTATTTTAAGGATTGGGTGATGAGATTGATGTATTATTATTAAGACGAAAGATGCTTCGAAGTTGGGACAAATTATATTAAGGATTAAATGGAAGTGTTTTAATATATAAAATACTATATTACAGTAAAAAAAATACTATAATAAAAATACATAGAAGAGAGAGTGTCATTGGCAATTAACGGGCCTAAAATAGTTTTATTAACAGTAAATGGGAGAAAATTCTAAGAAGTACTTATTATCTTTCTATACTTTAAGGAAGAAATTAAGAGTATACTCGAATAATAAGAGAATATTCGAAGGGTTGATTAATTATATAAATAGAGAGAAGTTGTAGCTGCAGTGGGCAGATAGGAACCCTAAATTGCAGTTTGACCTAGAGAGGCCGAGCGAGAGAGCGAGGGAGCATGGAGGAGGGAAAATTGAGAGAGCTGAAGCAATTCATAGAGATATGCAAGTCCAATCCCTCACTTCTCCACAATCCATCTCTTTCATTCTTCAAGACTTATCTTCTCAGGTTTCGTTTTCTTCTCATTTTTTCATTTCTTTCTCCTAATTCTCACTCACTCACTCACTCACTCACTCATACACTGTCTCTGCTGCTGTAGCCTCGGTGCTCGCATCCCTCCCCAACCCAAAACGGTGTGCCTCCCCATTCATTTTTTTAACATTATATTTTATCATTCTGCGTTGATAAAAACAAATGAATTTAGGGATTTCCGGTTATTGTTGCTCACACCATATGCAGGAACCAGGTGATTTTGATGACAAGTCAGATCCTCCTTTATCCGCACAAAATGACATTGTAGAATCTGATATAGAGTTGGATAATGCTGATGTTGTTGAACCTGATAATGACCCTCCTCAAAAGGTGTGCTATGCATGTGTTATGTATGTATGGTTAATGTCCATGCCTCAACAAATCTGTAATTTTAATGTATTTGCAGATGGGAGATCCTTCTGCTGAAATAACGGAAGAACAAAGGGATGCTGCACAACTAGCAAAATCAAAAGCAGTCGATGCTATGTCACAAGGCAAATGCCTTTCAATTCATGATTACTTAGTTTTTTTTTTTTTTAATAAATCTCTCAATTCATGTTTCTTGGACTTTCTTTTAGTTGGCCAATTGACTTTTCTTTAATGATTTTTCCAGGTAATTTGGATGAAGCACTGGCCCAACTGACAGAAGCCATTTTGTTGAATCCGCAATCAGCTATACTTTATGCTACTAGAGGTACTCTCTGTGTGTGCGTGTGTATTCCCACCAGAATGGAACGTCTTTTTGATAAATTCCTTTCAGTTGCTTTATTGTTTGTTTTACCTTCTGTATCATTTGGAAATCCCAATTTCTTGTTTTCAGCTAGCATCTATATGAAATTGAAGAAACCAAATGCTGCTATACGTGATGCTGACACTGCCTTGAAGGTTTTTTTATTCCTTACTTGTTGCATAGAAAACATGGTATAAAAGAAATTTCTGTGCCATGAGTTTGTGTACTCAAAGGTATCTTAATTGTTCCAGATTAACCCAGACTCAGCTAAAGGCTACAAAATACGAGGAATGTCAAGGGCTATGTTGGGACTATGGGAAGAAGCAGCAAGTGACCTTCACGTGGCTTCAAAGTTAGATTACGATGAAGAGATTAGTATGGCACTTAAAAAGGTATTTGCCTACTTTTGACAGACGGAACCTGCAGAAGGAATCCTTGTTCATTTTGTAATTGTATCTTTTGGCTGGACAGGTTGAACCTAATGCCCTTAAAATCGAGGAGCATAGGAGAAAATATGAACGCTTAAGAAAGCAAAAGCAACAGAAAAGAGCTCCTATCAAGACTGAAGCTCCTATTAAGAAGGAGCAAGAAACTGAAGCCCAAGTAAGTATATAGTTTCTATGATTGAACAATCTTTTTGATAGACAGGCTTTGTGAGCTACTATGAAGCCTGGTATTCTAAAAATCACAAAGTATCAAAATCATACCTGCCTGTATCTGATACAATACATGTAGGATGCTCCTTGATGGTATTCTCCATTTCTTTTAAAATTTTATTGATTGATATGTTTGAGATACAACTCCAATACTTTGAATAGGTCTTATGTAATCATGTTAGTCAAAATCATGATCTTTCACATAAGATTGTATGACTTTATGATCTTGAGTACCTCCATGCAGGATAGAACTTTGGTGAGATTGTGTGAAATTGTTGTGTAAGATTGTGGAATTGGTGGTATGGAATGAGGCACAATCCCACCGAGCCTGGAAAAAAAATCCTTTTTTTAGCTTAAAACCTGTGACCTGTTTGCGCACAGGCTGAAAACCTAAAGCAGCCCAAATCTTACTCATTTTCAGCCACTCTTTCTTTGCGAGATGACTGCTGTGTGCGATTCACTTCCTCATTTAGGCTTCATCTTGTTATTCTTTGTCGCTGGTTCTCCACATCTTGTTTTATCTTCTGCGCTTGCCTTGTGCATGCTGCTGGCCTTTGGGTTCTGTTCTCCTCTCTCCTTCTGTGTGTGTGTGCATGTATGGTATGTGAATTTTGTAGGATCTTATGATTTATGTTACAATATTGTGTTTTATGGACAAACCAATGCAGTTTGCAAATGCAAACTAAACCACCTATTGTCCATATTTTGTTTGGTGGATGATACTTACAGGTAATATTAGATGGATTTATATAATTAATAACCAACAAATTAACAATTGGTTTTTCCCTTTAGTTATAATTGGAAGCATAAGATAATCAATCTTAAGATCATTTTCAAATAACATTTGTCTAAAACAGTTGACAACTTTTTCATATTATGATCTATGGGAATCCCAAGGTAACTTGAAATTTCTTTCATAAAATATAAAAGAATCTAGAAAGTGGAAACCTACTTAGGCAATCTAGCCGGTATTCTGGTGTGTGGGTGTGTGATAGCCGGCATTCTGGTGGGTGGGTGTGTGTGTGTGGGGGGAGGTGTCTTCTATTTTCAGCTACCATCGAATGTTACTTACATTTAAGTATCACCCACCCAACAACATCATATGGACAAAAAATGGTTTAGTTTTCCCTTTTAAATAACATTTGTGTAAAACAGTTGCCAACTTATCCTTATTATGATCTATGAAAAATCCAAAGATAGTAACCTGAAATTTCTCACATAAAAGAACCTGTGAAATAAAAATAAACAATAACTACACTGGCTTTTTTTAACACTTGCAAATATGTTGGATTAAAGAATAACTAGAGAACATACCTGATTTGACTAGTAATGGTTCATTTGTATCTTAAGTTAACTAAGAAGCTACTTCTGCCAAAACAAATATAAAATTGCATGCATCCAATATCTGGATCGAGTTCAATTCTCACCGCAAGAAAAATATCTTGGGACAGAGGTATCAATACTAAATTTTTTATTGAATTCCATCAAATAACAATGACAAATTTTCCTTATAACTCTTTGAATGACTTAACACAATTTATCCTTGTTATTTGATGGAGTTTAATAAAAAATTTAGTTTTGATATCACTGTCCAAAGAAAAATATCTTGGGACAGAGGTATCAATACTAAATTTTTTATTGAATTCCATCAAATAACAATGACAAATTTTCCTTATAACTCTTTGAATGACTTAACACAATTTATCCTTGTTATTTGATGGAGTTTAATAAAAAATTTAGTTTTGATATCACTGTCCAAGATATTTTTCTTACAACAAGAATTAAACTCAATCCAGAAATTAGATGTCCACAATTCAATGTGGGTTTTGATCGAGGTAGCTTGTTAGTATACTTGAGATACAAATGAATCATTACTCTTTTGCTAGATCAAGTATGTTGCCTAGTTGTCATGTAGTTGTGTCCGGCATATTTGCAAGTGTTAAGAAAAGTCATAGTAAATTTGTAATTAATGTTTGTTTTTATTTTCCAGAATCTCAAGATCATTTTTCAAATAATATTTGTCTAGAATAGTTGCTAACTCATCCATATGATTTATGAGAATTCCAAAGATAGTAACTTGCAATGCATTACACTGACTTTTCTTAACACTTGCAAATATACTGGATACAATTAAAGGCAACTAGACAACATATCTGATTTGACGAAAGAGTAATAATTCATTTGTATCTTAAGTTTACAGACAAACTACCTTTGTCAAAACATTGAATTGCGTGCATTCAATTCCTGGACCAAGCTCAATTTTCATTGCAAGAAAATATCTTGGACAGGGGTATCATAGCTAAAAATTTTATTCAACTTCGTCAAATAACAATGATAAATTGTGTTAAGCCATTCAAAGAGTTATGATAACTAAGTTTAATAAGGGCAATTTATGATTGTTATTTGATGGAATTAAATAAAAAATTTAGCTGTAATACTTTTGTCTAAGATAATTTTCTTGCAATGAGAATTGAGGTCAATCTAGAAATTAGATGCATGCAATTCAATGTGTTTTAACAAAGGTAGCTTGTCAGTAAACTTGAGATACAAATGAACTATGACTCTTTTGCCAGATCAGATATGCTATCTTTTAATTGTATGTGACAGACTTGCAAGTGCTAAGAAAAAATAGTGTAGTTATTATTATTTTTTTATATTTATTTTCCAAGTTCTTTATGTAAGAAATTCCAGGCTAATGTCCTTGGAATTCTCATAATATGGATAAATGTTATTTGAAAGTTATCTTGAGATTGATTATCTTTTGCTTCCAACTATAGCTAAAGGGCAAAAATCAGTTTTTAATTTGTTATGAATTCTTATATCCATCTAATATTACATGTAAGTATCATCCACCCAAGAATAAAGTTGTCTAGTTTGCACTTGTAAACTGCAACATGCATTGATTTGTAGTTCTCACTATAATGTAGGTTTTATTTTTACATCACTATTGGTATAATGGAATTGGATGGCATTTCATTCCTTCTGGAGATTCCACCTGTTCTTTGACAATTATCACACGTCTGGACATATTCATAAGCACCCTTCCACAATGTAGGCCAATAGAAACTAGACTGCTTGAGTTCAATCATTCAGGATGCTTGTTTTATGAGGATGATACTTTCTCGTAAGTCAAGGTAGTATTGTGCTAGCCAGAGATAACCTTTTCAGCATCGAGTGAAGAATTTCTTCTAATGGTATGATGAAGTAGTTTCTCAGTGTTTCCCAGTTTCCCTTTGTTCTTGTAAGATCAAAATTGGGAGGTAGGCTAAAGCCTGAGCTTGAATGCTTAAGGTCTTTCATCTCCTTGTCAGTTGAGTTACTTCATAACCTTTTCTTCTGATTCTAGTTTTAGGAACTTTCTCTATCTAAGGTGTTAGCATCACACATATCATATAGATTGTGTAGTAAGTGAAATTTCCCAAACAAAACATTAGGAAATGATGCCATCTAACTTGGTTAAGTCACGTTAGTTGTGGTTACCAGCAGAATGCCAGAGCTAATGCAGAATGACTGACCCTGCCTCCAAAGAGGAATGTTTATTCCTTGTTATATCCCATAGCTTGCTGAGACCGGAGATAGGGTCCCCTAAGATATGATGATAGTTACAATAATCTACGTTCCCCTATGGGCATATCCCAGGTTTCCATTATGATCTTAAAATAAACTATTAGACACAAAAAAGCTAAAAATTAGCTTGATTGTAATCCGAGTAACGAAGATTGATAAGCACCAGGGTTTTGAGAATTAATGGGATGGGTCAAGTTTCAAGATTGAGATGCAATTTTTAGCTGCTTTTATTTAGACATGTATTATAGCGACTTTTTAAGCCCTATGTTTTACAATCTTAACTCCTATTCCTGATTCCAAGTAAAATCTTGATTTTGGCTATCTAGTTTGTATACAACTGTTTTTTTTAATATTTATGATCACAAATATTGTTTTTGAAAATTGTGATCATCATCCAAGGGTAAAATGGATTTAGTTTCTGTAGGCTACTGTTTGTGATAACATTGAGATATGACATGGAAATCCCTCATTTCCTATGAATTCATAATTCTACTGTAGGAGTGTAGTGTCCAATTACGTTCTCCTTCCATCTTAATTTAAAAAAAAAAAAAACATTCTTCTTCCATCTTGATTAAAATGCTATATGTTGTGACAAGTTGTTGGCTCTCACTATGCACCTGAAAAACAATGCTATGAGATGATCTAATTATAGCTGTTTTTTTTTTCAGGTACAAGCAGCATTATCTGCTTTAAAAGATGGTAAGTCTTTGTATTTCTATCTTCCTGATGGTAATAAAATTCACAAAATCTTTTTTGTTGACCTATCTTTTGGTTATTGTGAAAAATAGAAACAGTACACATTTGTCTGGTTCAATTCCTGCATTATACTGTTCCTGGGGCTATGATAAAAGCTTTACTATACATATTTTTGTCTTAATTTCTCACCCGCATTACAGACTTAGGAGTTTGATGGAAACACGTGGATATTTTGGCATTAAACAGATGGTCCTAACAATATATTAAAAACTATATTCTTGAGGGTGATTTGTCAGCATATTTGATTGTGATATTTCATTTTTATTCCTAAAAAAATAACTATGTTGCAATTTCTTTATTTTCTATGACCTATTAAATGACCTATTACGTTTGTGGCATTAAAAGGGCAAGTCATGGGTATTCACTCTAGTGGTGAATTGGAAAAGAAGTTAAGTGCTGCATCAAAGACATCACGCTTGGCGATCCTGTATTTTACTGCAACATGGTGTGGCCCTTGTCGCTTCATTTCCCCTATTTATACAAGCTTGGCTGAAAAGTACCCAAAAGTGGTTTTTTTGAAAGTTGACATAGATGAGGCCAGGGACGTTGCTGCAGGTTGGAATATTAGCAGTGTTCCGACATTTTTCTTTGTTAAGAATGGCAAAGAGGTTGACAGTGTGGTCGGGGCAGACAAAAGTACACTTGAAAGCAAGATTGCACAACATGCTGGCTCTCTTTAAGTGAATACCTTATAAAAACCCTGATACAATTAACATTTTCTTGTTTCTTGTTTTAACATGTCCATAGTGTCATACAAAGGCAAAAGATCAAATTGAGTTACAATGTGTTATGGCTTGGCGTTTCCTCTGTCTGGTTGCATGTACAAAATGTTGTATTGATTTGTAATAAGTTTCATATTTTCAAGCCGATTTTATGTTTGTGATGTGGCTGTAATTAGGGGTGGAAATGAGTCAAGTCAAGCCAAGTTTTACTAGGTTTGAACTTGGTTTGAGTTGAATACGTAAGGTTTGAGCTTGACTCATTACTTGTCATAGGTTTTTTTTTAAGGCTCGGCTTGACTTATATAAAAGTCTGGTTTGGCCCACGAGCCTATTTAAAAGCCTGCTTAAAGATGTTTTTGATTAATTATTTTAAAACTTAATGAAATATTAACTAAAAAAAGAAACTTATAAAATTTCGTATAATTAATGTATAAATCCAAAAATAATTGATAAATAAAATCATATTGAATTCAAGTTGTTAAAGCACAAAGTATATCAAAAGAAAATAAAAAGAGCATAATATTAAAAAATGTATGAATTAGAGATGATTTTGCAGAAAATGAATTTTATTTTACATAGTGGACATTAATAAAAATTGAAATTCTAAAATTCTAGAATTATTCTCCTCTTCGAACAAAAATTTTCTAAACTAAAACCTTGGTGCTATTATATAGGTCCTCAGTCTCAAAGTTTACAAATTTATTTTAAGTCCAAATCCATAAACGAAATAGAATAAAATATGGATAAGATAAGATTTTATAAAATAAAGTTATTATTATCATTTTTATTATTATTATTAGTTAAACAAGTCAGTTTGACTTGTTTAACAAGCTTTTTTTATGATTTGAACTTGACCTTTTTATCTAAAAAGGTTTTTTAAAAAGCTTGAACTTGACCTCTATAGTAAATAAGTCAAGTCAAGCCAAGCCTTACATAGGCCGACCGAGCCGAAGACCCTCGACACAAGTTGTTTGGCTCATTTTCACCTGTGACTATAATGGGGAGACAAAAGTACAAACTAGGAGACGGTTACTTTTTTTGGAAAGTTGTGGGTGGGTCTCTCTCTCTCTCATTTTGAAGTCAGGCTCAGGCCACCCCGAAAGCTTCATTCTTGTATGAGACTATAGGATTCAAATTATGGTAATTGGTTTTAACTCAACTCTTCATATGCCGGCAAGTGCTGGTGTTATATCCAGCTTGGGTTATAGCACGTTCACAAACAAAAGCATTGCTATTCGCACGTTAGGGACAGAAAAGCAGAAAACTCGCAAGCCTCTTTAACAGAAATATTATGATCTCATGAATATGATAGCAATGATACAAGAAAATAACGTGATTGTTGTGACCTTCAGCTTTTTAGCAAGCCGGGGGAATCTATAAACTAACAGGTTATCCAAAGAAAAAAAGGTGTGGTAAATGATTCATTTCCTCTCATTCTTGGAGTAAAATCTCAAAACCAAATAGAAGAAGAACCTGTAAAGAACATCCCAAGCTAGCAGGATTAAGATGTCATACCATATGTTATCCATTGTAATATCCATCGAGGACAAGATATCTTTCCCTAATAAACAGTTAGCGGGCAGACTGGAGTTATGGTGTTTGCTGAGCTTCAGGTCTCCTAATGGTCCATGGGATAATTCTGCTAAATTTCCTGTGTAGCAGTTGAGGTTATTGAATTCATTTGTGAGCAATGCCTCAAATGGATATTTGATTGCAGAAATATAGTGAAGCCACATCCAGTAAAAGGGTATCTGAGTTCGCTTGAGGAAGAAACCACAGGTCAAAAAGAAGAGTGCTGTTGTGGCTATGACTACTGCATACCCTGTGATGTAACTAGGCACAAGTGCACTAACAAGCATCACATATGCATTGGTAGTAATAAGCGAGGCATAAAGTATTAGCCAGAAATACAATAGGCTGCTTCTCAAGTGGAGCATCTTTTTGGTTATGACAGCAAATGTGAAGCCTTGAACGGCAAAAAATGGGAGGTAAACAATGAGGGAAGAAATGACATATGAAGAAGCACGGTAAGCATTATGTGAAGTCTCCCTTATGAAGATGAACCTCTCCATGATAAAAGATGGGACTGCATCATTGGAAGAAAAGAAAACAAGGCACACTGCAAAGATGTAGAAATTGAGGAGCCTATTGATGTCTTCGAAAAAAGGATGACTCAGATTTCCAAAAATGCTGGACAGGATAAGTGCCATAACAGCTAACACAATCTCACGGGAGAGGAAGAGTTCTGGGGTGCGAATTACATTGAGTGCTGTTCGCCATGAGAGCACTGCAACCTCACGCAACCATGGGTTTGCATACTTGGATCCAAAGTTTGGCTCATCAAGCACTTCCTCAATCTCAAATCCTTCATATGAAGTTGCGGAGTAGTCCATAGACTGGCCAACCACAAAAGGAGCTGCAGAATATTGGTTGGAAACTGCACTTGTTGGTCCTGACATGGGTGTTTTCCCAGGTGTCCATCCTGGAGTTCTTGCTGGAGTCCATGATGGTTGGCGACGTGGGGTTCCTACTACCCCATGGTAAAGCCAGACAGAGAAATCTTTGGCCGAGAAATCTTGGTAGAACTGAGAAGCCAAACGTTGGTGAACACCACTAGTCATATTCCTTGGTGTTGGAGCACTTTTCCTTTCAAGGGAGTTATCAAAATCCTCAGCATCGTCGTCGTCTTCGTCGTCCGCAGAATCAGGCTGTTGTGTTCCGGCAGTAAATCCTTGGCTGCGTAGGCTAATCATGTGTTTGGATGCAGGTGTGTTCCTTTTGTAAGGTGTTCTTGGAACCGGCGTCATGGCTGCCGGGTGAGGTTTGAGGCCATCACGTTGGAATTGGACAAGGGGATCAAGCCCAACCGTTGCTTGATCATATTCACTGATAACATCTAGGAGATACTCAATACTGTTTTCTCCATCAGGTACAGGCCTTCCAAATCTTGACATGTGAGCCTGAACTTCATCTGCCTTTCCCATGTATATCAGTCTTCCCCTAAAAATACATACATCATCTGGTCAGGATCAATTTATTTTCGGTCTACACAAACCTAGTTGCATCTTATGAATATTATTCTAGTTCATTCATGTAAACTACTACTAATAGATAGAATTCAGACATTCAGATAAATATTATATATATCAGACTTATCAACTATATATATATATATATATATATATATATTTTTTTTTCTCACCTTGCAAGGACGGTGATCTGGTCCAGGAGCATTTGAATTCTAAATGAAGGCTGGTGTATGGTCATAAGGACAATGCTTCCTCCTCGAGCTATGTCTTTAACCTTTTCTACAACACTGTAAGCACTTGTAGAATCAAGGCCTGAAGTAGGTTCGTCAAGGAACAGAAGTGATGGCTTATGAATGATGTCTATGCCAATAGACACCCTTCGTCGTTCCCCTCCTGACACTCCTCTTCTCCCTTCGTCACCAATATAGGTATGTGTAGCACTCTGAACGTACGTACGGTCATCAACTCATTAATTAATCTGTCATTTTATGTGTGTGTGTGTAGGTAAGTGAGAGAGAGACAAAGGATTATTATACCTGTAAGCCCAATTGGTCAAGGAGCTCATAGACCCTCTTCTTCTTTTCACTCCTGGAAATGGAAGGAGGAAGCCTAACTTCAGCTGCAAACATAAATGTCTCAAAAACTGTCAGCATAGGGAAGAGCTGGTCATCTTGCATCACATATGATGACACCATTTTCATGTAGCTTGTAGTAACCTGCATGAAAATATATATATATATATATATATATATATATATATATATATATATATATGGCATTATTAAATTAAAGAGAATAGAAAAGTAAAAGTTTCATGAAATTAACAAGAGGAGAGTTAATTTGTACTGGTTTTCCATCAATTCTAACTGATCCTTCTAGACTCCCTTTTGCAATTCGACCGGCCAATGCATCAAGAAAGGTGGACTTGCCAGCACCACTAGGTCCCATGATTGCCATAACTTCACCTTTAATTGCCTGGCCAGAGATATCATGAAGAAGATATGATTCTTTGTTGATCCAAACTCCATCCTTTTTCTGCTTCTTTATGATACTATAGGAGAGGTTACTGAATTCAAGGCCATACCCTGGAATGGACTTCTGAATCTTAAGTTGGTTCACATTTCTTCCGATTCCTGGTTTGTCCGAGTCCATTAGAGTCTCTAAACTTTTATTTCTACCTGCTGTCCTTTCTGGCCTCGCCATTGCAGTGAACTTCAGCTTGGCCTTCTTCGATTGCTGGTGGTGTTAATGGTATAAATAAAAGGGTTGGTAGCTGGTATGAAATAGGGACAAAAGGTGACGGTGAAAATGAAAGCATGACTTGAGAAGACAATTGAAACACATTAAAACTTCAGACGGCAAACTTTGGAGCGGTCCATTCCATTTACTCTTTCTCTTTGGGTTTGCCGATAAATTTGCTTTGGTTGTACCGAATAGAATGACATGTTTTTGTTTCACTCAGCACTGGAGACAGCTTGATTTAACTTCCATTAAATGTTTGCTTCTCATAAACATTACTAATTGTTAACATTCAGAGCTGGCATGGCGGCTAGCATATATGTTTCTCAGCTACGATCGAGGTATTTCAAGTCTGGCTCAAAATTTAATTCAGCATTGACCTACTATGAAAAGAGTGATTCGTGGAAAACAGTAGTAAACTAAGTCTACCTAAAATGCAGACTAACCCGACTTATGTTAGGATCTTATATAGTTTGAATGGAAATACTGGAAAAATATGATCAATTAAACAAGTAAAAGTTTAATTTATATATACTAAACCACTAGAATCAACCTAATGGTGAGAAGTTTAGATAATTTTCACAAAGTCTTAAATTCTAATCTTGTTGCTGTTATTATACACCAAAAAATATTCCATGCATTGTCAATATAATTAACCAATAAAAAAATTATCATTTGTATAACTTTTGTATCATGAAGAAAAAGGAAAAAAATAACGACGATGGAAGGAAAAAAATGTCCAATGTAATTATTCTTTTTTTTTGTCCATTTTGGAAAAAAAGAAGAAAGTTTATAACGGTATATACATTAAAAAATATCCTTAGTTATTATACATTTTTTATTTGGGATACATGTATCATTTTATATACATATCTTTTTCTATTCATTTTTTTTACACAACTAAACAATTTAAAATCTTCTTATTTTTTACTTTTTATTTTTTTCATGAATTAAATATAACATAAATATAATTATTATAAGAGTCTATAAATTTAATTATTATATGTAATAATTTGTAACCAGGGTCGAACCAGACTCAAATGACAAGGAGGGTCAACCACAAAACATAATATTCATCTAATAAATATATATAATAAATTTTGTATACAAAATATTCATAAATTAATGCTTCAATAGATCAATTACATTAATAATTAAAATAATTGTTTTAATTTTGTGATATTTTTTAACCTTTGCCTCTTGCCTCTTGCCGAAGTGCGCTTCTAGAATTTAGAAATTATAATAATTTCCTATTAATCTAATGAAACTTCAACAACAACTCCTTCATTTATAAGGAAAAATAAAGTTTAACCCTTAAAGTTTAACAAAGCTTGAGAAAAGTAAAACTGATGAAATCTTTTTTAAAATGTAGTACGTTTGTTTTTTTAATGAAGTCTTTATATTGCATTAAAAATTGCATGTAGAGTCTATTTGTAATCTATTTTCATTATCTACACCGCATCATAAACGGTTGAATAAGTTAAATAGAGGGATATATGGAGTTTCAATGGCCACTTCTCATTGAGTACATCTCGAATTTTAAACGTCACATATAAGTTATTTATGAGAGCATACTTTAACGTGGAAAATCTCACATCCAGATGCTACGGAGGTAAAATAGAATCGTTACAAAATTGAAAAGGGAAATATCGATGACAAAAGGAGAAAAGATTAAGAGAATTTAAAGGCCGGCTATATTTGAATTATGTTCAAGCTGGTCGGCAATCTTAGAGAGATCAGTTCTGTATACATTTGTTTGGAGGATTCTGTTTGTTCTCAACCAATCAAAATAAAATTTGCACTCATAAATAAACAAGCAAATCTGGTCGCTATAATAAGGGGTCACTGCACAAATTGTGAAGCATCATATCATAGAGTTCTTCAATTTAGTCTCCCAGTAGCAATAAAAAGTTAGGCACGAACCCGAGGTGTTGGAACGGTTCAAACTGATCATAGCTTCAATCAGTTTGGCTTGATTCTGTGGTCTGATTGAGCCGCGCCAATATCGCGTGCCTTCTGTTCTAAGTTTTTAATTTCTTTCTAGCTATTTTCATTTTAAGTTAAACTCGATCATTATGTCTGACTTTTTGTGTCTGTTATGAAGTTTTTAGTGGCAGACTCCTTTAAAAGGTAATCTCACTGACTGTATTGGTGAATTAGAAGACTTCAGAAAATAATCACTGTGAGATTTTTCTTTCCATACTGAAAATGAACATTCAAGTGCATTAAATGTTTTTTCCACTCTGCTGGAAATGTTCATAATAAATTAAACTTTTATCTCCCCTTTCTACACGTAGTTTGTGTGGCAGTTGGAACCTTCTGTAAATGTCTACTAATTTGTCTCTATAGAATTGTTGTGTTTGTTTTTGTGCCAGTCTCGTTTTGAGACTAGAAAGTTGATAAACTTTAAAGTATATCTTTTTTATTGGGGTGTGCAAAAATTAATTTGGTAAAAAAAAAATTTGAATTAATTTCAAACTGTTTTAACCGATTCGATTTTATATTCAAACAGTCAAAATGATTTATAAAAAACTTTTTAATCAGTTTTAAATTAATTCTAAAATTTGAAATAATTCCAAAATGATTGTGACTATCCTTACTCGACAAACCATGCGACCAGTGAAACTAGTAGGCTTGTGATACACCAACTTCAATATGACACATCAAGTGTTTTATTTATTTAAAATAATCATTACTCTCAACCGGTTTTGATTAAAACACACCAATGGTTAGTTTTTTATTTTAAAAAAAGCAACATGATATTATAAGACAAAAGTTGATGCACACATTGTATGATCAAATAATACCAACGCGCTATATATGTATACCATATATCTATTTGCACGTCAGGTACCCTAATAGTTAGAAAAGAGAGGTCAATGAGAAAGAAGTAGGATACCCTCTGCAAAATCGTGCATATCTAAAAGAAAGATCAGTGATCAGTTTTGATGTATGAGAAAACATGCTTACTGCCACAAGAGATTTTGTACCAGAATGATGAGACAAGCTCTATATCATATAAAAGATGATTAGTTGATGAAAGACATTTGATGGCTAATGCTGCAATTAGTGCTCCCAAAGACCATTTTCTCTTTGAAGATATCAGACAAAGGAAACTTAAAGATGTGAGACAACAAATACTTTTCCAAGCCTTCCTATATGTACTAGAGCACCTTGCACAAGATAATCTAAAAATTAAACCTCTTAACATTCAAATTCTTAAGCTTCTTTTTTTTATTCAAATATTGTGCCTTGAGTGAAAAATCTCAAAGAAAATCCTATACTTCAGTTGTATATCCGTATGATAAGGCCATAGGACCGCTAGTAACCAATTTAGATGTGATTTTGGTTGAAGCCAGAAGAGGCTCGCATGAAAAAATATTTGGAGTTATTTGCTTGGAGAGATGTTCAATCACTCTTGTAATTTGTATTAGTTATAATGACATTTAGTGATGTGCTAAGAACTTGATAGATAAGACAAACCAGTGTATAAACCTTAAATTACAGGGGACCAACATTATAATTAGACTAAATTATAATTTTGGTCCCCTATAATTTTAATCTACAATGTTGGTCCCCTGCTATTTTTTTTCCCACAATTTAAATTGAAAATTTTCTCATCACTTTTTTTCCATCGAGGGCAGAGGTAGGGAGAAGTAAGACAAATAGGTCAATAACCTGTAGTGATACTGTACAATTCTATACATAAGAAAAAGAACAACCGCTGGGTGGATAAAAAATCAAAGAATATAAGGCAACTATTACAAACTCAACAAATCATGCAAGCAAACTAATTGAAAATGAAAAGAATACGAAAACCAAAATCAAATGAATGAAATTAATATGAAATAACACAAGGCAAAAATGATTTACGATATACATCTTACTACCAAAGGTGACCCCGTTTCTTTTTCATGGATTGTCTTCAACAATGACACAAACTTCACAAGGTGATCTTTAGAGAACCACTGAAGCTTCAATTTAAGAGACCCGGGAGCAGTATTTTCATGATTGACGGTTTGAAGGTTCATTTGGGTAGATGGATGGAGTTCTGCCCGTGGACAAGTCAGACCTAAAGTCACACAGCAGCTGCCACCAACCTCAATAACCTGGAAAGAATAACATAACATTATACAATAAGCCAAGCAAAAAAAAATTTGATCAATGATTGGGTGGAAGGAGAGGAGGAAGAGACCAGCCAATGTTCCAAATTATAAGTGGGAACAGCTTAAATCTGTTTTTAGTCTCTAAAAATATGGTTAAATTTGGTTTTAATTCTGTAATTTCAAATATTTTAAAATGTTTTTCTATCATTACTTAGTGGTGACATGACATGTATTAAGCTATACCATATTCATAGGTGGCAACAATTTCTTTTTATTTGGAGGATTATAACGAAATTTTATCATATTTATAGGGACTAAATATATTTATACTATTGAAAATTATTTACTCAGGAAAAAGGATCACATCTTCCATTTTATTGATCATTATGCATTGCTTATGAGAAGGGTTGTGGGATGACATCAAGAGTTCAAAATCCACTGATTTTGTCTGTCTTCAATGTCAGGTATTTCCAATGTCACGTAGCCCCAAAAATATACTTACCATCTCAGCAATGTCAGCAATGGAGCAACATGAATCAATTCTGAAGTATGGAGAGGCAGACGCATTTGATGATAATGAGTACAGCTGCTTAAGATCTTCAATGCATATAAGCACATTCCCTCCAATCACAAAGAGTGATCTCGATAGCCATGATTCCTCTGTAAGTTTAAAACTATGGACAACTTAATGTCTGTAAAATAAAAATTAATAAAAGAACACAGTTTGAAGACATCTTAAAAAGATTTTTGTCCAGTCAAAAATAAAAGATCGTTTCTGAAACCTTCAAGAGTTAATATTAGTCAAGGACTGAAAGTAAAATTAAAGAAAACTCCCACCAAAAGTGGATTAACACAATCATCCAACCAAATGAGTAACTCGTTGATCCTACCATCTAAGGAAATAATCTTTTGCAGTAAAGCATTTCACATCAAATTTGGAGCGATCTTTTACATCTTTCAGAACTCAGCAGTAAATTAATCTTGAAGAAGGTTTGTGACAAAAAAAAAATTGATTGCTGTCATTCTCATTAGAATAGAATATAATGGAAAAAGAACATTATAAAATGACTAGAGAGAGTTCACAAAAAAAAAGACTACAGAGAAGCTTACCACTGCCATATTTAGAAAAGACGAGCACCATTGCATACTGATATATGCTCACATTTGAACCACCACATATTTGATTGTCAAACAACTCAACCTGGATCTGCTCCAAACTGCCATTTAAATTTCCACAATGCGTCTATTATAACAGGAACAATTGAAATAAAAAAATGTAAAATGAAATAAAACTGAGGAATACTTGTGTGTAAATCATGTATCAGAATATCATTTAGAATATCTTTCAGATTCTCAACATAAAATATATTCATAAATCATATCTATAGAGTAATTAATAATATCAATACTTGCAAACAGACATACACCTTTTTAATATATGGGTTTGTCTGTATAAAGGGCAAAAGGTAAATCACCTTCTTATTGAGCATCTACCATTTCCACCACATGAATCAAGCACGTGTATGGTACATAGTAATTCTCTTGATTTCTCAATGCTTCTTGTTACAAAAAGATACGTTTCCCCATTCTCAAAATTTACCCTGATGAGCCAAAATAATTGTACTTAGAAAGCTACTACTGCTTCTTTAGTTGATGTAAGTATACAAGTTCACTAACCTTAACACCTGAAGTCCCATTCCTACTAGCACCTCACAAACTTCTTCAATTTTGTGGCAACTCAATACACTCAAAAGTGTTCCTGGATGGCATATTAAAGAGGGTTTCAAAAGCTACATAAGCAACAATCAACACAGAAAGCTTTATAGATCAATTTAGTTGAATTAATATACATTTCTCTATTTTGTTAAATTAAAAAGGGAGGGTTAAAAGGGGTGTTCATTTTTCAAGCTACAAAACATAGATAAAATATTGGCAACTAGGCAAGTATGAAATGCCGTTATTCACATTCAAAGGAAGTGAAAATTAAGCCTGTTAAGGGCTCATTTGGTTAAGATTTTTGTAGAACTGATTTCAAAAGAATTAGTATTGAAAGCATTGATTTTAAAAGAATTGATTTGTGATTATTTTAAAAATGAGCTTAAAAGAATTGTTTTTGTTTTCATAAGATAAAGTAAAATCATCTTTAGAGATAATAAAATTAACAAAAGGAACTAATGTAAACTTAAAAGAAACAATGAAATAAAGAGACAAATTGTATTGTATTGTGCAAAATAAATTAACTTTAGACAGTACAAAAGTTACAGTTCCCTGGAGTTTCTGTCATAAATTAACTTTAACTGATGCAATATCAACTCTGTTTTAATCCAAACGTGATAAATGCTATGGAATATCATTTTAACAAACACAAATGGTAGTTAGAAACAGGAGACAAATGTTAACCCCTAGAGCAGAAAAGGAGGTTCATCATTTTACAGAAATTAACATGATAGGCATGGACAAAAGGAGATAAGTAAATCTAATAAAAGTGAAATAAACAATTAAGTTCCTGGTGCCAACAAAAACGAAAGGCTATGGCCTAACCTGACCCATTAGAATCAACGTTGATTAGTAGCAAATAGAGCTTCTTATGGCTGCTCAGCAACACTGCAACTTCGCTACAAAGGGGAAAAAATTACGGTGCCATTTCAGGAATGTGCAAAAATTTTATTGTACAAACTACAATCACTGCAGAACAATGAGGAAAGGGATACTCTAAATAATGATCATATCTAAAATGTGTTCATTTTGGAAAGTATCATATAATCCATATGGTAGATACCAGTAATGGATCTAGAAGTTTTGGTTTTGGGTGTCCAGGGGAACATAAGAATAATAGAAACAGAAAGAAAGAAGTATAGAATCTTTTAATACCAAAATAACTTATATCATGTCTTTATCATGACACACTTTAAATTATAAAGGGCCAATTATGAAATATGCTTTAAATTTTTTATAATCTATTAGAATGTGAGTTTGGGTCTAACTTAACCCCAAAAGCTAGCTCATAAGATAAGGGTTGTCCCTCACTTATATACTCTATCTTTGCACTATCTCTAGCCTATGCGGGACTTGAGTTTTCCCAAATAAAATCATTTTTATCTATATGATTGAGGATGAGCCTGGCATAGTGGTAAAGTTGTGCCTTGGTAAGCTTGTCATGAGACCGAATTTGGAAACAACCTCTTTGCATATGCAAGGGTAAGGCTGCATAAAAAGACCCTCCCTCATAAATCTATATGATTCTGTTTAGTGATGAAAAAGAACAAAACTATACAGATATTTAACAACAATCAACCATAAAGTCACTACTTTTACACATAATTCCAAATTAAAAAGGATTAAGTCTTTTTGATTCCATTCTAAATCATAATTAGTTTAATATGATTATTAATATAATAAACATTTGTTATCTTAAATAATTATTCACTATTCCTTTCAAATTAAAATAGAATTTGAGAGCATCAACTTTTTTGGGTAGATCAAAACTTAAGTATTGAGATACTTAAAAGGATGGTGTTTAAGTCATCTTCAATGATTTTACCATCCATTTTCTGTGTGGAGAAGATCAAGTCCTAGTCAAGAGAGTAGATCATATTATGAGTAGTCCAATCACACGAGGCAGAGAGACCCAAAAAACTAAAGGCAAAATCATTAAGAAGGATTTAGAGGTCAATAATTTGTTTAACATAACATATGAAAGAACATTACGGCGATGTTTGATCAAATGTTATCAACCCCTAATGCTGGAAAAAGACTAAGTTGTTATTGTTGTTGTATCTATGGCTGTCAAACTCGTGTTAACTCATAAAGTTGTCCGAGTTTATGAGCATACCTTTCCAAATCACATTGATTCAATGCTGGAATTGTTTACAGTGGGATCGGTCAAACTCGAATGCAATTGGTCAAAATTGCAAGCTCAAACCTCATTTCACAAGTTCATCTTTGCACCAATGTTACAAGCAAAACAACGTTGAGTTGCGGCTAGACTCAAACAATTAGGGCTTAGCTCTCTTGCATCCTCTCTCACTCAATTAGGCTTATCTTTCTAGCAAAACACCGTCCACATTTTGATGTGTCAAAGTCATGTCTCTCCCGCTAATGGGGGTTGGCATATCTAGATAAGTCTTTTGCTCACACTAGCTGTGATATGTGTTCGATTTTTAGATTTCCCTTGTTGGTAGGCAATATGTAAATTCCACTATAAATCCTCGCTGAGGTAGGTGGTCTTCCATGGCCTTCCAAGGGGGTGTGCCATCCCCTAGTTTAAACTTTTTTCACCAAAAAGAAAATGTCATGTCTCTCCCTTGACTTTCTCTTGCTCGTCTCTTCAATTGTGTTGAAGTCACATGTCTCCCTCAGTGTATTGAAGTTGCCTCTTCTCTCAAACCTTCCTTTGCCATTTGCAAAAAGGCAAAAGCTCCTTCCTCAATCATAGCAACCCATTCAACTCAAGTGAGTCCATTTTTGGTGCAATGTTTTTCACTTTGACTTATCAGTGATAAGCCCATTCACATTTTGGTCCATTCAACACACATGTAACTATAAATTTGATAGATTTTGCTCCATTTGCGTTTTTATCAGCAACTCAACTCATTCAGTGGTTAGTGGTATGCCTTTATTCTGACATGTTTATATATTATAATTATAATTATACTATATAACCATAAATCTCAATTTGTTGCAGTCTTGGTCTCTGTGTGACTCACATAATGCAGATATTGGTGGGTTTGGATCTTTGTGGTTAGTTTGCTACTTTTCTTTATTATGGAGTTGAAATGTTGAATGTTAAGAGTATTGTGTTTATGTATATATGTTATTTATAGGGTTTTTAATATTAGGTAAACTTTTACTGAGTTTAAGAAATTATGAGTCAAATCTGCAGAAGCTCCATGAGTTTACTTAGACTCTAAAGTTTAATAACTGTTGAAAGGGTTTACTGTAATGTGTTGTGTGTCTTGGATGGCCACACTTAGTCTTTATTTATAATAAGCAAATAGAATCAGCATTGATTACATAGGATAAATCCAATAATGAGTAATAAGTACTAAATCCCTAATTGCTATCTAATAATAAATAGGAGAATAAAATATAATACGATAATAACCTTGGTTGTATCCATTTTCCTCCTTCTTAAAAAAACAAAGGTACAAATTCTTTTACACTTTTGACCAATACACTTAACTCTTCCACCTTATGCATGAGCAAAATTTCAGGGTAGATAACAAATGGGAGGTTTCGACTTAAACACTTTGAAGGAAGGACGCCACTTAGACAAATCCAGATATTTGACAATTCCTTAGAGACACTGTCAAATGTAATTAATATCAAACCATAGGAAAGTACCAATTGGTTGATGTATTGGAAAGATAAGAAGTGAAATTATCACTTATAAACAATATGTAATTATGTGCAAGGTTAAACATTTGGTAATTAAGCAACAAAATATTCTCAGAATTCAATGAAATGGCCAACTGAACATAACCTAATTTCATTTTGAAGATGAGACACTCCCCATGGGAAAAGGATGCCAAAAAATTAAAACATTAAAAGTAACTATTCTGAACATTAATTGATTAAATCCTGAAAAAAAAATTATGGAAATAACAAAAGAGACCCAAGCAAACAAAACTGCTTAAGATGAAGTTATTATCCATTTGATTCCTCCCAGCAAATTCAAAGCAATGCTAGTTAATTGAATCAATTGATAATTACCTTTCTTTATAGTTTGTCTCCCTCTGAAGGACACAATTACAGCGCATACAATGACTACAGACCTCACTAGCTTCAGAATCAGCAATACTTGTATTGAAATATGTCACAATCAAATCATCATTCTCTTGGGTAGAGTAATTGCGCCCAGAAAATTCAGTAGAATCATCAATGTCCAATTCTTGTTTTAAATTTGGAGAAATCTGTCCTTGACTTATCTGTTCTTGTGTATGATCAGATGCATCACCATCTAAATTCTCTTCTAATATTGAAATAATTCTCTTCTTGGCTTTTTTTCTAATTTTTCTTTTCTCCAACAAACCAGTGTCTTGGCTAGCACAAAATGCACTCTCAGCATTGTCAGCACCAGCAGCAAAGTCAATTGAATGCTGCTTAGAAGTTGGGTCACAGGTAGGACTAGATAAAGAATTTCCATTTTCTCTTGCATGAAGAATTCCTTGTCTTGGGTTGTAAAACTTTTCCTTGAGCAGATTTTGAGATAAATGACCATCAACACTTCCATTCATATAATATTTGCACGGGAAATTATCAACTTTAGGCACTGATGACTCAAATTCACTGCAATCAACTTCACTACAGCTTGTGTTACTATCAGAAGATGCCACTGAAAAGGAATCTGCTGAAAGCTGCAAAATTTCCTCCACCAAGTGTTGCCGGCGATGAAGAAGGTCTTCTTGAAAATGTGGAGGAGAAGTGGGGCAAGCAGATGATGACTGAGACCCAGATATATCATGAATGGTTATCAATGGTGAGATGTTGACATTTTCAGTCATTCTTTGTGCTCCTTGGGTGGTAACAGTGTCAGAATGAGAACTTCTAGGTTGTGAGAGAGAACTACTAATTCCCTCAAGTGAGGATTTAAGGCGCTCCATGTCCACTCCTCTTGAGTCAAAATGTGAAGCCCCACTAACATTACCAAGCAAACCTCTATAGTCAAAGTGCTGCTGTCTATGATAACTAGCTGACATATCTACAAAAGAACTATCAGATTCTAAAATATTCATGCTACTGTCATCTCCCGAGGCTAGAACTGAGTCTGAAGCATATCTTGAGATGTCACCAGACTGCTCCTGATTTGTCTTCTTCCTGATGTAATTTTCCTTCTGATGATGCAGGGAAGCACCGCCTTCCTTTCTAGTTTCTACTGATTTGTCAGAAGCAGTATCCATCCAGTCTTTAAATTCCCTCAACCAATGAATAGAACGCTCTTTCTTCATATGTTCAACTCTATTTATCAAATCTACAATTTCAGCTTCATTGTCAGATAAATCAGGATCCTGTCTATTTTGAATATCATTTGCACAAGAGGCAGAGTCCTCGTCAGAACATATGCTAGTGGTCTCTTCATTTTTTATACTGACAAGACGAGAGACCTTTTTCTGCTAGAGAAAACAAGAATAATATGAAGTTAATCTCTAGGTAGATCAAAATGGAAAATATTTGATTTTTCAACAATGTGACAAGTAAATGTAAAGATGAAATTGGCTTCTCAAATTCTAGTTTCAGAAATGAGAATAATTAGCAAAACACACAAGGTGAAAAACAAATAATTTAATGTTTTTCATTTATACAAATACATATCTAAATTCACTAATTGCGTACCCTTCTGATATTGCCACCTTCAATGACAGCTTCATCCTTTGCAGGCACATAAATCCCAAAACTGGCAGGTTGCTTATGCATACTGGCAATAATTATTTGTCTCTTCCAAAAATCACTAGTGTTAATTTCTTTCTCATCTAACTTCAACTGATTAGCACAGAAGACCAGATGTAAGTTTAGAAAGAAGAAGAAAATCCAAATAAAGGTAAGAAATGCGAAGATAATATTAAACAGAAAATGCTACAAACTACAGAAATTATATGATATCTGAAAATCACATTGAGGTACAGTAAAATCTAAAATATCATACTCAACACTGAACAGCACACATATGGACAAACACAAATGAAAGCATACCGCACAAAGTGACAAACGAATAGACAAAGATGGAGACAGATAGTTAGAGCAGGGAGGGTGTGAAAGTAAACAATATAACTTACCCTTTCTGGGTAGGAGAAGAAGCTGAATACTTGTGCTCTATACCATCGAGCACAACACAAAGGATTTCCTTCCAACCACAAGCTTTGAAGATATGGAAGCCCCGCAACAAATTCTAGCTCTGAAAAATTGGAAATAATATTGTAGGAAACATCAAGTCCTTCAAGTGACTTCAAATTCTCAATCCCACGCAAAGTAGTTAGAGCATTGTTCCTCAAAACTAGTTTAACAATAAGACAGGAAACCTGCATGGTCCAACAAAATTGTATATGGGTCTCCAGAGCAAATCCCTAAATGAAAGGTATACAACTAAAAAAAAGATATTAACTTTTCTACAAATAAGTTGCTTTCATTGCATTTAAGGATCCTGTCATCCAACTTTCAATCCTGAAATATCAATCCATTTTCCATGAATCACAGAAGTCAGCACAGCAAGCAAATTAAGACATGTAGTTGGTGAAATTAATGAAATCATTTAGATTCTCACTGTAAAGAGAATGTATGAGAATTGAAAGCACAAAAAAGAACATGCTTAAAATAAATATAGCACAGCAGTTAATTATGGGAATTTTGGAACATAAACTATTATGGATATACCCTGGCAAGTGTGTGGCACGTAAGTATCTACTCCTTATATGTTTCTTCATGGTCTGATCAACATGAAAATGACACGTACAACAAACATGAGCTAGCGTCTAACCAATTTTGTTCTTCCCAACATAATGTGAACCTAGAAACTTATCCTATCGAGGTAACCAGAGGAAAAATCTTATCACATCCAAGAAAGGAAGAATAAAATGATTTATATTCATGTTCACAATCTCGAAAATCTCACGCTGCCATATGTTAAATGATGACTGTTGAGAGCCTAATTTAAGTTACTAGAATAAAACACAGAATTTTACTTGTGTAGGCTTTCTTCTCAACAATTTCACGAATGGTCCCTTTAACGTTTCAAACCAGAACATCTACAAATTCGTAGAGCAGCATTTGAAAGATGAATTCAGGAAAAAACCAAAACAACCCAACAAAAGAAACTCCAGTTTTCCAATGATACAGACACATACGGTCTACTAAATTGAAAAGTCTAGATTTCCAACATGTAATATAAGCTGCAAGAGACGGTCATCCCAAGACCAGATAACGAAACCACATGCATAAAACATACCTGGGTGAAGGGTGCAAATGTTCTCAAGTGATTGAAACCAAGGTCCAAATGCTTCAATTTGGTACACTTATGTAGATTATCCACCTTTGCAAACTTGTTCCTGCTAAGGTCAAGCGTTTCAACCGCAGGAAGAAGCTGTAGAGACTCGTCCATGAGAACCAAGCCATTACACGCACATGACACAAAGGACAAGCGGTTCCACTGCGGAGAATTCTTCACCTCCGTAATCCTGCTAGCAAACACATGCCGCAGAGCATCCTGAAAACACAAAACTCCCAACACTCAGTCAGCGAGAAAGAGAGCAAATGAAATGAAAAATGAGTTCAGAAAAGAAAGAGACTCACGGTAGAGTTGTGACAAATGATCTTCTCGAGTGTGTGCCTGAGCTCGAGCAAGCCTTTGGCGGCGGAAGTTGACAAGTCGCATCCCCTGAGTTCCAGAACCTTCAAGCGCACAAACGGCAAGAACGACAAGGGCGTGGGATCCCTGATGGGATGAGGCAGCACCGAAACGACTTTCAGCGATGTGAGGAGGCGCAGGATCCGCCGGAGCTGCTCCAGGGCGCGGTGGTCGCCGAGGTCCGACACGTAGGCTCGGAGGTAGTCCACCGGAGCGCCGGCGAGAAGGCTTTCGAGCTCGTGCAGCGCCTCCAGTCTGGATTGCACGTAGTGGAGACCCGCCGGATTTAGCTTCAACACCAAGGCTCCTTCGATCAGAGGACCCGCCTGGTTCTCCACGAACTGCACCAGCTTCTCCAGGTACCGATCTCCGGTCACAATCGCCATTCTCCACCGATGAGGTTGCCACGCACGCTTTTCAAGCCTGAATTAGGGTTTTACGAGCGAAGCCAGCAATCGTAGCCGACTCCATGGAAAAAGAACAACAGAGAGAGAGAGAGAGAGATACGCACAACAACAACAACAACGAGAAGAAGATTCAGAAAGAGAATATGGAAACGGAGATGGAAATTCAGTTTAGAGGAGAGAGAGAGAGAAAGGTGGTTTGGGACTGGGAGGGATGGGCGGAAGAAAAACGGCCATGAGTACGGATGAAGCGTTGCGTTGAGTTAGAAGAGAGAGAGAGAGAGAGAGGGTGACGTTTTTTAAATTTTAATATTTATTTGTTGTAATTATTATGTAGTCCGAAGAGAAATTACTTGAGGTGAGTGATTCGTAATGATTGAGTTTGGTGTTTGAATGTGGAGAAATTTTCAAAGGAAGAATCAGATTAATATTAATGGGAAGGAAGGGGGGTGTGACGAAAGCATGGGATGAAAATGGCACGTGGCTTGCATCCAGATGCCTTTGGTGCTGTTCACTCACTGACCTGTCAGTTTAAACTCTCGATGAAGGACATGCGTAAGAACTAAGGAAAGGAACCCAATGCTCCTATACTATTCTATCCCAAAATATTACTATTAGATATCTTTTATGATGTCTATACACCTTAATAAGATTGATGATAAAAAAAAATATATTTGAAAGTCTTAATAAGGTAAGGTATTTATAAATATCACTCAATTTTATTATTTCTCATCAGAAAATATTCGCATACCATACCACACGGCACAGGAACGATCATTAATTTCTTGCTTTCAATGAAGTATTATTAGTTAAGTTTTTGGTTTTTCTAAAGTAATTATCGTGCTTGATGCGGTGGACAACAGTTTCCAGTCCACGACCAGACCAATTATGTATCTACATGAATTTTAAAGTAAAGAAAAAAAAACAAATTATGAAGTGCATGAGCTTTTGAAAAGGAAAAATGTTTTTATATGAAATATTTAGTTCTACTATATTGTTTGCATATATGCCGAATAGATTTTTTTGTATAGTTAACAGTTGACATTTATTCCTGTTCCCTTTTATCTACGTCGCATCTCATTGATTTATAACCTCTTCTTTTTATCTCGAAGATGCTTACCTAAGCTCTTGGTCCTTCAATATATCAATAGTATGCCAATTATGTTTTATTTTTTGTTGTGATATGCCAACAATTGTATTAAGAATTAACTATAGATATAGATAAGGAAACACACCAATACAAAAATGTTATCCATAGAAACCGTATAATTATGACAAATGAACAGCGCACTTAAGAGTAATCTCTCTTCAAATTAATTAATTTTGAACAGTAAAAAATGAAATATATATATATATAGCTTTCATAAATAACTGCTGCTAACTTATTAGAGTTCAGATTTTCATAATTATATTTTCTTTTTCTTATAAAATGACTGCAAACTTATTTTGGATTTATCCCATGTAAAAATAACTAGTTCATTCCATCCTGAAAGTAGACATGACAAAAAAATCCATACTCGTGGATACATGTTTAAATTCGTCCTGACTTAGACGAATAATACCTGAATTGATCGGATATGGATTTGAATTCAGGTTTTTCTCATATAACCAAAAGTCGGATATGGGATTACTACATCTGTCCTAAATTCGGACCCGTCTCGCAACTTAAAATTTTTAGAATTTTTATATAATTTAATCTAAAGGTCAAGTTTTATTACTTGTTAATTTTATTTTAAAATTTTTACATAATTTAATATTTTTTTCTTAATAATTTTTTTAGATATACGCTATAATAAATTTATTGACATATAAGTAGTTAAAAATAAATATTTAACAATTAATATATTTTTTTTAAAATTAAATTTTTAATATTTTTTTAAAAAAAATATTTTTCTAATTTAAACCCGATAGGAAACGAATATGAGAACGGGTTGGGAAGTGCAGATAGAAGATTGAGAAAATAATACGTGTCCCCACCCCACCACGTCCCATTGCCATGTTTACCTGAAAGAGTAACTCTTGCACTGCGTGAGCTTTCTTAAGTTCGCTGCGGAGCACAAAAAAAAAAGTTAGCACGTGAATGGTTGTGTCATGTGCCAAAACGGGCAAGGGCCATATGAATTAGAATTTAGAGTTGGCACCTGCACGTGACTGGTTCTGATCTTCTGGACTTGCGGTATATAACAAAGAAAAAAAAATGGCCTACGCATTTTGATATCAATTTGTGGATGGCAAGCAGTCCTTTTCTCATGGCACAATGATTAAGAAACATCACATGATAGCAAAAGAATTGTCACCTCTTGCACTTCCCACATGCCCTTTCCCGGCACACAATGTAACTTGGTACGATAATTATCAGTTGACCCGGTCTATCTCTAATTTAGTTCTATCAGCAATAAATTTTCCTCATATCACTGGTCTCCAAAATGGGGGGAAAGTAACAGAAAGAAAAGAAAAGGGGAAATATTCAAATTTAGAGCAGTCCTATGGAACTAAATTCTATTTATTCATTTATTTTGTAAACAAATGCTTCAACTAGAGGGCAGTGCAGATCACATATTGATAAGATTCACAAATGACCAAATAAGTGGTCACAATGAGTTGTTGGTAGTTGTGTACCTAAAGGACATGCAATTCGTTTCTCAAGGAGCTAGGGAACATAAGAACAACAAGTAAACTATTTAAAAACTCAGGTTATGAGGAAAATGGTTGTAGGCCAAGTTCCAACGGTACCTTCAACATTATTCATCATAGTATTATAGAACAGTGGTGAACGGCTCCAAGAAAAGTCACAAAATTATATGAATTTAAAAGAAGCATTATCATCATATCTTACAGAGTTGCTTCCATCTGGAATTTTTTGTGAACAGAACACTAAGGATTTTGAAGTCTCACCCTTTTGTCTGGAGTAAACTAAAGAAAGCATCACTAAAATCTTTCAGAACTAGTAGTCCATATAGGTTGAAATTTCTGTTTCAATTACTTTGGCAAAACTTCATTTCAGTGTATATATACAAACAAGCTACTCCAATTCACCTGTGTACCACTAGCTAGCGACTCTTCTCTTCCTCAACTTCTTCAAGCAGTGCTTGTAGCTCTGCTTCTGTTAAGGACTCTAACCGCTTCTGCAGATTCAATAGAGGCAATATTAATCAACGACATGTTATATTCAGAAACAAGGTGAACACAACCGGCAGCAGACAATTTTCAAGCTTCAGCCATATGTTTAGAAAGATTTTTTTTTTTTACCATACAACATCCGTCTCTCAAACTATCTACAAAAAAGGAAAGTAAAAGTAATATTTTATCATATTGAGTACAGCTTCTCCCAATTTGAGGATTTTGAGTTACAGCCGCTGGTATTAAGCAATCAACTTTTTCACTTGACATGTCAAAGAAAAATGTGAAACGTTTTGATTAAAGTTGGGCATCCATATAATTCATATTTAGTCCTAGAAATTATAAATAACAGATTCCACAACAACGAAAAGATATCATAACCAGTGCAAAGAAACATGCTTCATGGAACAATTGATGAGTAATATCTTCTGGTTTTGCATCCAAATTGTCTGAAGTTTGGCCATGTCTTATCACTATAATATTTTAGGGGACACCATTTTGTTTATAGCCAGCTCATGTGGTAGCACCAATAATTGTCATTACATATTTTTCTAAGCCACCCCCATTCCAACAATTTAAGGACTAATGATAATTTTTTATTTCATTCATATTTTTTTAAAGGAAAAAGGTAGGATATGATTGATATCTTAGCACTAGATGGTGAAAAAAATATTAGAAACAGAAAAAATTATTTTCATAGATTTGGCTCCTCTAAAGTGACTGTTAATATTGTTGTACCTCCATCACTTTGCTTTCATAATCACGTAGTTGCTGTGCATATGTCATTTCCTTGTTTGAAACTCTGAAGATATATGTTGAGATCCACCCAACTGTAAGGCCCAAAACCAGCACTAGCTGAACTACATTTCCTGCTTGCAGTGAGTCAACTCCAACAAACTGCAAAAAATATCCAAGAATATTTGCATGAATTAATCCCAGTGCATAAGTGCCTCTATGGTCTCCATCGCATTATGGGCTAAAACAATTATAAGAAGGTGCAGTGACTACGTTCTTTATTTACAAGGCACCTGAACCATTTGTACTGTCTCACTTATGAATCGGAATATATAAACAAGGGAAACATGATCCAATGATCGCATAAGAGCAAAAAGCAAGGTACCTCCAGTCCACTTTTTAAGCCAATGCCAAGTAAAGTAACTCCAAGTCCAATTAATAGGACATCTTTCCTTGTATATCCAAATGGTGTCTTCTGTAACATCGAAAAAAGAATAAGCATCAGGTGTCTCATTTTTGTTATATGCTTGAGATGGCAAGGATGATAAAGTAAGTTGGAGATTTCAGAGTCAAGTATCAATCAGACGAGGACAATAAACAGACATTCTATTCTCCATTTACTGAACATACCACAACCAAAACACTCAATCTAAATTAATTAACACTTGATCGGTCATAATTTTAAGAAGACAAAAGCATAAAATATCAAACAATAAGGAAGAGAATCCATCAAATCAAACTGTTATATACATATAGTTACAGACGAGAGTAGTCTCTAAGAAGAATAATTATACTCATTTCCATCCATCTGAAAATGTGAAAAAATCTTCTTCATCTTCCTTCCTTCTAGAAAAGTAGTCATTCTTCTATTGGTTTTACAGTCTTTAAAATGTAAATTTGATATTGACAATGGCATTAAGTATATTAGCATAAAATATCAGCACATTGCCATTGACTAATAGTATCTGAATATGCATTAGTATTTGCTCATACTTACCTCTGTCTCATTAGAGGGTTCATCCGTACTTCCACTAGAGTTAGAAGAACTACTACTTCTAGGGATAAAGAATCTGTCTTTCTTTGAAAACTTGCAATTAAATCGCTTTTCTGATAGAGAAAAATTCCGCTTTCCATTTAAACACTGGCGAATGAGTGTTCCTGGACATTTAGCAGGAAAGGAGCCACACTCAGAAATAGGAACAGGAATGGCACAAGAAATAAATAACAGCAGAAACAGTCAATTGAAAGAAGAGCACACTACTCTACAGATGCACCATATTACATCAAACACCGATTGCAATTTTCAGGAAGAAAAGAAATATTTCCATTATAATGAAGCAAACAAAAGTTAAACAAGTAATTAACGGACCTCTGTTGAAGACTGTACAAGATTTCAGTCCCGGGTGCAAGAAGGGCAAAGAAGAAATACCCACATGAGAAATTGCAAATTTTAGGAATAAAGAGTTGAAATTTGCATTTCCATGTGGAACATAAGCCATTCCTGGAGAAAGGGGAAATCAGCTGACGTAGCAAGCTTTCAAAACATAGAAGAAGCTTAAACGAGCGTCCTAAGGAAGTGATAAGCATAAAGATGAAACATTTACCTGTGGAAGGAGAAGAATAAGCAGGGACGAGTGGAGAACGTTAATTCGTTGGAGATGAGGTTGTTCCATGTTCAAACGTGTCGTTAATTCTTGTTCCTCCATACGTGTCCTTTAGTCATTAGTTTGGCGTTGGGCCCACTCTCCGCTTGAAAGGCCACATACTAATATATAAAAGATACTTTTTAATGCTTGGCCAGTTGGCCTAATTTTACTGGAACTTTATTTTATCTTACTTTTACTTCCAGAATACTTCCAAACTAACAGTAAGAAATTAATATTTCCACGTAAAGAGATTATTGAGATGAGTATAATTTTTTTATACACACATGAGTTCATTATCCTCATAACAAATTCTATTGCTCATTATTTTAGCTGATTTCAATTCCTTTTGGTAACCTGAATTTTTACTCTTCTTTTTCTTCCCACGTCTATATATTTTCTTCATCCTTATTTGCATATTTTAATATGAATTCCTTTGTTTCTTATTCATAAGGTTTGGTCGAGAAGCAAATCTTTTTAAGCTTTTAATTCAATTACCGGTTTTGTTTCCCTCACTTGTTAATTATATTTCTTATTTAATCTTCATAATTTTTGTTCGAGGGGTAAATCTTTTTAATGTCACAATTCTTCCTAAATACATATTAAAAAAATTACGCTAATAATACATATGAAAAAAAACTTTTGTTCCTTTTCAATTATAGTAGACATTTGGAATAATTGGCCCCTTTATAATATTTATATCCCTCTCGTGCTCCCCTCCTTCCTTGCTCCAAAAAGTGCTATTGTTCAGCTATTATCGTTGATTTTCTTTTGGTGCAAAGCAAACAGCTGGTCTTAATTGGCCAGAGATCTTTAAGTTGTATGAGACGAAAATTATGATTTTGGAGCCGTCACTATAGTACAAAAATATAATTATACTTATAACTAATTTAATTTAAGCGCATCATAATTCTAATCCCAATTTTTTTTACACATCAAAAGTGCAAAGTTTTTAATACCAAAAGTTAAGTAGTGGGCTTTTTTTATTAGTTCACTTTAAAAGGGAACTTATCGCTTGCTCAGTTTTATTTATAAGCATTTGTAGCTTTCATGGAGCTAAGTGTCAAGTGGTATAATAAGTTTTCGATCTATTTGGTCTCTAAAATTTCCTTCTCTTCATTTTTCTTAGGCGCAGTTTCATGTTGCAATCCAATATAGCAGGTATATAAGTTTTGCATTAGGGATTAAACCAATATTAGCTTCTAGAAATGAGAAAGGAAAGCAAGTAGTTTAACAGTTTGTGAACTGTACTGTCTATGTTGTTGTTGATGTCAACCATCTAAGCAACAACCGAACCGCTGCTGGCCAATCATTCCTTCTGTTTGATAGGAAACAAGCAGAAAAACCCATCAAATCAAACATTCAATGTACATTCAACCTCTTTGACAACTAATTATAGGCCAAGTCCAAAACGAAACGCCAATCATTTAGTTGTCCTACTTAAGATTCTTCATTTGTTAATTGAGCAAGCATATTTAATATTTCTCACTGTTATACCAACTTTTTTTAATCAAATTCTATATCCAATGACTTTGGCTTTAGCCAACTAATCTCCCAAGAAATTTATTACATGAAAACATCCTTCTATTTTGACATTTTAAGAAAAGAACCTATAAAATGCCAAAGTGATTGATTTTCTTTCAATTATTCTTTAAGATTTGACAAAGTAGAGACTGATTATCTAATTAGCTGCGTGCTCTGATCTTGCAATTATGTGGAAAATATTTATAGCAGAACTCATGACAACTGGTAGACCCTATAGGTGCTGAAGAGAAATTTTAACGCCCTTAATATATAATGAGTTCACGGGAATATAGTGCAAGCTAGCATTGGATAGTGATTGGATACCAAGAGATTTGACGTTTGCCATCAAATGGAGATGTTGCTTTCATATCATCCAAAACAAAGTGCATGTGTAAACATTAGAAGATATCAGTTGAATCCTTTGTTAATGGTATAAAATCAAAGAAATTACAAGGTACCATATCTAATCATTAGTTAGGTAGTGTCCTTAAGCGAGGTTATCTATACCCCGTAGCCTTTTTTCCATCCCTCCCCATGTGCACTCCAATAAACTAGTCTCCAATTCTCTTAACCAGTAGACACTAAGAAATACTAGAAAATTAAACAAACTGGAAAGTTATGTGCATTGATTTTTCCATACATCGAAGTCAAAATTGGCCAAATTTGCCAGGTTGGTCTATTTCCTTCATTTGTGGCTTTTGTAACTTTTAATTAAAAAGATGATCTTTAAAGTGACACATAGATTATATGCCCAAAGACACACCCACTTTCTCTTAATTTCATATTTGCATAAAAACTAAACTGCTGCCAGATGGGAAACTTAGTTTTAAAGATATAACAACACTCACGACAAACTTGAGTATTAAAAAAATAAAATCAAAATAAGGTAATAAAGATATGCTATCTGATTACCCAACTATGGACCTTGAGCCAGAAAACGACAATCAACTATTTTTCTTTCTTAACTACCAGGCAAGGCAGCTTGGCTGATAAATACAGTCACATTCCAAGAAGCTCTCCAAGTTGAGAACTAAGATTGCCAAGGTGAGAAATGGGAAATGCAGCTTCATGCACTCCTTCCTTGATATCTAATAATGGGGTCTTGAAGATCCTATTATCAGATGGGAGGTTAGAGGCCTACAAAAAACCAATGAGAGCTGCAGAACTGATGCTAGAATACCCTGGACAGTTTGTTTGTGACTCTTGCTACCTCAAAGTGGGACACCGCATTCATGGGCTCCTAGCTGATGACCAACTTGAAAGGCGCAAGTTTTACTTCCTTCTACCAATGGAGCTGCTCTACTCTGTGCTAACCCATGAAGAAATGAGCTCTCTTAATTACAAAGCATCCAGGGCAACCAAGCACGCAACTTTTAACAACTTGGGAAAGATTTTTCCAGTCTTTAGTGAACTTTGTATGTTCCCTTCCGAGCTTAAGAGATTAGAAGAAGCTGATAATCAGCTTCAGTTGGTAAGGGAGCCAGAACCACCTGTCCAAAGGTACTCCAAGCAGAGATCTTGGAGACCGGCACTGGAGACCGTTGATGAAACTCTCTGAACATGAATCTTCATTTGTATTGGCTAGAAATTCTTCTTGGATTCTTTTTCTTTTTTGTAAGCATACGGTACTTTAGAAATTACAATTAGTACATAGCTTGTTCATTCATCAATTAAAGGAGTTTTCCCTCGACAAATTAACAAAATTTTGTGACTGTGTGGGAGCTGTGGTAACGTCCTTGTAATTAATTTAAGCGTTTTATCGAATAAAGATGACCAAATTTGCAGAGATCTTGAACCAAACTTAACATGCGTGAATTCAAAGGAAGATTAATCTGCCCATTAGTGGCATGAATTCTGTTTGCATGTTTTCAAGTTCGTAAATTTATCTTGCATAAGTAACTTTCAGGGGTGCTTGTTTATTACTGAATGAAACTTATTGTTCTTCCCTCGATAATCGATACCATATCATGCTTTAAAATAATATATTTTTGTTTTATTAATTCAGGTAATAAGCTGTGATTATCGAGAATCTTTTGTGGAAGGAAAACTTTATTATGATTAAGAGTTGCAGAAATAAAAATTTATGAACAATATTTTGTATTGTGATTATGACTATATTAGTTATTAGATAGATTTTCCGAATTGTTAAATTTAATTGTATCTCTGGCGTTCAATTGTTTAATGTTTGTTATTACTTTTCTGATTTTCTTAATATATAAAATCAAGATTGAATATATGAAGGAGTTTCCACACTCAGACTTGTATGACAACGAATGGATAAGATCATAAGAATCAAGAAAGGTGTTATTTGCAACTTGTGACAGACTGGGCCGTGTGACAAGAGTGTTTAACAGAGTCTCATTATGGGGAGCTACAATTCGCACTACAAATATTGTTATTAGTACTATCATGTGAACTTTAAGTATTTTTTTTTTAAAATATCATTTTTATGGAAACATGATTTTATTGTCAAAATATAAAATGTTTTGTTGTATATTTTGTCAACAAAATTATGTTTAAATAACCTATTTCATGTTGTTGATGGGACACAAGTTATACGGTTAGCTCGGTCAATTTTATATTTTCCATGCATGAGGTTATATAGTGTAAATGATTATTTAGATAAATTATATTCAGAATTTTTATATAGTTTATTAATTGTGTTAAAAATAAACAACATAATAAATAATAATATCTTTGATCCTTTATAATAAATGATTGTATTTTTTAATCCCAATTATAAGAAATGTAAACTTATTTTTAAATATATTAATTGTTAAAATTCCTTTATTATGTTTCTTTTTATATACTTTATATTCAAATGAGTAATACTTGCTAAAGAATGAGCCCGAGGAGTTGTTCCTACTTAGACATGGCAACACAACGGGTCTATGGTTCCTCCTTTCCATTTTCACCTCCCAAAATTCATCCTCGTTTCCATCCTTGGCGATATAATTTTTGGTTTTTTATTATTGTACTTGTTAATTTAAAAAAAAATTAAAAACATAAAAATTTAAAGAAAAAAATGAAACAATAACATTTGATTTTCTATAAAATAGTATCACTATGTATATCCAAGAAAAAGGCTCTCTAAATAATAACAAAAAGCTATTTAAGTAATATATGTTACATAACATTAAATAATTTAATTATTACACATATCGATATCGAGTATAGGTATAGATATATGTACAGGATAAATATACATATTTATCTCTATCCCTGTGCCTGATTTTTTAAAAATCAAATATTATTCATGCTTGTACCCATCCCTGGTCAAAGTAGGGATTTTCCATCAAACTTGGGTGGTAGGGATAAGGTGATATCCACATGTATGAGTTTGTTTGATACATTTATTCCTACTTGAAAGTTGTCCTATTGTTTAGAGTGATATGAGGAGATGGTCCTTTTTCATTACTCAAGTGAAATGTTCTAGTGTCCAGGTCAAGAATAATATTTTGATTAATAACGAAATGACTGAGAATGTTTTCAACAATAAGAGAGTACATTGTAGTGTTTTCATCCATGGTGGTTGGAAATGAAGAAATATAAGGGAGCTACTACATAATGTAAATGATGCGCTAAATCTACATACAATGTTAAATGTTTAGAACTAGTCTAGAAATAAAATGTTTTCATTCACAAAAGAAAAATGAAGTAAAAAAAATGTATGCTAAATAAACAAATGACCTATTTATGTCATTTCCCTATAGGCTATTTTTTTGTATAGGATAAGGCTTGAAAAATATTTTTTAAGGAAGAATTCCGTAAAAATCTTTGTACCTCTAACAAAATTTAGAATTTGAAATGATGTCTTATAATTGTATTGAGATTGATGTTTTGTTAACAAGATCACAATGTAAGTTATATGGGTTGACTATTAGGTTTTACAACGTTGAACAGCACATTAACTTCAATTACAATAATAGGTCCAAATCTTTTAAGAAAAGTCTAAAACACTCCCCAGGTAGAGCATGAGAACTCTAGTGTGAAAGATTATTTTCCTTCTTGGAGTATTAAAATAAATAGACAGGACTCATCAATAAATAATTTAATAAAAAAAGAAAAGTAAAACATGAATTAGAAAGGCAATAGCTTATTTTGAAGAAAACAACTATGCGATGAATTACTATTTTTTTTCAGAAATCTTATCACATATATTGAAATCTACTATTGTGTCCTTTACTTAAATTTAAATTTTGAATATGAAAAAAAAGAAAGAAGCAATCCCTTTCAAACTTCCTATTCGAAAACGATGTGGCTCCTTTTGAATAAAGTGCAGAGTCACCTTTGTTTAGACTTTAGAGTCTAGACATTCATCAACCAAAAGCAATTTTAGTCCATATAATTTTATTGGGTTGATTTTTTTGCACAGATATGATTAATATGTAGTAACATCGATCCCCAATTTGTAAATGATTATAATTATAATTATAGTAACTATATATTAATTTCAGTAAAAAAACTATATATGAATTTTAATATATTTTTAATCCTTATATGACTGTTTTTTTCTTTTTTTATCTTGGTCTATTCTTGATCACCAAATGATATCACACAATGCTATAGTATCTTTTGACATAAAAAATGCTATATTATTCTTTGATTAACTATTTTTTTTCATATTATCATCTCTTTTTGGGTGAATTCATTTTTTTTCAAGGAACTCTTCAAAATAAAAATGAAAAGGAAAAGGCCGAGAAAGCCAAACCATGTAAATTACAGGCATAAGAATCTTAATCATATACCAATCAAATAAACAAACATCCAAACAATCCTACAAAAATAATTAAGCATTTTTCTTTTTAGAAAAAGAAAGAAGAATAAAATTAAAACTGAATATCTTATCCAGCACCGCCGCTACAGATCCCGGTGAGCAAAACCGGGAATCTACGACAAAGACTCCCCGCCGTCGACGCATCGTCATCAACGCCAGCCGGCGGAAGAACCCTCCCGTCGGAAAACAAAGCCCGGCCATGGCTACTCTGCGGGTCCATCACCATTCCTTCGAGTTCCGCCGCCGTGCCGTAAAAGGCGCCGTCCCCGCAGCGCCGTTCCACCTCGAGAAACTCACCGAGCGAAGCCGGCCTCGCGTCACCGTCCCTGCACAGCCACCACCACCTCCTCCGCCTCTCCGCCACCGCGATCGCCCTCTTCTTCTTGGAGCCCGCAGCCCTACGAGGGCCTCCGGCAGCAGCGGTGGCGGTGGCGGTGGCGGAATTTGGATGGGGGTCGGAGGCTCTGAAGGTAATAGCTGGGAAGCTGACACCCATAAGAGTGCCCAGTGTGGTGCTTCTGTCATGGAAAAAGGATCCCGTAGACTATCGATATTGAAAAGTCAGAAGAGAAGAAAGATGAAAGTTTAGGAAGGAAAAATGAGAAATGAGTTTGATTTTGGAGAAGGTGATACCTCGGTGTCAAGATCAGAGGAGGAAATGGATGAATTGGTGGGTGAAGATGGTGGTGGCACCAATTCAGTAGCTGGATCTACCATTCTTGGCTGTGTGGACCAGTGTCTGTGTCGTGCGTAGCTAGGAATTAATTAATCACACAAAGGGAGACAAGTGCATTCTAAGACCATAATCTTTCAAATTGGATTCACCCAAATAAAAACAACACAATTAAACATTCAAATAATGGATGGAGTACTAGTATAATGTTACAATTTATTCCATCTCTTTATAAAATTCATTTATTATTAGTAACTTTTATTAAATTCTTTTTAAGAGTTTGTTTTTAATAAGGCCTAGTAATCCAAATAGCCCCACAAGCTTGTCAACATGTCACGGACGATAAAAGACTAGTTTGTTTAACTTTTTTTTTAATAAATGTTGAAAAATACTTTTTCTTAATTTATTTTTAAAAAATTTAAAAGGCCAAAATGTATCAACACAAATAAGCCATAGAATAAATTAATCAGTCTCATTAATAAACCTATTAATATAAACATTTTTGTAGGAATAACAAAAAAGGATAATCCATCAAATTTAATCGTTTTTAAGTTACTTAAGACTTAACGTTTTTATTTAAATTATTTTTTTTTTCAAAAAACGTCTTGATCTAACTTCTTTAATAAATAGACCAAGCCTATCAAGCCATATGCCAATCATTTCTCAATAGGTAATCTGATTTACTTTTACCCCCTATTTCTAGTTAAGAGTTTAAGATAATATCATTTTTTTTTCGATTTTGTCATTACCTTTGTTTATTTCACAATTATTATACACAGTTATCGTGAAGGGGAGATAAATAATATTGATTTATATTAAGAAGTTATAGTCTTGTAGATAATTTTAGCATATAGGAAAATATTAATTAATTTTTTAATTAGCTTTTAAGCGAAGAAACACCAAGGAGAAGAAGAAAGACCAGCATGGTGTGACATATAATCTTGTCTACTATGTGATAAGAAGTTAGAAATCTATTTAACCATTTAAATAGATCTTAATATTTTAAAGAATTAATATTCAAAAATATTTTGATTCACAAAGAGAAAGGAATAAAGTTATAGAAAGAGTTATTAAATGTATCATTTTTTAAATTTGAAAAGTTTATTTATTTGATATATGTATATGGTTATCTTTAGCACAATATTTCAGTTGATTTTTAATTTTTTTATTAGTTAAAAAATTCATTTGACTATTTGACAAATAATTTTTTTTAATATTTTTTCAATAGTTTATAGTGTTTTCTGAAATTTTACTTTTTATTTTTTTATATTTTTTTCATTTTTATTTTTGTTTTTTTTTATATTTTTTAGTTCCTTCAATAGTTATTTTATCGAATACTTATATTTTAACAAGTTAGTTTTTCAAATTTTAATTACTAATTAGTTTTTTTAGCTAGTTTTGTTGAATATATAACTTGTGTAAACTGATTTAATTGTTGTTTTAAGTATGAATAGTTAATTGTGGAGCCTTTACATGATTTTTCAAAAGAAAAAGGATAATGATGAAAGTTGCCCAAACTAATGGTGATCCTTTTCCATGGCTTATTTTAACATTGAATATAGATATTTGTAACAATAAGCAAATTGAAAATGATTTTGGTTCCAAAATTTTGAATGTAGGTCAAGTTTATCTTTTGTTGAAGTCATTACCAAATTAAGTTGTGAGAAAAGTCAAAATGATGCTAACTGGACCCGGACAGGAAAGCGGTGTCGCGTAGAATGGTCCCATCGAACAAACTTGTGATGGAACTAAGCAAGAGCCAAGAGGTGTCTAATGTCTTTAATCTTAACTCTCTACTCTCTAGTATGTCTTTCTCACCACCATCCCAGACGAACACGTCCTTTTGCCATTTAACTCGTAATATAAGAATTCAAAATTCATGGGTTTTGTCGGTCATCTTTCATTTTGTGGTTGCAAATTCACGTGAAAAGTTTTGGCGCAAGGAGCAACAAAAAGGTCTTGTTTATCAAAATTGGTTAGAGATAATTAACGTCTTTAAAATGTCGAGTCTTATCCCAAAAACATCACAATCAATCTGTTTTAGCTCAAGTGGATGGAATTTGGATCCTTTAAGCCCGTCCCGGATATTTTGATATTTGAAAAAATTACCGGGATGTGAAGAATTCACCTGCTAAAAAGGATGAATTCTTTACTTGTTCTTAAATGAGACGATATTTTTTTTATAAAAAAAATTAATAGCATCAGACTCCGGGTTGTATTGGTTGAATACATTTTTTTTTATAAAATTAATTCACTTATAGACCCCCCAACTATACTCCACATAATTGTTTAATTACACACTATATATATCAGAGTTTGATGACGTCCTCCACTAACTAGAGTCTAGAAATATTATAGAATAAATTTATTGTATGGTTTCTGATCCGGGATTAGTGGGACGAGAACTTTCTTCACGAAACTTGTACCAAAGAGTACGCTTACATCCAATTGGTTGTATTGCAAATAGAAAAAACTGTGGACAATAGTTTTGTTTTGGTGAAAAACGAAATTCCTATTCTATAGTAGCATTTTGCAATATCATATTGGTAACTAAACCTCCACTATCATAAAATCATATATATGTCATCAACCTGCACGTCTTGAAATTAAAGCAACATATGTGGAAGATAATTGATTGAAAGATATGAATCGAGGAGAGGTGAACATATATATGTGGCCGATAAACGAGCAGGTGCAAGTAGATTTATCTTGGCTTTAAGAACTGAGTTGAAGAAACCTCTTAGCCATGGGATGGTTGGCCTGAGAGAGATTATGAGGGTTGAGAACTTCAACAATTTCACCATCAACAAGCAGGCACACTATGTGAGCGATCCTTTGGATTTGCTTGATGCTATGAGAGACCATGATGACTGTCATGCCCTGATTCTTGTTCAGCTTCACCAGGGCATCCTCTATGTTTTCTGTCGATATTGGATCTAAGGCACTAGTTGGCTCATCCAGCAACAAAACCTTTAAATTAAAAAACATACAAATGAATAAACAGAAAATGTTAAAAGAGATGGATGTTATGTTATAATTAAGTTACCTGGGGTGAATTAGCTAAAGTCCTAGCAAGTGCAACTCTTTGAGCTTGACCGACAGAGAGTTCAGCCCCGGACTTATCCATGAAAGAAGCATCCAGGTCGGCCATTAGAAGCAACTTGCGCACCTCATCATCGCTTAGCTTTTTCCCTCTGAGTTGTGGTCCGTACCTCACATTGTCCGCAACGCTGCCTTCAAAGAGGGCCGGGAGCTGAAAGAGCATGGCAACGTTACGGCGGAGAGAGAGGACATCGAGATGGCAGATGTCTTGGGCGTCGAGGAAGACGGAGGCGGAGGGTGGCTCCCAGAGGCGGTTAAGGGCCCTCAAGAACGTTGACTTGCCGCTACCACTGGGGCCTATCACTCCCACGATCACACCCTCTGGGATCTCAAGATTTATGCCTTTGAGGATGGGAACCCCATCCTCCGAAACTCTGCTGAGATTCCTTATCAGGAATTTGGGTTTCGCCTTTCCATCGCCATCACCGTACCCATCCACCTCCAACAAGCACTCATCTGTTAACACAACCAGTAAGAAAGTAAGTAAGTAAGAAAGATCGAGTTGTCATGTGAATTGATCAAGGTGATGGACGCTAATTACCTAAGCGAGAAGACATGATTGCTAGCCGTGAGCGACAGAGAATGAGAATGAGAATGGAGAAGATGACACCATCATAACAAGTTGAAACCAGAAACAGCCTGCCTCGGTCATGTCAGATTCTTCCTCTGGATCACTCCTCCCCCACATAAATCATTTTTATATTTACAATATGATACTATTTTAAAAACAGCTCATTTTCGTCTTCCAACCAATTCACGTCCTATGATTTTAACTTATAATTACTGCTCTTGAATTTACATTAAATATTTGCAAGGAAAATTCATGCAATTCATTTTTTTTTTAAAAAAATATATATGAAAGGTTTTCTAGTTTCTATAAAAAAATAAATGAATAAATTTTTTAAATAAGAATAACAAACCTTTCTTTTTCCTTCCTCCACCAATTCTTTTTCTGTTTAAGAAAAAAAAATTATGATTTTTTTTAAACATTACATCAGAATCTTAATTTCGTTGTGTTTAGAAGTGTCAATAAAAAATAATAACAGCACCGTAATTTCGTTGTTATGTTTGAAACAAAAATATACAATATATACAACAGTGATAATTATGTGAGACCAAGATGAATTTCAATGGGATCAATAGCAGATCCCTACTCCCTGGGCAAAGTGATCCGCAATCTGAAACTGAAAACAATTGGGCTGGCCCAAATTTCACAAAGAAAGATGAGTTAAGCAAGGTGACATGGCAAATTCCTAGTGGAGCCGAAAACGTGGCAAGCGAAGTTGAAGATTATAATTGCAATAATACCCCTAGCATTGCATTTCCCATTCTGTTCGCGATTCCGATTGTTGTGATCCGTACAACACAGCACAACACCATGGCTGGCCCCAACCCCATCCCCAAGTGGTTGTTTCTCTCTCTGACTCTGATCCTCAGTCTCTCTGTCTCCGTCGGCGCCCGCCACTTCGTCCTCGTCCTCTCCCAGGAAGACTACAAGGACGACCCCCCCGCCGATCCCGACTCCGCCGCCGAGTGGGACGAGTTCGGCGACGGAGACTCCCACAAATCCGAGGACGACCTCGACCCCGGCTCATGGCGCCCCATCTTCGAGCCCCCCGCCGGAGATCCCCAACCCCTCCCCGAATCCGACGCCGCCTACCACTCCGCCGTCCACAAGCTCATGTCCGGCGACCCCGACCTGATCCAGGACGGCGCCGCCGAGATCGGCGCCTTGGCCGAGACCGGGCACCCCGCGTCTCAATCGGTGCTAGGGTTTTTGTGGGGAATGGGGCTTTTGAGGGAGCGAAGCAAGGGGAAGGCCTTTCTGTACCACCACTTTGCCGCGGAGGGTGGCAACATGCAATCGAAGATGGCATTGGCATACAGCTACACGAGGCAGGACATGTTCGACAAAGGTGTAAATCTGTATGGCGAATTAGCCGAAGTGGCCGTGAACAGCTTTCTGATATCGAAGGAGTCTCCTGTGATTGAGGCGGTTAGGCTTCACAACGGGGCAGAGGAGAACAAGGAGGCTCTTAGAAAATCCAAGGGTGAAGAGGACGAGGACTTTCAGATACTTGAGTACCAGGCCCAGAAAGGGAATGCTGCTGCCATGTACAAAGTTGGTCTCTTTTACTACTTTGGCCTCAGGGGTTTGAGGCGTGACCATTCCAAGGCCCTCTGGTGGTTCCTCAAGGCCGTGGACAAGGGAGAGCCTCGATCCATGGAGCTTCTTGGAGAGATCTATGCGAGAGGAGCAGGTGTGGAGAGAAACTACACCAAGGCCTTCGAGTGGCTCACCCTTGCTTCCAGGCACCACCTCTATTCTGCCTACAATGGGATGGGGTATTTGTACGTCAAAGGCTATGGAGTTGACCAGAAGAACTACACCAAGGCCAAAGAGTATTTTGAGAAGGCTGCTGATAATGACGAGGTTGGCGGCCACTATAACCTTGGCGTCATGTATCTCAAGGGGATTGGAGTCAATAGGGATGTTAAGCTCGCCTGTAAGTTCTTTGTTTTCGCCGCTAACCATGGCCAACCAAAGGCCTTCTACCAGCTCGCTAAGATTTTCCATACTGGTCTTGGCTTCAAGAAGAATATTCCTTTGGTTAGTAACTTAATCTGTGAGGACTAGCCTAGAATTTTAACCCAATTTATGTGCTAACAGTTGTAATTTTTCCTGGTTTTAGGCAACTGCACTTTACAAACTAGTTGCAGAGCGGGGTCCATGGAGTTCTTTGTCTAGATGGGCTCTAGAATCATACTTAAAAGGTGATGTTGGCAAGGCATTTATGTTGTATTCAAGAATGGCTGAGATGGGCTATGAAGTGGCACAAAGTAACGCTGCTTGGATTCTTGACAAATATGGGGAACGCAGCATGTGCATGGGTGAATCTGGATTTTGCACTGATGCAGAAAGGCATCAGCGGGCACATTCTCTGTGGTGGCAAGCTTCTGAGCAGGGTAATGAACATGCTGCTTTACTCATTGGAGATGCATATTACTATGGTCGGGTATGTGGTTTGGCGATGGATGAATTCAATTTAAGCCATTGTGCTCTCTTTTTGCCTGCACCTTTTCACTTTCTCGTGTTTCCCTTTTTCCTTCTGCCAGGGTACTGCCAGGGATTATGAGCGAGCTGCTGAGGCTTATATGCATGCTAAATCACAATTGAACGCGCAAGCCATGTTCAATCTTGGATACATGCATGAGCATGGCCAAGGACTTCCATATGACCTTCATCTGGCCAAGCGTTACTATGATGAAGCTCTAGAGCATGATTCTGCAGCCAAGTTGCCGGTCACGCTGGCTCTTTCAAGCCTGTGGGTTCGTAAGAACTATGCTGACAGTTTCATGGTGAGTTTCTTTGATTTACCTACTGCTACACTGCATAGTTTTTTTATTTTTTGGAGGATATATACATCATAGTTACAAAACAATAAGCGGAAGTTGACAGTGTTTTAAATACGTTGATAGTTTTCTTTTCATGGTATCTCAGTTGCCTGTTGTAGTTTGTGTTCAATTAGGATATGTATTAATATAATATATTATCAGTAATTACACAAGAATCTTAATTAACGGCCAATCGAGCAGCTTGTATTTCTTCAGCAAAGCTTTGATTTTTGCCTTTTATATGCATGTCACTGTATTTTCCCACAATGTATTGGACAACAACTGGCATATTTGGGTTATACCTTCACCTTGTTTAATATTGAGAAATCACTTCACCTTTCTTTCTTTCTTCCTTCAATTTTATTGTATATATGGCCCTAAGGTTCAACAACACGGACAGCAGTTATTATATTTAAGTGTTTTTTCACTGATTGAAGATAATAAAATGTTTATTAACCTGTTGCCAGTAGCCTCGTTACTTTGTCATTATTTTAAACTATTTTCTGTAATCCGTAACTTGCAACAAGATTTTTCTCACTGTTCTAGATCCTGATTGCAGAGTGTGCTTATTGTTTTTATTAGGTACAGGTAATTGATTCATTGCCTGAACTGTATCCTAAATTAGAAGCTTGGGTGGAGAATGTGCTTTTGGAGGAGGGAAATGCTACAATTCTGACCCTCTTTGTATGCCTCTTAACTGTGCTGTATCTACGTGAGAGGCAACGAAGGCAAGCTGCCGTTGCAGCTGGAGAGGTGGCTCAGCCAAATCGCCCAAATGAGCTTGGTGCACCCATGTAGCTATAGGCCAAATTGTACCATAGGAACTTATAGCTAACAGTGGAAATAAGTGCATTTGTAGATATTCATTTGTAAGGTAGGAACACGACTTTCAAACCAGTTCATTGAACCTCCAAAATGAGAGCAAGTTGTAAGATTTTGTCTTTTGTTCGAAATTTATGAAGAAATTTCACTAACCAGCACAGATTTTATTTTAGTTCAAAACTACTTTCGATTGACACTGATTTCAATCCCGAAATTAAATAAATAAATGGATCATTTATCGATTGACACTGATGATTTCAAGTTTCCACTTCAGATGATAAGGATCCATTTTGCTAAATATTGAGTCTGCGTTTATGGTAACATGTTATCGTACGAAATTTGCATAATTCATCTACATTATTTACATTCAGATCAGTTATAGAGATCTTTGTCTGACGGATTTATTTGTACAACTCGAAAGTTTGCTAAGTTCATTAATTTGAAATTAAGATTCAAAATATTCGAGACAATGGTATTAGCCTATTCTGTGAACCTGATATATATCAATATATGATTAAATCAAAAATAAAAATTATCTAACTAAAATATGTATGTTAAGATAAAAAAATTTCAAAACAAATACACCATATTATTATATAAAATATCAGCAGAAAATTGTTTAAAAAGTTTATAGTTCTTTAAAATATATTAAACTTGATACCAAATTAATGACAAATACAATTCTAATTTTTAAATTTAAATCATCAAAATTAACTTTAGAACGACACAAGTTAATAAGACAGCATGGTAATAATCATATTAAATACTTGACATATGTACATGAATACATTTCTCACCAAAATATACACTTGTAATATAATCTGCACATTTCATCTGCACATTTACATTTAAACTACAGTATATAAGAGCCCTGGAAGATAACAAAAAATGAGTTTCCAGGATTTCTATGTACATGAGCGCATTCTATCTTTCTAACCAAAATATAGTTGCATTTTCTAGGATACCTATAAACACGTCCTACCACATATTGCCTTTAAAAGAATGTCATGTATCTCCCACTATTTTGGTGTCAAATATTTTAAAGGTTCTACTGCTCCATACATCAGTTTTGGAGACACAAAATGACTTGAGACAAACACAAACCCATGGTGGATTTCTTGGAGCATCCTTTACCTCATTTACTCCAAGTAATATGTTTAGCTTCCTTGTCAACTCATCAATGTCCGGATAACCATCAAAAAGAACCTCCTGTCATTTATCATGAACAGAAAAAGGATAAGCTAAACTATATACGAACAAATAAATAAATAACTAAATAATTAGGCACAATTATAATCTTTTTTGTATGTCTAGTGTGCATAATTGCCAAGAATACAAATTGAAAACAGTAACATCCACTTAATAGTGAAGTATAATAATCATTTGAGTAGAAACTATAAGTGCCTTAAGTATAATTGGTGTCAAGAATCCTAAAATCAACAAATTAGTTAAAATTTGTTCTAACCCCATCCTTGGCAGTTACAAAAGCATGAATTCTAGCTGTTGAATCCTCTAGTGTAAGCCGCATTCTATATTCCCCAGTACTAGATAACAGATTTTCAGCTTGGCATGGCGTTGCTGCTACCACTCGAACAACACACTTGAATTTAGCAGTCACCTACAACATATGAATTTAGTTAATAATAATTAATAGTAGTAGTAGTAGTAGTATTGTTGATATAGGTAAAAAAAGACATGAATCAATAGGGAGTTAGAAGTTAAGAGTGTGGGCACAAGTGAACAAAATAAAGTATACCACCTCTGAATGAGTGAGGACAGTCATTAAAGTAACAGGGATAGCATGATCTTGATTAACTTCTTCTGTAAGGATAAAGCATAGTGTTATCCCGTAAAAAAATCTCAAATATGAGTCATAACTTTCAAGAATCAAAGACTTAATACTAGTGCAACACAAATGAAATACCTGTAATAAATGAAGGCTTAGGGAATAGCCACTCTTCAGACAACCTGGTCCAACATAAATAAGACATGTGTAGAAGTTTTATTTTACTGATATAATATATCAAAACTATATATAATAAAACTAAATTAAAAACAACCTTTGACGTTCAACAATCAGACCGTCCTCATTTGGTGTATATTGAAGCTTTGATTGAGGGGTAAAAACGCCGAGCCATAGTCCATCAACCACCTTAAGACGCATATTCATAAACTTGACCCATTTATCAACATTTAAAAGGTGTAAATGATTTTTCACAAGGTCTGCATCAAACGTCATCCTCAAGATGGATCCAACAACGGGCAAAGTACATAAAACCTCTCTTGACAAAGGCAAGGGTTCTAGTTGTAGAGGAAGTGGAGAGTTAATTTCTTCTTCAAGCCTGCAATTCAGAAACAATCAATTCAAATTTCTAGTAAGATACTCTCATAAATTAAAATATTATAAGTTATACACAAAACATATAATATTGTAAAAAGACATTATTTAAATAAGCATGATTCCAATATAAGGTAGCATTTGCCGCACAAACTGAATTGAATAATTTTGTTCTATTCCCCTTGGATTCACCCTTTTTAGTGGAATAAAAATTGACATTTTTAACCATAGTTCAGTTCTATTCCATTATTCATAAGTTATGCTTCACCCTATTTTAACTTGTTTGCCTAATGTCTACCCAAGTGATGCTTTTGATAATATCAATAAAAAAAATTATCCAATCAAGAACTTTACAGTTCTTGGCATGCCATTAACACTGAATCACTTGTCAAAACTCCATTGCCCACAATTCAGTACAAAAAAAAAGGACAGGAGATAATTGGAGAAGATTGCACAATTAGAGAAGAAAATATTATCGGTATTTTTCCTGTGTAGAAAACAATAAAACACCAACTATGACATTGTTAAGCCTATATCCAGCAACTTGCCATCGAAAAGATATCATATATGGAGAGTACTAGAAAACACCACTGTTTTAGTTATAAGAAATGTCCAGTAACAGACATCATCACAATTTTAACCAAACATGTAAAAGTAAATTTGTATCAACTCACTTTGAACATATGACATTTGGTGGAGTGTTAGTACCATCCCAAGCAAATATAATCCACTCATCTTTAGCAGCCTCACAAAAATGAAGGATCTAAATGTGGACAAGAAAGTCAAAGTATTAAGAAGGATGAAAATCTTGACGTGGTAACAACTAGAAAGTAAGACTCAAATCTTATAAAAAGCTCATGCATTTGAATTAAGGTATTTATACAAGGATCTTTGAAACTCTATGCAAAATATCAGAACCAGAAGCACAGCTTAATCACCTTGCATGCCAAATTAACAGAAGTTTCTTCCTTGATTTCTCTTAACATGGGGAAATTACATGAATCTAGACATATCAAAATTTAGCATCAAGTTGAAAATAAACTGAAAATTCAGGTTATATCAAAGCTGAAATATAAAATACCTTCGTGAGGCTGAAAATTCATCAGCCATTTTCTAAGCTTAACTATTAAGCTCTCATCTTCACGTATGTGGTGAAAATAAGAAGAAACATGATAAGGATCCAAATCATCACCATCTTTGCCTTTATATAAACCAAAAGATGAAAATCTCTTATCGAAAGTAGCATTTACTTCCCCTTTAAATGATTTTACCTACAAAAGATAAAATAAAAAATTCATAGTAAAAAGACATAAGTTTATCTAATATCTAGACTGGATGAAATTTATTTCCATTCAAATTGCAGAGTAGGAAACAAATGAGCATAGAGTTGACACTCAATGAGATCTATGCAGAATTATGAAATAACATGTCTGCCTATGAATGCATATACATTGAGTGGTCAATGTTAAAGTCTCTTTTAAGTCTTTATTATGAGAAACATGTATATATAAAAAAAAAAAAAAACCAAGAGTCAAGAAAGGACCAGAAAACCACAGCAAACAAACATATCTCTACATACAGAGGTTACTATCAGAAATACCTCAACACAACAAAGCACAATTACATCCCCAACAGCAGCAACACGGGGAAGTCTTTCTACATTTTCCTCAAAAATGTTAACAGCCATGGCGATTTGGTGATTTGTTTCATCAATTATTCTCATGCAACAACATAAATCTGCAAAAGATTTTTATATAAGATAAACAACAATGGCAGGAGATATTACATGCTAATAACTTGGAGAGACCTCAAACCTAAAGTAAAAAAACATGGAAATTATGAAGACTCAAAGGTACAAGCACGTAACATACAATATTTTAAAAAAATGAAAATAGTGAGTGACGCTGGCTCAGAACACACTTTCACGAAAAAGCTCATCAATCTACTACCAAGAAAGTAAATGGCAGCCATAAGTCCGGCCTTTTAATCATCATTGCCAGTGAAACTTTGTGGAGTGAAATAGAAGAAATTTGGAGAAAATTAAAAAAAATTAACCAGTGCCCTTGGATTTCCTTGGAAAGCCCAAGTCAAGAATAACGCCAATCAACTTGGCTCTCTGGCCCACAGATCTACTAAGATCTCGTATTTGCATAAAGTCGTAACCTTCCCGCGCGCCCTTTCTCTTTCTCCTACTCATTCTGAATAGGGGTCCGTCTGTTTGTAGGTATTGTTTGGGATTCCCAAATTGGTGTTGCGAATAAAAAGGGATGCAAGTGTATGAAAGCTTTCAGTAACAGAGTACTCTGGATTAGGGAAACTTCAAACCCTAATTTAGAAGGTTAAGAAAGACCGTTGACCAGTTTTTTGGATTATATTTTGCCAGTTACTTTGATAATAATTAATATAAAAATGCAAGTATTTAAGAATTTTAAAATCATAAGAAAAGTTATATAATTTAATTTAACATCATATAATATAAATATATTTATTAATTTAAAATTTATAATATTAAAATAATACAGAGACTATGCCAACTTATTTATATGTTTTGTAATAATCGATTTACATAAATAATTATGGCATGAATATATTTGTTTCATTGTGTTTTATTAACTAAAATATTCATTGTAAAATAATTAAAATAATGTATAATCTCAAATTGATAGAAAAAACATAATATATATCTATATTTAATATAAATAAATTTGATTAATAAACCAATAAGAAATGAGTTTAACAGAACGGAATAATAATTCATAATGTAGCGAACCAATAAAATATTTTATACAATATATTTATTTCTTTTTCTACTCTTTTAAACAAGCATTGAGAAATCTCTGCATTTTTTCTCCTTATTTCAGTCTGTTTAATACTTAATTTTTACTTGAATTTTCTTTTTTTCTTTTTCATTCTTTATCCAATACTGTCAATTAGTTTCCTATGGAGGGGAAGGAAAATAAAATGATACATGGAAGCCAATTTACCAAAAACCAAGAGTTTTCTTCTCAAAGACCAAATGAGGGGAACGATTGTTATGGCAAATTTACCAAAAACCATTAATTTTAGCATGGAAGCCAATGCCAAGTTACCATTTTAGCATGAAAGCTATGAATTTTAAACCAACAAAACAGACGTAGAGATAATTAATTATTCCGGCCACACAGGAACTAAATATAGCTAGAACAAGGCATATGATAGCAATAAAGCATGTCAATTTTTCTTGGCAATGAACAAACCCCACATCTGCTCTCTAGATGCACCCCTGGTCTGCTTTGCCTTCCATCTTTCCACAATCTCATTGTAGTCTTCCTGAAAGTAATGAATCCAACCGTAAATTAATGATTATAACAGAGAAACAAATGCCATAAAATACAAATACGTATCACAAAACTATCTTAAAATCATAATGAGAAAGTAAGAAACCCACTTCGCTGAAGTCACGAATAAAATCGCCCTTCTTGTTCTCAAGGGCATCTAACTCCTGCTGTAGTGTATGTTTCAACGAACTAAACCACACAAGTAATAAGGTTATTAGTACTCTAGAACTTCAAGTATAAAAAAAATGCAAATACTAAGCATAGTATATCATAAGGACAGACAAACCCGATCAGTTCGATCCTCAGCAATGACATCATCAAATCCAGCATCCTCGAGCATCTGTAGATGACTTAAAATACAAGGAGATTGTCAAGCAGAAGAAATGTTACCGAAATCAAATGGGTGAAAGAGAAGCCAGATGATGTCGCTAATAACACAGACAACCATACCTGCCTATACGCTTTAATGTCATGGGGATAATATCCTCCTTTTTTAATGTACTCATCAAATTCTAAAGATGGACTTCCAGCACTTTTGCAGTAATCTGTAATTAGAATTTTTCCTCCAGGCTTCAACCACATGTAAAATGATCTGAATAATATTGGTTTCTCCTCAGCATATCACATTTAATATAATGTATTTCATGGTACTTCAAATAACTAACAATTTAAACAAGAAGAAAAAGAAAAAAGCAAAGCATGGTTCCGTACTTTGACGTGCAGCATGGTGTCTCGTCGAGTGTATATTACATCAAATGTATTCTCAGGATATGTTTTTTTATAGCAATCCGCACAATCAAATTCAATTCAACAGCGTAGTTCAGTCCAATAGCACGTTCAATAGCAAGAGAAATCAAATTCAACTAGCGTCGGCTGAATCGCCCATCACATTCGGAGGTCTGAAAGCACTTCCGAACAGTTTCTCTATATTATTTAAGAGTGAGATTAATTTTTGTTCTAATATTGAAGCCCGTTGCCCCTTATTAAT